>NC_092707.1:151422947-151733901 GCF_047496885.1 Scyliorhinus torazame | reverse complement strand
TTCAAAACAAACCTGTTGGACTTTAACCTGGTGTTGTAAGACTTCTAACCTTACCTAAGAAAAGATATACTTGCCATAGAGAGAGTGCAGCGGAGATTCACTAGGCTGATACCGGTGTAGGCAAGACACTCCTATGAAGAGAGATTGGTTCAACCGGGTCTGTGTTCACTAGAGTTTCGACGAATCAGAGAACTGATTGAAACATATAAAACTCCAACAGGGTTGGACAGACTAGATGCAGGGAGGATGTTTTCCTTTGTTGGGGAACCTAGAACCAGGGGACACAGTCCCAGGATATGGGATAGACCATTTAGAGCTGATATAAAACTTTCTTCACTCAAAGGTTAGGGAACCTGTGGAATTCTCTACCACAGAAGGTTGCGGAGATCAAGCCACTGAATGTATTCAAGAAAGAGATGGATTTTCTTTGAGATTTTAATGTCATCAAGGGGTATAGGGAGCAAACGGGAATATAGCATTGAGATCGAGGATCAACCATGATTGTATTGAATGGCAGAGCAAGCTCACAGGGCCGAATGGCCTACTCCTGCTCCAAGTTTCTATGGGTGGAATTCTCTGGCCATTGGGATTACCTGTTCCCGCCGGCGGTGCAGGTTTCCCAATGGCGTGGGGTGGCCTCAATGGGAAATCGCAGTGACAAGCGGTGGGAGCAGAGAATCCCACCACCAGTGAGCGGTCGCCGCCGCAGGGGGACCGGAGATTCCAGCCCTATGTTTCTATGTTACAATACTGGCCCAATAACCCAGCAGTAAAGTACAACCACATTAAATAAGTCTGTTACTCTATCGCAATATCTCTTTCAAACATCATTAAAAACCTAGCTTACTTCAAAAATACTCTTCAGAGACGAAGCTCTTCTACCTACTCCTACCCGGTCAGGACTAAATACGACTGGAGTCCCACTTTTAATGTCTTTAGTAGAAAAAGCACTGCATTTATATAGCGCTTACCTAGCTTCAGGGTGTCCCAAAGCACTTCAAAGGCAAAGGTGTGCTTTCTGATGTGTAATTACTGTTGTTACATAGGAAGTTGCTAATGGAGTCACTCAACTGTAAAAATAAACATTCAAGATAAAAGCATTTCACTCCCTACTTAGGACAATAATTGCCGACAATGCCAGGGTTACCTGCACCTTGTGAACAAGCCATTTAAAGCAACAACATTGAAGGGGGGGGGGGGGGGGGCAATGGGACAAGACTCTCAAAAACTAAATGCAGACATTTCCGCCAGGAGTCACTGCACCCTAATCAAAAGCCAGAGCCGAGGTTGGTTTGGATGCTTTTATCTTCTCTATCATGCCTGCAGCCTCTGAGGTCAATAGTGGTGAGTACACCAGTACCCCAATTGAGATGGACCCCGGCAATGTCCTGCCTGTACGGTCAATATCACATCAGGCCTGTGGTCAGTGGGAGAGACAATCATTTCATTACTGCAGTGCTAACCATTGAACAGACTCAGCACTATAGCTCAATATCAAAACAAAATAAACGAGTGAGAACAACCGCTGAAACGTGTCACCATTACAGATGAGGAATGTCACTCGGAGTTCAAGTAGGGAGTTCAGACATATTCCTTCAGTGAATAGCCAGCTGCAGGGTTCCGAATCGGTACTGAAGACTGATTTGCTGTGCAGCTCTTCCGATAGCCTTGTGTGTACTCACTGTCAGTGGGGTAAGAGCAACAGAGAAGGGCCCCTCCAATACCAAGGAAACAGGTGGCAGACCAGCCCACGAAAAGGGCATCTCCCAGTTCCCGCTTCAGACTCTCTGGTACCAGTGGATTGTAAAAATCTGTGATAATGTTGTGTGCCACCCATGACACAGGAACCAAAACACACAGCCCAGCCAGGATGAAAAAAGAGCCAGCAACAGTGGATGCATAACCCTTCAGCCTGCGTTCATCGCCGGCGCAATGCGTACACTTCATCCCCACTGTCGATACCATGATGGCTAGAAGTCCCAAGGAGATGGCTAGACACATGAGGGCTCTTGCCATCTGCAAGTCCGCGGAGAGGTCCAGCGTGGAGTCATAACTATCACACACCAACCTGCCCAATGTCTGTTGGTAGACACAGGTCATCCAAATCCCTTCCCATGTGATCTCTGTGTTCAGTATGGTGCTTCCAATAAATGGTGTGATCTTCCACTGTGGCATTCCTGTAACTGTGCAGACACATATCCATCCTACTATACCGATGAGGAACCCAAGGAATTCCAGGACGGTGCTAGCCATTGTCTTCACAATTCCACCTGTCTCTATTGTTCTGCCTCTCTCTCCTTCTCTTTTTCTCTCTCTCCCTTTGTTTCTCTGTCGTTCTGCCTCTCTCTCTTTCTCTTTTTCTCTTTCTCTAATGTTCAATCTCTTTCAGTGTCTTCCTTTCTGTCCAATCTCTCACTCTTTCTCCTTATCTGTATCTCTTTGTTTCTGTCTTGCTCATGATTTTAGTCTCCGGTTTACTCTCTCTGACTCTCTTTCTCAGACTCTCTCTGGTCTCTCCTCTGATTTTCGTTCCGTGTTTCTCGTCTCGTTCTGTCCCTTCCTTTCTTTCTATCTGTTTGGCAATTCAGTCTGATTTCAGGGTTCTTCAGTGGATGTTGTTGCCCAGATCACGCCTGCACATTCCAGATTAAAACCAGTTAGTGAATGTCAAGAAAAGTACTTGAACCAGAATAAAGACGTTAGATAATGCAGCCTGAACTCTGCGCGCAAGGGGAAACTTGAACGATGCAGCCAGCAACTCGTGAACTGCATCAGCCTCGGATGTCAAAGGATGGATTTCTGTTCGGGAGGGAGTGTGGGGTGATAGAGCACAATGAGATGGGGAAACAATGATATCAAATGGAATGGTAACTAAACAATTGATACTCTTATTAAGGGGCTGTTAAGTGCAGATGCTACCATTTAAATCTGAAATTAGATAAAATTACCCTGGCATTTTATTAAATCTAACTTAAAGAATTCATGTCGCAAGTTTTCAAATAGTGCCTCACAATTAATTAAAACAATTCACAACAAATGCCTTTGACTTTAAAAGAGACGAGAAGTGATGAAAAGGGAGCACATTATTGGAAAATATTTGTCTTTCAAAGTTAGATCTATTTTGTCCTAAACTCCCCATGAATATGTTTCGACTACTAAAAACTAAGTGATCATTACTCTTGAATGAGCCGAGACAGTGCATGTTCATTGGTTATTGAAATGCAGAGGCCCTCACAGATCAGCCAGGCCCCACAATCACTCACTTTCATTTTCACATCACGCTCCATTGGAATAGGGACCAGGGTTAGGACTCTGAATGACATTCCTCTCCCTAACCCGACAGCTACTAAACCGCTGACTGAGATTAGTTAGTTCAAAGGCTGCAATGGTTGAAATCTAAATCTGGAAACTTATGAGGGATAAATTCTCCTCCCAACTCACCCTATCCCATCTCATTAAAGTCTCATTCTCTACGGAGTGGGAATCTTTTCCAGCTTGTACTCTCAATTAAATTATATCCTTCGTTTTGCAGTTACACAGAAAGAAATGTATCACTGCCAAACATTGTTCAGTTATTGGCAATGATTTCTCTGACAAGCAGGTGTACATAATGGTTGATGAAACTTCAACCCTAGTCGTACAAATATTAATGTATTATCTGTATGAATACAATGACTCGAAAACACAGAAACAGACCATTTGGCCCAACAGTCCTATGCTAGCATTTATGCTCATTGGACACTTCCTTTCACCCTTCTTTAATTTAGCCTATTGACACGTCCTCCAATGCCTTTCTCACTCTTGTACTTATGCACTCCGCCTTTTGAAAAAAAGGTAATAGCCAAGTTTCAAAAACGACATAAAGAATCAGCCAACTCTGCTGCCTCCATCACACTTTCAAAGACGGTAAGGGAAGGTGAGTTGAGGAGACTCACCTTCAGGAGTTTTCCTGCAGAAGGTCTCAACCTATCCTGAATTGAAAACGAAACCAAGTGCTTAAAATCACCGTGGCCTTCTGAACTTCTGTCATGGTTGCCAAAGATTACCTTTTCCCTGCTACATCGTGGAATGAACCCCCAGATGCTGTCCCAGTTCAGCCTCACAGAATCTTCCAACATGAGATATGTGGATGTTAAATCTATGAATTATTAATGTCCTGATCAGAAATTCCTTTTGTCCACTATTTTAATGATCATCGTAGCCCAGCTAATGAATACCTCTGTTGAAATATTAGTATCCTACAACCGTGATACGTCCTCGTCATCCAATATCAGACAATGAGCTCTTTGACTATCATCTGGCAAAGACAATCCTACTGTGAGCAACTTGGCTGAAATTCAGCTGTAATCTGAGACAATGATATCCACTTTCCCTGCACTACTTTCCCCTTTTCAGTTAATGGAAACATTATCAAGCCTTAAGGAGATGTTTAACTTTCCATTTTAGAATGCACTGCTTTGAACAGAAGATTCCTCGTGCTTTGAATGGAACAGCAAAACTCTGGTTAACTGATCAAACAGCAAACCTTCCACATTTGGCACTTTTACAGTTGTGTTGAGCTCTATAACTGCTGGAGGGAACCCATCTCCATCACTAATGAGGGATTCATCCACCCAAAGCTTATTTTTAGCAGGAAAGAAACAGGACCAGGCGCAATAAAACAAGCACATTTGCACTTTTGACATGTTGGAAATTAGGATGGGTCTGAATGCAAAATGGAGGTCCATCCGCAGTGTTCCGTTAAACAGGTTGTGGTCAACTCTAATCTAGACCAAGGTTTCCCAAATTGTTTGAACCGCAGAACCCCTAGTGACCTCCCAAGAGCGTCGAGGAACCTCAAGCGTTCCCATAACGTCGACGCCTTTTTTTGCCGCTAAATTGTTGCGAACACAGAAATCAAACATAAACAAGTCTTTTCGAACTAACTCTATGCATATATTAGGAATTAGGAAGAGGCACACAGTCACAAATACATTTACCAGCTACATGACCCCTCACATTAAGTCCAGGCCAAGCCACCCCCCTGCGGTCCCTTAATATTACCCACTTCAGGAGCGGATAATCTGGTAATCATAAAAAAGTTATCTTATTTTAAAAATATTAAGTGTCTTTTGTCATTTGTAATGGGAGGTGTGATGCCAGAAAGCTAATTCTCATATCGGACACAAGCCTCACAGACATATATAGCCAGAGCCCAGTTTGGGAACCCCTGATCTAAACTGTGTGCATTGCTCTTTTTCCAGCCCATTCCTTTAATTCTGCCTCAAAGAAACACTAATGTCAATTTTATATGATGTGCAGTCTCCATATCAACCATCCTTATGGTCTGGCTGAAGTTTATCAATTTATGTTAAACTGTAAGCAGTTATATGATGTGGTCCTGATTGACATTATCCCAAACACGGTTTCACCTTGCGTACTTATACCTGTTTAAGGAAGGGATCCTTTAATTTCTTTAATCAGGGATTGATCAGGAATAAGTAATAAAAGGGTAGTGTGGCTAAGGTAGACTGGGAGCAAAGACTTTATGGTGAAACAGTTGAGGAACAGTGGAGAACCTTCCAAGCGACTTTTCACAGTGCTCAGCAAAAGTTTATACCAACAAAAAGGAAGGATGGTAGAAAGAGAGAAAATTGACCGTGGATATCTAAGGAAATAAGGGAGAGTATCAAATTGAAGGAAAAAGCATACAAAGTGGCAAAGGTTAGTGGGAGACTAGAGGATTGGGAAATCTTTAGGGGGCAACAGAAAGCTACTAAAAAAGCTATAAAGAAGAATAAGATAGATTATGAGAGTAAACTTGCTCAGAATATAAAAACAGATAGTAAAAGTTTCTACAAATATATAAAACAAAAAAGAGTGGCTAAGGTAAATATTGGTCCTTTAGAGGATGAGAAGGGAGATGTAATAATGGGAGATGAGGAAATGGCTGAGGAACTGAACAGGTTTTTTGGGTCAGTCTTCACAGTGGAAGACACAAATAACATGCTAGTGACTGATGGAAATGAGGCTATGACACGTGAGGACCTTGAGACGATTGTTATCACTAAGGAGGTAGTGATGGGCAAGCTAATGGGGCTAAAGGTAGGCAAATCTCCTGGCCCTGATGGAGTGCATCCCAGGGTACTAAAAGAGATGGCTAGGGAAATTGCAAATGCACTCGTGATAATTTACCAAAATTCACTAGACTCTGGGATGGTCCCGGTGGATTGGAAATGAGAAAACATGACACCGCTGTTTAAAAAAGGAGGTAGGCAGAAAGCGGGTAATTATAGGCCAGTGAGCTTAACTTCGGTAGTAGGGAAGATGCTGGAATCTATCATCAAGGAAGAAATAGCGAGGCATCTGGATGGAAATTGTCCTACTGAACAGACACAGCATGGGTTCATAAAGGGCAGATCGTTCCTAACTATTTAGTGGAATTTTTTGAGAAAATTATCAGTGCAGTAGACAACGGGAGCCAATGGATGTGGTATATCTGGATTTCCAGAAAGCTTTTGACAAGGTGCCACACAAGAAGCTGCTGCATAATGATGCATGGCATTAATGGTAAAGTAGTAGCATGGATAGAGGATTGGTTAATTAATAGAAAGCAAAGAGTGGGGATTAATGGGTATTTCTCTGGTTGGCAATCAGTAGCTAGTGGTGTCCCTCAGGGATCAATGTTGGGCCCACAATTGTTCACAATTTACACAGATGATTTGGAGTTGGGGCCAAGTGCAATGTGTCCAAGTTTGCAGACGACACTAAGATGAGTAGTAAAGCAAAAAGTGCAGAGGATACTGGAAGTCTGCAGAGGGATTTGGATAGTTTAAGTGAATGGGCTAAGGTCTGGCAGATGGAATACAATGGTGACAAATGTGAGGTTATCCATTTTGGTAGGAATAACAGCAAAAGGGATTATTATTTAAATGATAAAATATTAAACATGCTTCAGTGCAGAAGGACCCGGGTGTCCTAGTGCATGAGTCGCAAAAAGTTGGTTTACAGATCCAACAGGTGATTAAGAAGGCAAATGGAGTTTTGTCCTTCATTGCTAGAGGGATGGAGGTTAAGACTAAGGAGATAATGCTGCAACTGTATAAGGTGTTATTGAGGCCACACCTGTAGTATTGTGTTCAGTTTTGGTCTCCTTACCTGAGAAAGGACGTACTGGCACTGGAGGGTGTGCAGAGGAGATTCACTAGGTTAATCCCAGAGCTGAAGGAGTTGGATTACGAGGAGAGGTTGAGTAGACTGAGACTGTACTTGTTGGAATTTCGAAGGATGCGGGGGGGATCTTATAGAAACACATAAAATTATGAAGGGAATAGATAGGATAGATGCGGGGAGGTTGTACCCACTGGCGGGTAAAAGCAGAACTAGGGGGTTAAATAAGGGGAAGTAGATTTAGGACTGAGTTTAGGTGGAACTTCTTCACCCAAAGGGTTGTGAATCTATGGAATTCCTTGCCCAGTGAAGCAGTTGAGGCTCCTTCATTAAATGTTTTCAAGATGAAGATAGGTAGATTTTGAAGAATAAAGGAACAAAGAGTTATGGCATTCGGGGAAAAGTGGAGCTGAGTCCACAAAAGATCAGTCATGATCTCATTGGCGGGGCAGGCTCGAAGGGCCAGATGGCCTACTCCTGCTCCTAGTTCTTATGTTCTTAAGAGTATTTAATCATTACATTAATTGGCTCAGTTCATGTTTTAGCTGGGGTTTTACCAACCCAAACCAACTGTGAGGCGGAGTGTTGGTAAAATTGCAGCAGAAGGCATTGGGAAGCAAGCCCAATGTATTCCCGTTGCCATGGGAGCAGTAGTGGCTTGACAGCCAATGGACTGGAGATGGGCAGACATTTAAACCAAATAACCAGCCTATTAATGGCCACGTCACACCTTCTCCAGCATTATGTCTGTGTCAGAACCGCCAGCATGGAAAGACTTCCAAGGACAATGGCGCGGCCTCCCAGCAGAATCCGGGGGGAGGAAAGGGATGCGGCCTTCCTTCCTGGTCATTCCTTGGCCCACAGTGGGACCTGCATACAACAATGGCTGCCCCCATGGTCCTGACACCATCACTGGAGTGTTTACCTTTCCAATCAACGAACATGTCATCTTGTTCCAGCCTATTAAGAACAGTTTTTCTTGACCCTTTGAGGTTACCTCAAGTTGGAAATTCCTTCTCCATCCTCTTGCAGTCTCAACAGCAGATAAATGTTATCAGTGGTGCTGCTGAGCTTTTTTTTTTGATTGTGATGGCACCTTGTAGAAGCCGCTATTGTATGTAATGAAACAGCAGTCTCCAATCTCCTTTATAGTCCTGCCATTTTCCCATATGGGTATTTAGTGTTGGAGGTGGGACACAATGTGACAGTAACATTCTGGTCTTAGTCTTCATTAATGTTGGATTCTAAAGCCTGGGATATGACTTAATAAGGCGATCTATATTAGAATATATGGTAAAAACAATATGGAGCAAAGGAATGTCAAAGATTTAAAGATAGGATCATGCCAATTTTGTGAGACGTTTCCCATAAATAATTCATCACAGAAATACCAACATGAAATTGATATTTCACTGAGTGCCAGTGACTAGATCAGTGACGATTGCATTAAAATGACACAGTTGCCTGATGTGTTGGGTGTTCTGGATCACAAACAGGTCACCAACACTGGAAGTGGTGCAACTCTATTTTATTATAAGGTTAACTATATTAACATACTTGAACTGTGGGTAAATGCAATACCAGCTTTAACTGTTGACCCTTGCCTAGTCCTAACCAGGTGATGCACTCAGCACATGGTGAATGTCTGTGTTGCAGGCTGTGAGCTCTGTGCTCCGAGCTGGCTGCTACTAGAATGAGCGGGAACTCTCCTGTCCCCTGTCTTTATAGTGCGTGTGCTCTCACTGGTGATTGGCTGCGGTGTTGTGTATGCTGATTGGTCCCACTGCATGTCCATCAGTGTGTGTGTGTGTGCCTGCACCATAATATACTGGTGTATATTATGACATTGCCTAAATGTTGTGTCTATCAGTTTCACAATGTTAATGTTGGAGAATAGAACATGTGCCATTTCGGACAAGTTGGAGATTGTTCAGGGTAAAGCTCCCTCTGCAAAGCTCTGTTAGATCAGAGTAATACAGAGTAGAAACATCAAACGCTCCCATGTCAGGGGTATTCTTCAGAGTCATGGTCCCTCTACTCTGCCGCACCCCTAGCCAATATCCCTTGCTGCATTCAGTGCTGTGCAAAATCCTGTATCCTACAAATTCTCAGTAAGAGTTTAGCCTAACTGCAATTAAAAACAGGACGCAGAGGTTAAAGCAAGTGTCTAACCCATTGTCCTGTCCAATTCCTCTATTGGGAGAGACTTGTTGAATTGAGTTTGGGGTTAACTGTCTGACTATGTTAAGTGCCACAGAAAGGAAAACACCAGGGACACAAATTCTGGTTCGTCGATGGCGCTTTATTTCTCCCTTCAAGGTATAGTTTGATGACATCTCTTTAATTTTCATAATCTCTAGGATGAAGTTGATGTAGGAATTCCGAGTGTTTCTCCTGGTCCATATTCTCAACGTAGTAAACATCCGATTCAGATGTTTATCCTGGAGATTACAAATAAATCATGGTGTCATCATGTACAGTACTGGAAACAAACCTCTCAATGAAAATGTTAGCTTACTTCCACATATGTACTCAAAACTACTTGATTTGCATATCACCTTTAATGTAGCAAAATGTCCCAAGGTGCTCTGCGGAGGGTCATAAGACAAATTTGACACTGAGTCACAGAAGAAGATATTTAATTTGGTGAGCAAAAGGTTGGTCAAAGAGGTTCTTTGATGGATGAGAGAGGGGTAAGATGGGGGTTTGCGGGAATTCCAGACTTTAGCAAGTAGGCAGCTGAAGGCACGGCTGCCAGTGACAGATTGATAAAGAATTGGGTGTTCACAATGAGCGAGGTGGGAGCAGTGTAGAGATCTCGGATGGTCATAGCCTGAAGGGAGTTCCAGAGATAGGGAGGGGCGAGTAAATGGAGGGATGAGCATTTTAAAATGGAGGTTTTGCAAAGTAAGGAGTCAGCAGCAAACGCAAAGTGTGATGGAATAAAAGGATGTGGGCCCACGATCATAGACATATAAAAAGGGCCGCACACATACAAGTGAATAGCCCATTGAAAAAGAGAGACAAGCATTTATATAGAACTTTTCATGATGGCCATCTCCATGTGCTTTACGCAAATGAAGTAATTTTGAAGTGCAGTCACCATTGGTAATGTAGGAAAGGCAGCAGCCAATTTGTGCACACCAAGCTCCCACAAACAGCAATGCTGACAAGATAATCTGCTTTTTGTGATCTTGATTGAAGAATAAATATTGGCCCAGGATACTGGGCATAGCTCCCCTGATCTTCTTCGAAATAGCGCCAACCAATCTTTGAAATCCACCTGGGAGGCCAGACAGGACCTTGGTTTAACATCTCATCCAAAAGGAACTTCTGGTGGCATGTAGGAGAAGGTCACACATAAGGAAGCTCCCCTCAGAGTTTCTTTTGCCCGGTTCCCAAGGAAATTGGTTGACAAACCTAATAGTATTCGAAGAAAGGATGTTGAAGGCTGTGAAAAAGACTGTTGGAAAGAAAGGGACGAGTGGTAGTCCTCCAATGGAACTAGAGAAAGTGCAAAGCTCACTGGGAGGTGTGGTGTTGGGTGCTCTGGTGCACAGATGAGCCAACACAGTTGTATGTGGTACAACTCTATTTTATTATAACTCTTATAATACAGTTCGTTCTGGATACTCTGCACGTGCTGTCTCCCTGAGTGTCCCCGGCTATGGCTGTGTCCTGGTTCTCCCCTGCCGCTCTTTCTGACCACCAGGGGTTGTGTCTGTGCTTTTATATCTTTTTGTCATTGGTTGTGGTGTTGTGTGTTCTGATTTGTCTGTTGGTGTGTCTATCATGATGTGTGTGTTTGAATATCATGACATCCCCCTTTTTCACAAAGACAAGTGCCTACGTGGTTATAAATACAATTGTGTCGTGAGTGCATCTAAGAGTGTGCGTTTGTGTTGTGTACAGCGTGTGTTTATGACGTAACTATTTACATGGGGCGATGTCGGGTGCGTCACACTAACAAGGTTGTACCATAACAAAACTTGGATGCGAGAGAAAAAAAAAAAACTTGAACATTGGTCCGGTCAGACGATATCTGGAACAATAAACAACAACAGGTTATAATACAGAAGTGTTTAACTTTTTGAACGTATTAACAGCGTTATAAGTCCAGTCTAGTGGGTGACCGCCTCAAGAATGGGCTGGTCCTCAAGCCGGTTCAGCTGTGGAGATTTGTGGTCACACTGGTTCACCTTGGACTGTTGGAGGTGATGCTGTTGCCGAAGTCTCTACTTTACCATTTGTTGTACTTCCTGCAGTGCTTGGTCTTTTTCATTCTTGCAAATATGACATTCAACATTTTTGTTAGTGGTGCCCTGGCTGTGGTTTGGTTCCGGTGGCGATGGAAGGGGCATGATCCGTGGCATCTCCACGAAGTCATCCTTGGGAACCAGTGGAGGATCCGGCGTGTGCGTACGGTGCAGTTGCGAGCGTGGAAGGCGGCACAGACCCCGCTGATTGCGCCTACGCACCAATCCATCCGCCCTGCATGCCAGGAACAAGGTGGAGTCTGTTTTCTTTTTATGTTTGTGGTGGATGGCATCTTGTAGCCGATGGGTCGTTGCCATTGAAGTAGCACCATCACTAATATCATGCAAGGCGATGACTGTGCCAGATGTGGAAGTTGGCCAAGACCGTGTACGCTGGTTCCGGCCACCTGCTGTGCCGGAAGGGCGACTCCGCAGAGAAACGTCGAAGCATGTCGCCTTGGATAGAGAATTGTTGCTCGCATCAACGTCTGGCGATGGCGCGAGTTGGTGTGTCCATCTTGGACCGCCGGTGCTGGTTGCCACTGCCGACCCAGTGGGACTGCCACGCGATCCATTCCCTGTCGCCGTGGCATCTGCCGTCACCCTGAGCGTGCCATCACCGAGGCCGCGACACCGCCCGTCCGGAGCAAGGTCTGGCGTGCGCAGATCAGAGTCGGCGCTTGGCTGCTCCCCATCTGGAGTCTGGTCTGCCTTCCGTCGATGCCCCCCATCCGGAGTCCCAACAGGTTCACTGGAGGCAGCCGAGATTCCCTGAAGCTGCACTTCTGGAGTCGGAACATGCAGGAATGCACCAACCAGTGGAGAGGCTCGAGCCATCGAGGGTGGAAGCGGTGCGCCGCCACCGCAGTCGTCAGTGGTCCCACCGTGATCGTTGAGTGCCTTGGTACGCACTAGGCGAGGTCTGTCACCTTGCACCTTTTGCATGGGAAGTGGGATGCTGTCGTCACTCGTCTCACATCCCGTGGATAGATCGTCATTAGCAGCTTGCTGTTCACTAGGGTTGGGTAAATTGTCAGAGTTTTCATCTGGTGGTGCACACCATGTCGGTGGACTGTCATTGTCTTGCCATTGTCCTTCATTTGGGCTTTTCTTCTTTGGAACTTTAAATCTTCCCCCAGATATTGCAGAACCTTGTTTATTACCCCCAAATTCTCCCATATGTATGGTCTCGAATATAGTATCCACTGTTTCTATCGACATTGTACCATTTTCCAAAGAACATTCCGTTTCACTTTTCTTCTCAGGTACCTCATATGTAACTTTGTTTGATGTACATGCCTTCATGGTCTCTGGGTCTGATTTTGCTGGGACTGGCATGGTCACAGTCTCTTTTTTACTGTTCTCAATTGCCCACATCATACTCCCCATACATAACTGCTTGAGCACTGGGGTTAGTGTGGTACAATGGATAATCGGTTCGACCTTATCTGCATCTTCATCATTAGTGGAAAGCACACTTGGTTCACTTGAAACTGCTGTGGGTGTTAAATTCGTTATCTGGCTACTCGATGTCGGTGTCCTCAGGATTCTTGCTCCAATGTTCTGCTCAATAATCAGTGGAGTGTGTATAGGTTCAATGCAATTAATGTTCCCTTCCAGGTTTGAAGAGTCATTACTGACGAACTGCTGGTCTCCGAAGTTGGGATTTTGCGGCATTGTGTTGAAGGGAGACATTTGTCCCTGCCGTGGATATGAGTCAGGTTGTGTTATTTCCATCACCTGAGGATCAATGTCTTGTCCATTTTTTCGATCCGTACTAAAACACTGGCAATTCTCAGTCTGCTCCTTGCAAGTTAAACATACAATTAATTTCGTTAGGAAATCCTCAGCATCCTTCTGTGGCCGTGCTGCATTATTAATCTCTGTTCGGCTACAATGATCCTGAAGGTCAGCGCATAAACCTTTTTTCTTCGGGCTTGGACGAGGCGATTCCTTTGGCTTGTCTTCAGTTGGGCTTGAACAGTCTTCAGCGCTGTGCCCTTTATTGTAGCATGAGAGACCGTCATGGTCATGCTGCTGTGTAGTGGAGCATGGTAGGCTGTCATAGCCTTCCTGCTGTTCACGGGAGCATGGCAGACCTGCATCGTCTGCCGCTGGTTGGTCAGGAGAGGTTGCTAGACCCTCATGGTCTTGTTCCTGCAAGGACTGCGCTCTGGAGTCCTGCGTTCCTTCCATCGTGGAGTCCGTCCACGAGCTCTCTGTGGAGGCTTGTGACACTGGAGTCACTTCTTGTTCGTGCAAGGACTGCGCTCTGGAGTCTTGCGCCGCCTCCACCGTGGAGGCTGTCCACGAGCTTGCCGTGGAAGCTTGTGACACTGGAGTCACTTCTGGTTCATGCGAGGACTGCACTCTGGAGTCTTGCATGTCTTCTTTCATAGAGTCGGGAACGTTGAGCGGGACGTGGACCACGCTCTGTGTGGCAGCAGGGCACCCTTCGTGTGCTTGCACCGCTCCCCGTCTGGTAATGTCAGGCCGCAGCATCATCCGGTACTGATAAGTTGGAACGTCATATCTGCTGGGTTGAAGATCCTCAAATCCGAAAAATGAATCCGCATCTGCGTCGGATTCAGTATGGGGGCCGCCAATGTGCACCACGAAAGGTTCGTCCGAGTCATAGTCATATAGGACCACGGAGCTATCATTGGGCTCGCGAGGTCCGGAAACACTGTAAAAATCGTCATCGAAGTATTCAAGGTCGGAATCATCGGCTTGTGCGTAGGTAACTGCTTGTCGGAGGGTTCTTCGGAGGTAAAATTCATCTCCTGGGTCAATTTGCGGCACTGCGCTGTCATTCCAGGTGAGGGAAGGTTGTTTTACAGCTTTAACAGATTTTTGTTTTTTTGATTTGGGACGTTTCCCTTTTAAATTGGATTTGGGACGTTTCCATTTTAAATTGGTGCAGTCTGGGGCCTCTGACATCCTGACGCTCGGTATGTAGCACGTAGGAAGCGACTGCGCATGCTCAGATCGCTGTTCCTTTACCGATGGCCATTTTCTTAACTGCGGATGCGCACCATATTGCGCATGCGCATACGAAACTTCCGGTTCTGCGCACTTCTCGCGCAACTGTGCTAGCGTTATACCTTTAGCAAGATGGCCGCCGACCTCGACCCAGCCTTCTCTCAGGCCCTGGACCTCGGGCTCCGGGATCCCAGCCACGAGGTGAGTACTGCAGCTTGTCTTACCTTTAAGTCCCCATTGGATTGCGTATTCTTCACAGTACTTGGCGAATTTGCCCATGACTGCCTGGTAATCGTGCCTTTGCTGCCTCCTGAAGAACCTGAACCTTCTGAACATTGCTCTTGCCCTTGCACCGGCGACGATGAGGAGAAATTCAATTTTTTCCTTGTCATCCAGGTCTTGGAGTTCAGCTGCCGCCAGGAACATCTCGAACATTTGCCGGAATCGCCGCCAGTTTTCGTGGAGGTCGCCGTCGCACTGGAGCGCCTGCGGAACCGGGAGCTCTTGCATTATGCCTGGGCACTGCTGGTTGTCTCTGTACACTGGATGTATGCCGGCAGGTATCGATCCACTCCTGTACCATGTGGTGTTGGGTGCTCTGGTGCACAGATGAGCCAACACAGTTGTATGTGGTACAAATCTATTTTATTATAACTCTTATAATACAGTTCGTTCTGGATACTCTGCACGTGCTGTCTCCCTGAGTGTCCCCGGCTATGGCTGTGTCCTGGTTCTCCCCTGCCGCTCTTTCTGACCACCAGGGGTTGTGTCTGTGCTTTTATATCTTTTTGTCATTGGTTGTGGTGTTGTGTGTTCTGATTTGTCTGTTGGTGTGTCTATCATGATGTGTGTGTTTGAATATCATGACAGGAGGAATGATGGCAGAGGCCACCTCGGCGGATGTGGCCACTCCCTGCACAGTAGAAAAGCTGAGTGGGGTAATGGAAATCGAATTTGAAAAACAATTCGGGAAGCACTTTGAAAGTCAGGGAACGGAAATGATGGAAACCCTCAAGATGTCTATTGAGGAGGCGCTGGGCCCGATAAAAGAGGAGTTGCAAAGGAGTATGGAGGCAGTGAGAGAGCATGGTGAGGTGCTGAAGGGGTTGGAGGAGACCTTGTCACGGCATAGCGATCAAATAGCCTCGCTAGAGTCTGTGATGCTGGTGGTGGATGAGAGGAATAAAGCCCTGAGAGCGAATGTCAAGGACCTGGAAAACAGGCCGAGGAGCCAGAACCTCAAGATTGTGGGGCTGCTGGAGGGGGCGGAGGGCCCGAGGCTGACCAAGTACTTTGCCGAGATGTTTGCAAAGTTGTTGCGGGGGGGAGGGGGATGAACAGATGTCCCCTCCTGAGCTGGATAGGACTCCAGCAGAGGCCCCGGGTGAATGAGCAACCAAAGGCGGCGATAGTCTATTTCCATAGCTGCCGGAAGAAGTAGCAGATCCTCAAATTGGCCTGAGAAAATTGGGAGGTGTGGGAAGGAAGCAGCATCCAAATTTATCAAGATATCGGACCGTAGTTTGCAAAGAGGCGGGGGCCTGTTTAAGGCAAAGTCGGCGCTGTATAAAAGTGGAGTGCGTTTTGGTGTGGTGTTCCCGGTGAGGCTGAGAGTTACACATAACTCAAAAGCTCATTTTTTCGAGATGATGGTGGAATAGGAGGTGTTTGTCAGGGAACAAGGTCTTGGACTGAATTTAAAGGGTTTGAATGGGACTTTTAATGGATGCTGATGGGATAGGATTTTTCGGGGATGTGTCAATATTTTGTATACATGTTTGGTTAACAGGGTTTTATTGTTCTGTATTGGAATGTGTATGTTGTTGGCGGATTGATGAGGCGACTAAAGTAGTTGGGGACATTGGTTAAGGCAGCAATGTACACGATATATGGCCCAAGGTGGAATGTTGAGAACTGTAAAGGTTTTTGGTTATTCTTTTGTCGCGGGAGTGGATGGCGGGTTTTTTGTCTCTTTTCTGTGTTCTTGGGATGGGCCCTGGCAGTTATTTTCTGTGAACAGGAGTGATGTGGAGGGACGGGCTGCGGCCTGTTTGACATGCTTAGACAGATTTTGATGTGCCTAGTGTATTTGTTTGGTGGGTGAAGGGAGATGGTAAGGAGGGAGCATGGCTTTGCAGGACATAGTTTGCAGTTTCTTGAGTTGGGGGTGGGGGGGAGAGGGTAAAATGCTGACGATGACCAGGAGTTTTTCTTTGTCCCATTTTATAGGTGGGGCTGATGGCCTTCTTGGATGGGCCTTTGGCTCCAGGAACTGAGAATAAAGAGGGGATTATTCCTCATGGTGGAAGTGGCTGACTTGAGAGGAAGGAGAGGGGGGTGAGAGACCTCATATCAGATTAGTCACTTAGAATGTGAGAGGTCCAGGGGCCCAGTGAAATGATCAGTTTTCTCGTATCTGAGAAATTTAAGCGTCAATGTAGTCCCTCTCAATGCGGATAAGGGATCAGATTAGGCTCCTAAAGGGCTGGGTGAGCCAGGTGTTTCACTCGGGCTTCAATGGCAGGGCCCAGGGGGTGGCAATCTTAATTAACAAAAGGGTCCATTTTCTGGCTGGAGGGGTCGTGGTGGTCAGGGAGGGAGGTATGTGATAGTCACTGGGACCCTGGAAGGTAAATTACTGGTGCTGGTGAATGTATACGTCCCAAACTGAGGTGATGCAACATTCATGAGGAGATTGCTGGCCGCAATACCAGATTTGGACATGCACCAATTGATTCTGGGGGGAGATTTGAATTGTGTTTTGAATCCGAAATTTGATCGGTCTAAGACAAAGTCGTTGGCCCCTTCAGGGGTGGCAACGGTGTTATTGTTGTTTGAGGAGACGGGGCAAGCAGACTAGTAGCAGTTTATCCACGGGAGTAAAGAACTTTCCTTTTTCTCTCCAGTTCATAAAGTATACTCGAGAATCGATTTTTTTTCCTGACGGGAAGATCTCTTCTTCGGGGTGAGGAAAGCTGAATATTCAGCGATAGTCATTTCAGACCACACTCCTCATTGAACAGATTTAGCATTAGAGATAGGTCCAATTGGACGTCAAAAAGGCATTTGATGGGGTAGAATGGGGGTATCTTTTTGCATTCATAGAGATTTGGGTTGGGGCCCAGATTTTTGTCTTGGATACAATTGTTGTACAAGGTTCCCCCAGCTGGTGTCCGCATCTATAACACGAGCTCGGAGTACTTTCAATTAAATAGAGGAATGCGAATGCCCTCTGTCCCCGTTTACATTGACAATAGGGCCTTTGGCCATCGCTTTGAGGACTTTGAATAAGTGAACAGGGATAATGAGGGGAGGGATGGAGCATAGGGTGTCCCGGTATGATGATGACCTTTTGCTATATGTGACGGACCCGATCCCCACCACGGGTGATATAATGGAACTGTTGAGGTGCTTTGGCTCCTTTTCAGAAAATAAGCTGAACTTGGAAAAGAGCGAGTGATTTCCGGTGAACTCCTCGGGGAGGGGAGCCAATCTGTGGGTGCTACCATTTCGCATAGCAGGTTCCAGTTTTAGGTACCTGGGGGTTCAAATGGCTCAGGACTGGGCCCGACTTCATAAATTGAATTACACAAGATTGGTGGGTCGAGTCAAAATCCATCTGAAAGGTGGGATAACTTTCCCCGTCCTTGACGGGCAGGGTCCAGTCGATCAAGATAAACATGCTGACACGATTTTTGTTTTTGTTCCTGTGTCAGCCGGTTTTCGTTCCTACATCCTTTTTTGGGAGGGTCGAGTAGTTGATTACATCCTTTATATGTGTGGGCAAGACCTCAAGGATTCGTAGGGCAACCCTTCAAAGGGATAGACAGTCAGGAGGCCTGGTGTTGCCGAACCTGATATTTTATTACTGGGCAGCTAATGCGGAGAAGGTGTTGGGTTGGTGCAGTGATCCAGGAGTCACGTGGGTGCAAATGGAATCGAGGTTGTGAAGGGGGCCATGTCTGAGGGAATTGGCGATGGCCTTGCTCCCATTCTCACCAACAAAGTATTCCTCAAATCCGGCGGTTGTTTCCACATTGAAGATATGGAGACAATTTCAGCAGCATTTTAAGTTAGAGTCAGTGTCGAAAGTTGGCTCCTATTTGTGCCAACCGTCTGTTCGAGCCTGCGAGTTTAGATGGCATGTTCGGGGGGTGGGAAGGGTAGGGCCTGGAGAGAGGGGGTGATTCGTTCCTGGAGCGGTGGTTTGCCAGTCTAGAGAGATTGAAGGAAACGTTTACACTCTCGGGATCAGGTTTATTCAGATATCTTCGAGTTCACAATTTTGCAGAAGGGATTTTCCCGACATTCCTCATGGTGCCGTCAACATCTCTAATGGAGAGGGTTCTTTCACTCGCAGGGTCGGAAGAAGGGAGCACTTCCAGTATTTATGGATGGACTATAGCGGAGGATTCAGTGTCGGTGGAGGTCTCAAGGCCAGGTGGGAGGAGAAGGAGGGCTTATATTAGATGACGAATGTGGACGAGGCCCTTCCCAGGGTAAACGCCATGTCCTCGTTCATGAGGCTTGGTTTAATCCAACTTAAAGTTGTTTTCAGGTCACACCTGATCAGGTCCAGAATGAATTATTTATTTGCAGGGATGGAGGACATGTGCAAGCGCTATTCAGGAGGTCCAGCTAACCACACATGTTCTGGTCTTATCCCAAGATTGTGGGTTTCTGGGTCTCCTCCTTTAGCACCATGTCAGCGATTCTGAAGATTGAGCTGGAGCCCTGACCTTTAGTGGCCATATGTGAGGTATCAGACTCACCAGAGAGCAGAGGCGTGAAGGGGCTGATGTCGTGGCCTTCGCCTCGCTAATTTCTCGAAGACAAGTACTGCTGGGATGGAGATCGCCATCTCTACCTATTGCTTCAGTGTAGCTGGGAGCCTTGATGGAGTTCTTATAGCTCGAGAAAGTCAAGAACACCACGAGTGGAGCAATCGAGGGGTTCTCCTGAAGATGGAAGCCGTTTATAGTCTATTTCAAGGAATTGGTCACCATTAGCTGTTATGGGGGAGAAGGGAAGGGGGAGGGGTTAGGTTGTGTGAGGGTGTGTTTTAAATATGTATTTGTGTTAATTCTTTCTTGTTAATTTGTATTATATAAAATGAAAAATGTGAATTAAAACATTTTTTTAAACTCCAAAAGATGGCACCTGAGACAGTGCAGCACTCATTCAGTACTGTACTGGACAGTCATGATGGATTATTGATCAATGCAGGATTAAAGCACCTGAATCATTGATGTCCGAACCCAAACTAACTGAGATGATCTTACAATTAAACACCACGGGTGGGATTCTCCATTGGCTGATGCCGAAATCGTGAAACTCGATTTGGGGGATAATCGGTTCCGATGCCAAAATCACGGTAGGCACTGATTTGGCACCAAATCGCAATTGTCCGTCACCTCGACAGCGGGGTCAATGTGGCCCGGAACGCACGTACAGTAAGCACCATTTGCATGTCATTAGCGAGCCTGACCTGGTGCTCTCTGGGGCCTCCGCGATTCTGCTCCTCCAATGGGCCGAGTTCCGATGGCGTGGTTCACTTGTGCTTTAAAATTGTGAAACCGGCATCATGGCTGATGAGGGAGGGAGAGAGGAGGTAGGACACAGAGTGGGCGACTGTGGGCTGCCGGGCTAGACACTGGCCGGGCTGGCTGGGGTGATCATCCATCAGGACTGGGATGGGGGGGAGGTGATGGGCGAACGAGTGGCCGGGGTGACACCCCCATGGGACTCGGTGGTGTCTGGTCGTGGATCACCATTACCACGGCTTGCACGGCAGCCAGCTCGCTGCGCACCCCACTGACCACCCACCTTGGTCCCTGGTTCTGCAGATTGACACCAGCCACATCCCATCCCCGCACCACACCTTCCGCCATACCCACACCGCCCGGCTGCCACCCGCTGGGGGCCCATACCCTGAGGCTCCCCCACCACCTGACACTGCCAGTTCTGGCGGACCACTCTGGTCTCAGCCAGGGTCCACATGCTTACAGCTATGGAGCACAGAGCGTGGACCATCTCCATCTGGGACTGCGCCACATCACCCATTGACTGTGCCACCACCTTCTGGCTTAGTGTCACAGCAGACAGTGACTGCGCCATCTCCACCTGGGACTGGGCCACCTCCCTCTGTGTCTGCGCCATGTTGGCCAGTGCCTGGGCAATGCCGCTGATGTTCCCAGCCATGGCCCGCTGTGACTGGGCCATGCTCAGGTGCGCCGCTGCGATTTCCAGGTGGCTCTGGGACATGGTCGCCTGTGAGGTGGTAACCCTGTCCTGGGCCTCGGCCAGCAACTGCACAGAACGCCCCTGGCCTTGGACATGCTGATTCATAGCCACGACCGTCGCCTCCAATCCTCCACTGCGGACACCACCCGTGCGGTGTCAGCCTGGGTGGCACACATGTTCTGCACCACCTCCTGCTCTGGCCGGCAGGTGGGCTCCTTCACCTGTTTCTGCAGGTACAAGATGCTCGCCGACAACCCCTTCATGTAGTCCCTGGCTCTGCAATTGCACCTCCACAATCGTTGGGACTGTCTGTTCCAGAAGCCCAAAACCCATCTGGATGGCAGCTTGTTCCTGGGGTCGGCCTGCCCTCCAACTGTTCGCCCGCTTGGGAATTCCTACCTCCACCTGCTGTACCAGATTACCGGATGTGATGTGTGGTGCACACCAGATAGTGTCCCAGGAGTTTCCTCACGAAAGTGCCCAACCGAAGTGAGTGTCTCTGGGATCGTGGAGGGTATTGGAGACAGCTGTGACAGGAAATCCGTGTCATCCTAAGACTCGAGCTTTAGGGTGTCCTGAGTCTCGGGCAGAGGGCTGGCATCCGAGCTGCTCTCGCTGCTGCCCGGCTCATTGGGGGGGGGGGGGGGTGCCTCTGGCTGTGGTACTGGCTGGGAGTGGGGGACACCAGATAGACCCACCGATCTCCAACAGATCCTGCAAGACACAAGACAAGACGTATGATTAGACCGTGGGCTGGGGGGTGGTGGGGGTGAGCGTGTGTTTGGGGGTGGGGTGTGGTGAGGGGGTGGGGGTGGTGTAGGATAAGGTTGGTGTAGGAGTGTTGTTGTAGGGTGAGGGTAGTGTGGAGGTGAGGGTGGTGTGGGGTGGTGTTTGGGAGGGGGGTTGACATATGTGTCATGGGAAACCCCAACTAAGTGGGGTCTCATATCCTCGTCTGCGGCCCAACTCCATCTCGGCGACCTCCCTTTCCTCTGGGCCGCCGACCACGTCCAGGGACCCCTGCTCAGCCATGGTTAGGGGCCGCAGGTCCGGCAGTCCCCCTCCTGTCTTCTACCGCTCCTGAGGGTTGTGCATGACCTTCTCCTGGGGAGTGGAAACGACAGAAAATGACAGTGTTAGACAGTCAAACGCATGCAGCCCAGTGGGTGGGTAGCTGGTGGCTCCAGTGGCCAGGGCACCCTGTCATGGTGGCCGGTATGGGTGCCGGCATGTGGTGCAGGATGGGGGTTCGGACACCCTCCGGGTAGGGGGAGTAGGGTTACGGGTATGTGGGACAGGGGTTAGTGCCAGGGGCACTGTGCTGTCGACTCGCCCTGGCCGCCCTGAGGAGGTCGTGCAGGTTTTTTTGGTACTGTGCTCACGGCCTCTGCCACCTGCGCCCAGGCATGGTGAATGGCAGCAGCTGGCAGCCTCCTTCTCGGGCCTGGGTATAGGGCCATCCGCCTCTCCTCCACGGTGCCCAGGAGGGTCTCGAGCTCTGCGCCCACGAAACGTGGGACCGCGCGTCTTACTGCCATCTTGTTGGCTGGGATGGTGTGTGTGGGGAGTGAAGTGTGTAGATGCGGCTGCAGCTTGTCAGCCTCCTGTGTGTCAATCCTGGACCCAGCGAATCCAACATCATTTCCCATTGGAATCAATTGTGTTCCACGTGGCGCCGGTTCTAGTCCCTCGACAGTCGCTGAATCGGTCCAGATGCAGCGCCAGTTTTGGTCGTGGATCTACACGAATTCTGCGCTGGTGTCAAACGGAGAATCCTGCCCCACATCACTCTGAGTGATAAATGAGACGTCTCCGTCAATGAATGATGGGTTAAAGAGGCTGCTCACTGAACAGGGATCAGTTGCAGAATTTGTAACTGCCAGATCTGAACCTGCTCCACAATATTCAATCATATTTGTATGGCTTTTATAACCATCATTGCAACATGAATAGCACATTTTCAGACCACATTTTCAGTTTAGGAATGATGTTGGAGTGACGTTCCAGAAACCCCACAAAGCCACATAAAAATATTCCATTCACAATCAGCAACCTCCAGTGCACAGCTAAGTTCTGCAGTCATTAGCAACAGCTCTCATGTTCAACTCAAAGAACAGGACCGCTGTTTGATGTAATAATCACAGACAGGAGTCGCAGCTTAGATTCCCCAAGCAGTAGTAATCACCGCCGCTCCGATTGTCATAGAATCAGTGAAGAAGGAGGCCATTTGGCCCATCGAGTCTACACTGGCCCTTGAAAGAGCACACCTCCACTCTATCCCCGTAACCCCACCTAACATTTGTACACTAAGGGGCAATTTATCATGGCCAATCCACCTAACCTGCACATCTCTGGACTGTGGGAGGAAACCGGAGCACCCGGAGGAAACCCACGCAGACACGGGGAGAAAGTGCAAACTCCACACAGACAGTGACCTCAGACTGGAATTGAACCCGGGTCCCTGCAGCTGTGGAGCAGCAGTGCTAACCCGCTGTGCCACTGTGCCCCACGAGTTCAGTCAGTGAGGCAGAATCCAAGAAATTCCAAGATTTGAATCCTCCAATTTGTGTTGAGTTGCTGATCACGTTTGTGATTACGTGTAGGAAATTGCAAATGACTACAGTATTCCTGGGCTAGCGAGCAAAAAATCAATCCGTATTCGCTCTCCGGTATCTGGTGTCGATGAAATATATACTCCTGAACCCCATGTTTAGATTCCAGTCTGTAACTCACTTCTGGGTATCTGTTATTCGACAGATAAACCCTCTCAAATACCTCAATTACAATCCAGCCTGAAATGCATTTCCACATATCTGTTTATAAAGTTGCCATAGTCCCAGATGACCATAGGTTGCTTTTCCCTTGGAGGGGGGGAGCTGACTGGTGGTGATTTAACCTGAAGATTACCACACCTCGAGCGAGGGACGCGTTTGAGAAGGCAGGGCCTTCATGAATAACGTCAACCGGTACAGGAATTGAACCCACGCTGCTGGCCTTGCTCTGCATCACAAACCAGCTGTCCTGCCAACTGAACTAAATCAGCCCCCATATATCTGTTAACATTATAAACCTGTATTAACAGCCTGTAACTCACTCCCAAATATCCGTTACTCTCCATGTAAAACCCCTCCCCTTCCAAACTCTCATTTAGATTCCAGCCTGTAACTCACTCCCAAATATTTGTTACTCTATACCCAAACCCCCCCCATCCCCTTGTTTAGATTCCAGCATGTAACTCACACCCGAGTACTGTTATTCCACTACTGAAATTGCAAGATCCCTCTTTCGACATGGAGTTTGGCTCAATTCAGTATGCCTGACTGAAGATGCCTGAGTTATTGTTAACCAATAAAATATAACTTACTCTGGGATATTTGTTGTTCTCCATTTATTATGAATTGCGATGCTACCATAGAGCCGCTTGTGTCCGTGAGTAAAACCAATCTTTCATATTAATGATAACTTGTGTTTATATCCTGACGTTAATATAGTCAAACATTCCAGGGCAAGTTTGGGAGAGGCAAGGTCATGAAGCACGGATGTTAAAATCAGCCCATTGCAGAAATGGGAGTCAATATAAGTGTGTGAGCATAGGGGTGATGAGTGAATGGGATGTGACATGGATTAGGATATGGACAGCAGATTTTTAGATGAGTTGAAGTATATGGAGCTGGAAGATGGGAGGCTGGCCATGGGAGTGTTGGAATATTTGAGCCTAGATGTGTCAAAGGACATGGATAAGGATTTCAGCACAATCATTACCTGTTTCCTGGAACTGTGGATTGATACAGAGCACGGTTCCTCATGGATCCTTTAGTCCGCTCACTGCCTGCTGGGCACGAGCAGCAGAGGATGGTTCCCCCGAGTGCAAGAACACAAGTTGAACCCCACCCCAGGAACAGAGCATCTCCTAGATCAGCCTTCATTGAAATGGGCACCAGAGGGTTGTAGAAGTCAGCCACGATGTTCCCAGCAGTCCAGGAGACTGGAATCAGGACACATGTTCCTGCCAGGATGAATAAAGCGCCTCCAGTTACAGTCAGTGAGGCCTTGAACCTCTCCTCACCCCTCGCAAACTTGGTGCACTTCATGCCTGCACTCGATACCACCATGGCTAAAATGCCCAGTGCCACGGCCAAGCACATGAGAGCTCTGGCTGCCTGTAGGTCAGACGGCAATGCGAGCAGTGAGTCATATATGTCACAGCTCAGGAGACCCCCGCTGTCATTGATGCAGCTCATCCAAATCCCCTCCCAGCCCTCCTCCACCGTCAGGATCGTACTGCCGGCGAGATTGCGGATTTTCCACTGCGGGGTTGCCATCGCAACACAGGCCATGAACCACCCAACCGTGGCCGTGATGAATCCCACCACCTGGAAGCAAGCACTCACCATCGCAACCGTGCAAAATCCCTCAACACTCTCCCACTGTTGTCTCAAGGCGCCTGCCTCTGCTTTGTTTATTGTCAGTCTCTCGATGATAGTCAGAGTCACAATCACCAGTTCACAGGTGAATGACCGTGAAAATGAAAAGGAACGCTGACATCAGACTGAGGGGTTCTCGGCTCGACCATCTCTCACTAGCAAAGGCACACAAGAAGGCAACTGATACTGCTATCAGCTCCCTGTGCAGGCACTGAAGGATGGATTTCTGTGTGGGAGGGGCAGGGGGAGAAGGAATGGAAAAATAGTGACAATTGAAACAGGCCACCAATCAGAATTGCGACCAAAAGGCAGGCTGCTGAAAATCGATTCATGAAAGTGTTTAATTGTAAACCCATTAGCTGTAAAGTTTTAAACGCTGTTGCCTTTTAAATCGCTGAAGCAAAACTGTTATAGACAGGGACGGAGAGAACTGAAATCCTTCTTTCCTTTTACTTACAGTCCATAATCAGTGTAATTCTTGGGAAAGGAAAGAGCTTTATTGTTTTTATTTTATGTTTAGAGTGACAGATATTTGTGAGTGATTTACAGGCTGGAAATTAAATGAGGGAATCAGGGGTGGACGGAGTTTATGTATGCAATAACAAATATTTGTTTTTCTCAACCCGAGTGTGTGATAATTTTTTAAATAACCAGTAGCAAGCTTTTGGGGGTTCAAATAAAAAGGATTACTTATTTGCATATTCATCCCAAAGGTCTAATGGTACATCATTACACACACACACACACTCAAGAAAGATACAGTTCAAGAGGATAGTGCACTTTTACAAGTGCAAACATAAGCATAGTTCATAATTCATGGCCTGAATTTATTTTATTTTTATTTATTTATTTAAAAAATAAATTTAGAGTACCCAATTCATTTTTTCCAATTGAGGGGCAATTTAGCATGGCCAATCCACCTACCCTGCACATCTTTGGTTTGTGGGGCAAAACCCACGCAAACACGGGGAGAATGTGCAAACTCCACACGTACAGTGACTAGAGCCATGATCGAACCTGGGACCTCGGTGCCGTGAGGCAGCCATGTTAACCACTGCACCACCGTGCTGCACCCTTGGCCTGAATTTATGACCCCCCCCCCCCCCCCCCACCACCACCACCACCCCAGTAGGCTTTGAATCGGGGAGGTGTGAAATTGCTCCCCATCCTGACCTGGCCATGATTTTACGCTGGGAGGGGCAGGGCTTTGGATGGAAAGCTCGCCCTTGCCTCAATTAATGTCTTTAAGGGGCCACCTAATGGCAACTTAAAGATCTTTTCCCACCCAGCCTCAGTTTTTCAGCTGGAACAGATGAATGATTGGGTGGGGGTTGGGGGTGGGGGTGGGGGGGGGGGGGTTGGAATTAAAATGTTAAAAACCCACATCTCAGGTGGAAAAGGGGGGGTGCCTCCATCAGAAGCCTCCTTCTGATGGTAGTCACTCTCCCCTGAAGCCCCGAGACCTCCCCCCTCCCGGCCCGGTCTTTCCTTCAGGACCTCAGTTGTCCCCTTCATAGCCCCCCAGGTGCCCTCCACCCCTCCCCTCTCCAGGATCCCTACCACTTACCTGGCTTCCATGTCCCAACACTTAATGCCAGGCAGATCACTGCGCTGCTTTTTCCTGCCTAAACAGGCTGGAGAGATACCAGTCAATCTGATTGGGCAGCAGCTCTCCAAGGCGGGATTTCCTCCAGGTGACAGATGGTCGTCCCGCCTGCAGCCAATCAATGCTCATTAGAACATAAAATGGCAGCAGGTCTGGTGGTGGGGCTGAGCTCCCACATCTGAAAAATCCACGCCCATGTGTGTGGCTCACTGAAGGAAAAAGAGTAATTGCAGGTCCGTTGAACAAGGTGTTTTCACTCCTGAATGGGTAATCTAGGTAGTTTTAATAACTGGAGTTGTATCGCAAGATTTGGCATTCTCGACTCTGTGTCAGGATGTTGCGGGGCAGCACGGTAGCATAGTGGTTAGCATAATTGCTTCACAGCTCCAGGGTCCCAGGTTCGATTCCGGCTTGGGTCACTGTCTGTGCGGAGTTTGCACATCCTCCCCGTGTGTGCGTGGGTTTCCTCCGAGTGCTCCGGTTTCCTCCCACAGTCCAAAGATGTGCAGGTTAGGTGGATTGGCCATGTTAAATTGCCCTTAGTGTCCAAAATTGGCCTTAGGGTTGGTTGAATGGGGTTACTGGGTTATGGGGATTGGGTGGTGTGGGCCTCGGTAGGGTGCTCTTTCCAAGAGCCGGTGCAGACTCGATGGGCCGAATGGCCTCCTTCTGCACTGTAAATTCTATGATTATTTCAGGATTTCTTCGAAGAGACCGATGTTCAGCAGGTCACAAGGTAAGTCACTTGTAGTTTTCTTACCAGGAGGTCAAATATCTGTACTGATAGACTTTGAAAAGGAATGTCTGAACGTACAATCATACGAACAGATGAATTAGGAGCAGATGTAGGCCTCTCGACCCCTCGAACCTGCTCCACCATTCAATAAGATCACGTCTGATTTGATTGTAACCTCAACTCCACATTTCCACACAGCCCTAATGACGTTTTACCCCCTTGCTTATCAAGAATCTATCGAGCTCGGCCTTAAAAATATTCAAAGACTCTGCTTCCACTGCCTTCTGAGGAAGACCGTTCCAGAGAAAAGAAATTCTCCTCATCTCCACCTTAAGTGGGCGATGTCTTATTTTTAATCAGTGACTTCCTAGTTTTAGATTCTCCCACAAGAAGAAACATTCTCTCCACATCCACCTTCTCAACACTTCTCAGGATCATATTTGTTTCATTCAATGGTCTTGGAGACTTTAAGGTGCGGCCATCTCCAGGTTTTAAAATGCTTGGGTGTGACTGTCGTTTTCTGCCGCTGCTGGTTCTTGCTGCATTCTTTGCAGACAGTCCGCTTTCTGGATGATTCTTGAGGTAATGGGCTGGATTTCCAATGAGTTGGAATGAGTCAGGGCATTAAAAATGGTGGGCGGGTCCCGATTCCAGGATTCGCAACCTCATTCCTGGGGTTTCTGATTTTTAGGAGTGCCTTTTCAGGGTGTAGATTTGTTTAGGGTGTGAGCCCACACCTTGCACTCCTGACCTGACCGACTCCATTGCAGGGATAAGCGTATCCTAGACCTTTTCATGGTGTCGGGCCAGCTTTTCAAAGAGCCATGGGTCACGGCACCTCAGAGGCGTAGTGACTCACAGTCTGCGTGAAGGAACCCTTTTAAAGGTAAGTTCAGAAGGTCCTCCTCATGCCTCCCATGGCAGGCTACTCTTCTTGTATAACACCTATTGCCCCTCATGCCCCCCAAACCAGGCTGTGACATTTCCCTTCCAATTCTCGCACTATAAACTGACGAACATTTATTCCAGCTGACTAATCAGTCATTTATCTAACTGCTATATGCGGTATCCTGCTGTGCTGAACTTGTCCTGTTGGACTTTAACCTGGTGTTGTAAGATTTCTTACTGTGCCCACCCCAGTCCAATGCCGGCATCTCCACGTCAGTGCTGAACTTGGTTACTGCATTTCCCTACATTGCAACAATGACTCCACTTCAAAGAAAAGTACTTCACTGGCGGTAGAGCTCTTTAGTAAGTCCTGAGCATTGAATAGAAATTCTGTTGGGTGTCAGTTAGAGCTCCATCTGGTGGCAGAGGTGGGAATTGGTGCATTCTCTTTTCAGAGGAAGCACAGCCAGTTCGAAAAGCAGGAAACGTGATAGAAAGAAGCTAACACAACCTTGAACAGGCAGTTTATTTTTCAGTGAGGTCCCTTATAACCTCCTCGACCAAACGTCATGTGAACAGAACAGGAAAAAATCATTCAGCTTGTCGTGTATATGCCAGCTTTCCGAATGCCGAAGGCACCTCTGGTACTTTCTCCCTGTAACCCTGCGCATTCTTATTTTTTAGTTAATGGCTGGAATTTTCCAGAG
Source organism: Scyliorhinus torazame (assembly GCF_047496885.1). NCBI lineage: Eukaryota > Metazoa > Chordata > Chondrichthyes > Carcharhiniformes > Scyliorhinidae > Scyliorhinus > Scyliorhinus torazame. Next base: position 151,704,910 of record NC_092707.1, on the reverse strand, counting down.
CTCTCCCACCCCGCAATGGGTTTTCCCACGGCAGAAGCAGTCTGTTACTGGCTGCTGGGGGGCTCTTCCGGTCCCGTCAAAGTCAAGAGAAGTGGCGGGTGAAAAATTCCTTTTGAGGTTGAAACCCCAGAATCAGTTCTTAACTTACAGCTAACTTCAAATTAGAAGACTAAGCTGCTGTGCCTGACCTGTGACATCACATTAAAAAGATGCCAAAAGCCCATAAGGCTGTCAGCATTCTGGAGTATCCAGTGCTGAGTAAAACAAGGATTTTGTTGCTATTGTCCTTCACGACGACCTACATGTGCAAGGTTAGATTTTCCGTGCTCACATAGATGAAGATGGCACAAAGGAACTGACTGAACTCTGAGCCTGACAATGCAAATTGCCTCACTTCCTGTGAAGCTGATTGGAGAGAGTTAGTGAGGACCAAGCAGGTCCCCTTTTAACATGAAAGGTAAGCAGGCATGGCGTGGGTCACAAAGGTCAACTGCCGTGGGTCACGAAGGTCGGCTCATTGGCAAAAATGGGTCCCAGGACAAAAAGGTTAAAAAACACTGCTCTACGTCACCTTCTGTTTCTGGTCCAATTCGCAACATTTTTTTGACCTGCCCTTTCGTTTAACCACTCCTGCCTCCCACCCCACATTCTCTTTGTTCTTTCCGTTTCTTGGTTTGTTGTACTTGATTTAAAACTAGTTACATCACCAACCCCGAATCCAGTTCTGACAAACGATAATTGACCTGAAACATTTCTTTTTCTATTTTTCTCTGCCCAGATCCCTTCTGACCTGCTCAGCATTTGCAGCAAATTTTTGTTTTAATCAAGAAACAAACAGTTTTTTTCTGTGTATCGATGTATGTTTTTCTCAATATTGCAGACTGCTGGTGCTGGCAATAGCTTGCAGTGCAATAAACAAACATTCGGCCTATGAAGGTGCCGAAAAAAATCTGGTGTCCTCATCTGATCTGCTTAAGGGGTCTTGAGCCTGGTTTCTGTCATTCTTCTCACGCTGATGCTGTGCTGGGATACCAGCAGTTCAGAGTCACCAGCTCATCAATCTAGATTAGTATTAATTCTGTTAGATACAAATTACACCCACGGCACTCTATGCCAGCAATTACCACACCACCTCACCCTTAATTTATATTGTCCAATTGTGCCTTATGTTCCCCTGATTGTCCTGCCATGCACTCCAACCTCTGTCTGAATGAACTTACCACTTCAAAGCCAACGGATGTACCCTGGGATCACTTGTTTTTGGTTTGAGACCATCTCATGTAGGTCCCCTTATTGGTTTGGTCCCTTTATTTGTGGGAAGATTGAAGGCAGTTCAGAGAAGGTTCACTAGGATGACTCCCAGTATGGAGGGCTTGTCTTAAGAACAAAGGTTAAACAGGTTGGGACTCTCCTCATTGGAATTTAGAAGAATGAGAGGCGATCTCATTGAAACATGTCGGATTCTTTAAGGGACTTGACACGGTAAATGCTGAGAGAATGTTTCTCCTCAGGAGAGAGTCTAGGATCAGAGGGTAGAGTCTCAGAATAAAGGGGTACCAATTTAAGACTGAGATGAGGAGGGATTTCTTCTCTCAAAGGGTTGCGACTTTGGAATTCCATGCCACAGAGAGCTGTGGGGGCAGAGTCCTTTATGCGTATTTAAGGCTGAGATAGGTAGATTCTTGGTCTGTAAGGGAATTAAGGGTTACGGGGAAAAGGCAGGATAATGGACAGAGGAACATCAAACCAGCTATGGTCCTATTGCACGGGACTCTGTTGCAATTTGGTTAGATCGGGCTCACAATCTTTTGTTTCATTACTTGTCCCAAAACTAATCCCATTGGCCCTGTACTACCTCATTTCTTCTTTCTTCCAACCTTTCACAGGTTAATTTTCACTTGCCTCAAGCCTTTCACATTTCTAACTTCCCCCCGCGCTTTGACTTTGTCTTGGCTGAGATCATCAGGCCAAACAACCAGAAGGGTGCAATCTGCCAGCTTCTTCCCCTCAGAATTGGAGTGGGACGCGACCAGTAAATGCTGGGGAGGCGTCTCCCTGGTTTCCCGCCTTGCGAGATCTAACCATTTAAGAACCCACTTAACTGTGCTGACGCCAGATTTAACCAGCTCCCAGTATCTACCAGCCTCCCCAGGGAGACCCCAGCCGGGCGCCATTTAGTACAAATATGGCACCCTGGCTCTTGTCCTGGCATGTGGGCACCTTGGCACTGCCACCCTGACACTGCCAAGATGCCTGGATGGCACTGCCAGGCTTGCAGAGCACTGCCAGGGTTACAGATGGCAGTACAAGAATGCCTGTGTGCCAGGGTGGCACTGCCAAGTGGCAAGGCTTGATGGGTGGGTACGGATGTATGAAGGGGAGAGTGGCGAAGGGTAGATATGAAGAGTTCTCCGAAAGGTTGGGAGGGGGTGAAGAGTGGGGTCTTGAAATGGCGGACATGACGTCCGTTTGCGGCGATGCGGAGCTAAGCCGCACGTTTCGGCATCTCCCGCGACAACGGACTTTCGGGCTCTCTAGAGGAGCCCCAACGGAGCTTTTTTGATTTGATCCCGTGTGGGAAGGTGCAGTACCCCCCTTATGGTATATGGCCGAGATCAGCGGTGGAGCGGCAGGAAAAGAGGCTCTGGAGTAGCGGCAAAAACGAGGGGGAAAAAGCAAGATGGCGGAGGGCGGAGATCGAGCAACATGGGGGCCGGACCAGCAGGAGTTCCTTAAGCGCTGTGTAGAGGAGCTTAAAAAGGCTGTGCTGGTGCCAATACTGTTGGCGATCGAGGGGCTGAAGGAGACCCAGAGGACCCAGGCGGTGGAGCTTCGTGAGGTGAAAGATAAAATGAATGATAACGAGGACGAGATCCTGGGCCTGTCGGTAAAAATGGAGGCGCACGAGGCGGTGCACAGGAGGTGGGCCGAGAGAATTTAGGTCCTGGAGAACAGGTCGAGGAGGAAGAACCTCCGGATTCTGGGTCTTCCCGAAGGAGTGGAGGGAGCTGATGCTGGGGCGTATGTGAGTACGATGCTCCATTCGCTGATGGGAGCGGAGGCCCCTCCGACCCCCCCTGGAGTTGGAGGGGGCTCACCGGGTCCTGGCGAGGAGACCCAAGGCTGATGAGCCACCAAGGGCGATAGTGGCAAGGTTCCATCGCTTCGCGGACAAAGAAAATGTGCTGAGATGGGCCAAGAAGGTGCGGAGCAGTAGATGGGAGAACGTGGTGATCCGAGTGTACCAGGATTGGAGCGCGGAGGTGGCAAGGAGGAGAGCTGGCTTCAACCGGTCCAAGGCGGTGCTGCATAAAAAAAGAGTCAGGTTCGGCATGCTGCAGCCTGCGCGACTGTGGGTCACTTATCAGGACCGACACCATTATTTTGAAACGCCAGAAGAGGCTTGGACCTTTATTCAGACGGAAAAACTGGACTCGAACTGAGGGATGTGGTTGTGGGGGGAGATGTTGGTTGTATATGGGGGTTGTAAATAGGGGTAAAGAATACTTCATCGGTGGGATGATGGACGGGGATGTGAGTAGAGCTCTGGTTAAAATTCCTAAGATTCCTTTTTTCTTTTCAGTAGACATGAATGTGATGATAGAGAATGTGGGCGTCGGTGCTGGAGGGAGGAGAGACTCGGGGATGAGGGAAATGGGACAATGGCCGCAACAAGAGCTGCGACACAGGGGGCGGGGCTGGTTCAGGAAAGCGCGGGCTTTTTCCCGCGCATAAAAAGGGGGGGGGGGTGGAGGAAGGTAAGGAGGAGGAGAGACTCCCACGCGGGGAGATCAACGGGAAGGCGGGGGAAGGCGGGGGAAGCCGGGGTCAGCAGAAGTCAGCTGACTCACGGAAGCAATATGGGGGGCGCATAAGAGCTAGATATGGATCTAGCGGGGGGCCGGGGGGGGGGGGGGGGGCGGGATTTCAGGGTTGCTGCTGCACTGCGAAATGGAAGAGGTGGTCGGGACGGGGGTTCCCCGCCTGGGGGACTGGAGGGTGCGGGAGGCGCGGGCACGGGACTGGCCTAAGATAGGAGATGGCTAGTCGGCGGGGGGGGGGGTGGGTAACCCCCCAATCCGGCTGATCACGTGGAATGTGAGAGGAATAAATGGGCCGGTTAAGAGGGCCCGAGTGTTCGCGCACCTAAAGGGACTGAAGGCAGACGTGGTCATGCTTCAGGAGACACATCTGAAGGTGGCAGATCAGGTCAGGTTAAGGAAGGGATGGGTAGGACAGGTGTTCCATTCGGGGCTGGATGCGAAGAATAGAGGGGTGGCAATACTGGTGGGAAAGCGGGTGTCGTTTGAGGCCAAGAACATAGTAGCGGACAAGGGGGGCCGATACGTGATGGTGAGTGGTAGGTTGCAGGGGACGGAGGTGGTACTGGTGAATGTATATGCCCCAAACTGGGACGATGCTGGATTCATGAAACGGATGTTGGGGCGTATTCCAGACCTGGAGGTAGGGAGCTTGATAATGGGTGGGGATTTTAACACGGTGCTGGACCCAGCATTAGATCGCTCCAGATCTAGGATGGGGAAGAGGCCGGCTGCAGCCAAGGTGCTTAGGGGGTTTATGGACCAGATGGGGGGCGTAGATCCGTGGAGATTTGCCAGGCCTTTGGCCAGAGAATTTTCTTTTTTCTCCCACGTACATAAGGCCTACTCCCGGATAGATTTTTTGTTCTGGGCAGGGCACTGATCCCGAAAGTAGAGGGAACGGAGTATTCGGCCATAGCCATTTCAGGCCATGCCCCGCATTGGGTGGAGCTAGAGCTGGATGAGGAGAGGGACCAACGCCCGTTGTGGAGGTTGGATGTGGGACTGCTGGCAGACGAGGAAGTGTGTGGGAGGGTGCGGGGGGGTGTCGAAAGGTATCTGGAGGCCAACAACAACGGGGAGGTGCAGGTGGGAGTAGTATGGGAGGTGCTGAAGGCGGTGGTCAGGGGAGAGTTAATCTCCATCAGGGCTCATAGGGCGAAGAGAGAGGGCAGGGAAAGGGAGAGGTTAGTGGGGGAGATTTTAAGGGTGGAACGGAGCTATGCAGAGGCTCCTGATGAGGGACTACTCAGGGAGAGATGAAGTCTCCAGACGGAGTTCGACCTGTTGACCACAGGGAAGGCAGAGGCACAGTGGAGGAAGGCACAGGGGGCGATATATGAATATGGGGAGAAGGCAAGTCGGATGCTGGCACATCAGCTCCGAAAGAGGACGGCAGCGAAGGAAATAGGCGGAGTCAAAGATGGCAGGGGAACTACGGTGCAGAGTGCGGGGAAAGTGAATGAGGCTTTTAAGGCCTTTTACGAGGAGCTGTATAGGTCCCAGCTCCCAGGGGGAAAAGAGGGGATGCGGCGATTTTTGGACCAATTGAGGTTCTCAAGGGTGGAGGAGCAGGTGGTGGTTGGTTTGGGGGTGCCAATTGGGGTGGAGAAGCTGGTTAAAGGACTGGAGAGCATGCAGGCAGGGAAGGCCCCGGGGCCGGATGGGTTCCCGGTGGAGCTTTATAGGAACTATGTAGACCTATTAGCCCCGTTGCTGGTAACGACCTTCAATGAAGCAAGGGAGGGGGGGGACCCTGCCCCCGACAATGTCGGAGGCGACGATCTCTTTGATCTTGAAGCGGGATAGGGACCCACTGCAATGTGGGTCATATAGACCGATCTCGCTCCTTAACGTAGATGCTAAGTTGCTGGCAAAAATGTTGGCCACGAGGATTGAGGACTGTGTCCCTGGGGTGATTCACGAGGACCAGACGGGGTTCGTAAAGGGTAGGCAGTTAAATACTAATGTGCGAAGGCTCCTAAATGTGATAATGATGCCATCGGTGGAGGGAGAAGCGGAGATAGTGACAGCCATGGACGTGGAGAAGGCCTTTGATTGGGTAGAGTGGGAGTATCTCTGGGAAGTGTTGAGGAGGTTTGGATTCGGGGGAGGGTTTATTAGTTGGGTTAAGCTCCTGTATAGAGCCCCGGTGGCGAGTGTGGTCACGAACCGGCGGAGGTCGGAGTATTTCCGGCTGTATCGAGGGACGAGGCAGGGGTGCCCCCTGTCCCCTCTGCTGTTTGCATTAGCAATTGAACCTTTGGCCATGGCGTTAAGGGAGTCGGGGAAATGGAAGGGGGTGGTTCGAGGGGGAGAGGAACATCGAGTGCCACTGTAGGCAGGCGACCTGTTGCTGTACGTGGCGGATCCAGTGGAGGGGATGGTTGAGGTAATGCAGATCCTACGGGAGTTTGGAGTCTTTTCGGGCTATAAGCTCAATGTGGGAAAGAGCGAGTTCTTTGTGATCCACCCGGGGGACCAGGGAAGAGGGATAGACGACCTACCGTTGAGGAGGGCGGAAAGGAGCTTTCGATACTTGGGGATTCAGGTAGCTAGGAGCTGGGGGGGCACTGCACAAACTTAATTTGACGCGGCTGATGGAACAGATGGAGGAGGATTTTAAAAGGTGGGACATGCTGCCCACCTTTCATGAAACGGATCTGGGGGCAGTGGAGACGGCACAGGGGTGCGACGGGAGCCTCGGTATGGCCCCCGCTTAGAGACAACCATCGGTTTGTCCCAGGAAGGATGGACGGGGGTTTTCAGAGCTGGCATCGGCCAGGGATTAGACGAATGGGAGACCTGTTCATTGACGGGACGTTTGCGAGCCTTAGCGGTGCTGGAGGAGAAGTTTGGGCTACCCCCGGGAAACGCTTTCAGGTACATGCAAGTGAGGGCTTTTGTGAGGCGGCAGGTGAGGGAATTTCCGCTACTTCCGGCACAGGGGATTCAAGATTGGGTGATTTCGGGCGTATGGGTTGGAGAGGGCAAGGTGTCAGCGATATACCAGGAGATGAAAGAAGACTTTGGTAGAGGAGCTGAAGGGTAAATGGGAGGAGGAGTTGGGGGAGGAGATTGAGGAGGGGCTATGGGCTGACGCCCTAAGTAGGGTTAATTCCTCTTCCTCATGTGCCAGGTTTAGCCTGATACAATTTAAGGTGGTTCATAGAGCGCATATGACGGGGGCGAGAGTAGGTTCTTTGGGGTGGAGGACAGATGTGGGAGGTGCTCAGGAAGTCCGGCGAACCATGTCCATATGTTTTGGTCATGCCCGGCACTGGAGGGGTTCTGGAGGGGAGTTGCGGGAACAGTATCGAAGGTGGTGAAAGTCCGGGTCAAGCCAAGCTGGGGGCTAGCACTATTTGGAGTAGTGGACGAGCCGGGAGTGCAGGAGGCGAAAGAGGCCGGCATTCTGGCCTTTGCGTCCCTAGTAGCCCGGCGAAGGATCTTGCTATTGTGGAAGGAGGCGAAGCCCCCTAGCCTGGAGGCCTGGATAAACGATATGGCTGGGTTCATAAAGTTGGAGAGGATAAAGTTTGCCTTGAGAGGGTCTGCGCAGGGGTTTTACAGGCGGTGGCAACCATTCCCAGACCATCTCGCAGAGCGTTAGATGAAGGTCGGACAGCAGCAGCAGCAACCCAGGGGGGAGGGAGGGACATCGTTCGTGGGTGGGGGTGGGGGGGGGGGGGGGTGGAGGGATGGAGGGGGAAGGGGGGTTTCTCTGGGGGGGCATTCGAGCAAGAAAATACATGAATGATCCGGAAACTGACATGTACGGGAAGAATCCTGGGCGTCATTCTCCGACTCCCCACCGGGTCGTAGAATGGCCGTTGGATGCCGTGAATCCCGCCCCCGCCCCCGCCGAAGTCTCCGGTACCGGAGATTGCACTGGGGCGGGAATCGGGCCGCTCCGGTTGGCGGGACCCCCCGCCCAATTCTCCGGCCCGGATGGGCCGAAGTCCCGCCCAGAAATTGCCTGTCCCGCCGGCGTAAATCAAAGCTGGTATTTACCGGCGGGACCAGGCGGCATGGGCGGGCTCCGGGGTCCTGGGGGGGCGCGGGACGATCTGACCCCGGGGGGTGCCCCCACGGTGGCCTGGCCCGCGATCGGGGCCCACCGATCCGCGGGCGGGCCTGTGCCGTGGGGGCACTCTTTCCCTTACGCCTCCGCTACGGCCTCCACCATGGCGGAGGCGGAAGTGACTCTCCCCACTGTGCATACGCGGGAAACTGTCAGCGGCTGCTGACGCTCCCGCGCATGCGCCGCATTTCCACGCCAGCTGGCGGGGCAACAAACGCCATTTCCGCAAGCTGGTGCGGCGGAAATCCCTCCGGCGTCGGCCGAGCCCCTCAATGTTGGGGCTCGGCCCCCAAAGATGCGGAGCATTCCGCACCTTTGGGCCGACGCGATGCCCGTCTGATTGGCGCCGTTTTTGGCGCCAGTCGGCGGACATCGCGCCGTTGGGGGAGAATTTCGCCCCCTATGTACAAAGTTCTGGGGCGAGATTCTCCGACCCCCCCACCGGGTCGGAGAATCGCCGTGGGCCGACGTGAATTCCGCCACCGACGCCCACCAAATTCTCCGAAGGGAGAAAAGTCGGTAGGGCGTCAATCGCGCCGCACACCTTGGAGAATGGCACGGGTGGGCGCAAGGCAATGGATTTCGGGGCTGCCGATATTCTCCCGTCCGGATTGGCCGAACTCCCGTCGACCTGATCACGGGTCACGTCGGCGTAAATCAAACCACCTATTAATCGCTGTCAACCAGTGCTCAAGGTTGACGCCGACCAGCGTGGAGGTGGGTGACAGCCTGGGGGGTTGGCCGCTGGAGAGGTGATGGCGTGGCCGCAGTCTGTATGTGTGGGGGAGAGGTGTGTGTAGGGTTTTGTGTGTGTGTGTGTGTGCGGCGGTGGGGGGGGGGGGGGGGCGGGGGGGTGGGTTAGAGTGGGATGGGCTCCGGGGGAGTGCCGGGAGGGGGATGAGTGCCGGGGACGGGAGGATGACTGGCGGGGAGGGGGACGGGGGGTGGTCCTTGCCGGGGAGGGGGATGGGGTGGTGCGTGCCGGGGAAGTGGATGGGGAGGTGCGTGCCGGGGAGGGGGATGGGGAGGTGCGTGCCGAGGGGGAGAGGGGTCCGTGCTGGGGGGGGGAGGTGCGTGCCGGGGGGGGGAGGTGCGTGCCGGGGAGGGGGATGGGGAGATGCGTGACGGGGGGGGGACGGGGGACGGGGGGTCCGTGCTGGGAGGGGGACGGGGAGGTGCGTGCCGGGGAGGGGATGGGGAGGGGGTCCCTGCCGGGGAGGGGGACGTGGAGGTGCGTGCCGGGGAGGGGGATGGGGAGGGGGTCCGTGCCTGGGAGGGGGACGGGGAGGTGCGTGCCGGGGAGGGGGACGGGGAGGTGCGTGCCGGGGAAGGAGGGGGTCCGTGCCGGGGAGGGGGACGGGGAGATGCGTGCCGGGAGGGGGGCGGGGAGGTGCGTGCCGGGGAGGGGGATGGGGAGTGGGTCCGTGCCGGGGAGGCGGACGGGGAGGTCCGTGCCGGGGAGGGGGATGGGGAGGTGCGTGCCGGGGAGGGGGACGGGGAGGTGCGTGCCGGGGAGGGGGACCGGGGGGGGTCCATGCCGGGGAGGTGCGTGCCGGGGATGGGGACGGGGGGTGGGGGTCCGTGCTGGGGAGGGGGACGGGGGGGTCCGTGCCAGGGAGGGGGACGGGGGACGGGGGGGGCGGGGGGTCCGTGCCGGGGAGGGGGACCGGGGGGGGTCCATGCCGGGGAGGTGCGTGCCGGGGATGGGGACGGGGGGTGGGGGTCCGTGCTGGGGAGGGGGACGGGGGGGTCCGTGCCAGGGAGGGGGACGGGGGACGGGGGGGGCGGGGGGTCCGTGCCGGGGAGGGGGACGGGGGGGGTTCCGTGCCGGGGAGGGGATTGGGGGACGGGGGTCCATGCCGGGGAGGGGGACGGGGAGGTGCGTGCCGGGGAGGGGGGATGCGAGGGCAAGTGGGTTGGTCCACCTGGCCAGCTGCCAGCCTCCAACAGTTGGACCCATGCGGTGCATGCCACCTGGCTGGGGGGAGGAGGGGGTATGGGCAATGATGACCTGTCGTCGTTTCCCACCCCCCCACCCCCCCCACCACAGGCCGTCATGTTTTCCGGTCAGCCAGCGATGTTGGCCGCCATGGCGGCAGCCACTAATGTCCATGTTGCCCTGGATGAGGAGGAGGAGGTGGAGCGTGCCAGAGAGGCGGCGCAGGCTGCCGCAGAGGGGCAGGCGGCAGTCGCCCAGGCTGGAGGGACACCCGTCCGACAGGACGAGGAGGGGGAGGAGGACGTCGCGGCCCCACGGCAACGAAGGCACCCGAGGGCGCCCCGTGTGTACCAGCCCCGGCAGTCATACCAGGACCTCACGGACCGGGAATGCAGGAGGAGACTCCGGATGAGCCGGGAAACCGTGGCACACATCTGCCACCTGCTGGCACACCTGTCACCGCGTGGCACTGGCGGGGGACACCCTCTCCCCGTGTCCGTCAAGGTTACGGTGGCCCTGAACTTTTATGCAACGGGTTCATTCCAGGCACCGAGTGGGGATCTGTCCGGCATATCGCAGACATCGGTGCATCGGTGCATCCGGGCAGTGACAGACGCCCTGTATGCCATTGCGCACCACTACATCCGCTTCCCTGTGGAACGGGCCAGCTAAGATGCCCGGGCCGTGGGCTTCTCTGCCGTGGCCGGGTTCCCCATGGTCCAGGGCGCGATTGACGGGATGCACGTCGCCGTGCGGCCACCTGCAGATAACAGGGCCGTGTTCACCAATAGGAAGGGGACCCATTCGATGAACAGACAGGTGGTCTGCGACCACCGCATGATGATCCTGCACATCTGCGCCCGTTACCTGGGGAGTGTACACGACTCATACGTGTTGTCGCGGTCATACATCCCCGGCATGTACGAGGGACGCCATCCCCGGCTGAGGGGCTGGTTGCTGGGCGACAGGGGCTACCCATTGCGATCGTGGCTGATGACGCCTATACGGGGGCCACGTAATGAGGCGGAGAACCGCTACAATGATGCCCATGTAGCGACAAGAGGAGTGAGAGCGAGGTGCTTTGGCATGCTGAAGATGAGTTTCAGGTGCCTGGACCTCTCTGGGGGCGCCCTCCAGTATCGGTCAGATAGGGTCGGCCGCATCATTGTGGTGTGCTGCGTCCTGCACAATGTAGCCCAGCAGAGGGGCGATGTGCCGCAGGCAGAGGAGGGCGGAGTGGAGGAGCAGCAGGAAGAGGTGCAGTCCTCCCCAGATGAGGGGGATGGGGGCAATGGTCAGGGCAGACGGGCTAGACATGGGCGGGTGGCTGTCCACCGTTACCGGCTGGGCCAGCGGGCACGGGACAGGCTGATAGACGCCCGTTTCACTGACTAGATGGGTGTGGGAATCGGGTAGTATGGCCACAGACCGCACACCATGGCAACACCCGACCACCCACACCCCCCACCCATCCACCCACCCAGCACTCTCACCCCCCTCCCCAACCCCACCCACCCCACCCGCATGCACACCACCCCCCCCCCATTGCCGATCCACCTGCGGCACAACGGCCGGGCTCACACAGTTGCCAGTGGACGCGTGTCTATTGCAGGGCATGGAGGATGATGTCAACCCGCCCTGCGGTGAGCTCCTGGCTCCACATCGTTGGACTATGTCTGACCCATGGCCACAGTACCACCATCCGCCCGGACCATCCCTGCATGCGGCTGTGATACTGCAGCGCACGGTCCCGTCCTCTGCCCGGGGGGATGTTGATGGCGGCCCAGGGGGAAGGGGGCAGACTCACCTGGGGCTGAGGTAAGACCACCCCTCACACACACACTGGCGCTCAACGTACATGACACCCCCGCACGCTTTGGACAGAGCACAAAGGGAGCTTCTGTAGGTGTAACATTGACTTTAATAACGAAAGGAGTTCATGCACGTGCCCTAGCCCTTAAAACTCATCTGTGCCCTGCACCCGTGCCAACTTACTCAGTGTCTCATTGTTTGGCCTTACAGGCCCTTTGACTACGCCTAGGTGGTTCCCCAGACGGTATAGCAGAACTGGAGGTGGACTCCTGCGATTCCTGCTCTCTGACACGGGATCCCTTTGGTGGCCGTTTCCTGGGGCGTCCTGGCCTAGATGGGCCAGGCTGCGGGCTGGGCGACTGGGATGGCGAGCTGCCAGCCTGTCCTGCCCGTTGCCCACCAAATGCACCTGGGACGGAAGGGGGGGAGCCCGAGGTGTTGAGATGTTACGGGACCTCCCCTACAATGGGACCCGGAACGGGCCCCAGCACCTCCTCCTCCCTCGGGGTGCCCGATGGCCCCCAGGCCTCTACATGGGTGAGGGATGCGAACGGACTGGCCATCTAGCGCCCCTCCGACATCTGGCGCTGCCAGTCCTGGAGGCCCGTGCTGGTATCGACAGGGGTCTGCAGGTTTGCAGCCATGGAGCTCAGGGGGTTGGCAATCCCTGTCTGTGACTGTGCGATGCCGGCTCGCACATGGGCAATGGCGCCGATGCCCTCAGCGATGGCCTGCTGAGACTGGGCAATGGCCTGCAGAGACTGGGCCATGGCCTGCAGAGACTGGGCTATGGACTGCTGAGACTGAGCCATGGCCTGCTGAGACTGGGCTATGGCCTGCTGAGACTGTGCCATGGAGTTGAGCCCCTCTGCCATCTGCCGCTGGCGCTGGCTCATGACCTCCTGTGAGAGGGCAACCATGTCCTGGGCCACAGATGCCGCCTGCACGGAAAGCCCCAGGCCTCGCAAACCGCTCCCCATGTCTGACACCGTCGTACTCATTGCCTCCACCGCGGACCCCACCCGTGTGGTGTCGGCCTGGGTGGCACGCATGACCGGCACCACTGCCAGCTCCTGGACGCGGGTGGACTCCTCCACCTGAAACTGCAGCCGCCGCAAGCTGGCCGTCACCCTCTTCGCTCGTCCCAGGTTCGGTGGTTGCATCGGACCTGTGGGTGGGTGTGGTAACTCCAGGAACCCGGGATACATCTGGGCGGCAGATGTTCGCATGCGCCGGGCTGCCCTCCGACCGCCCGGCCCCTCTGCTGCTCCTACCTCCACCTGCTGTACCGGGACGGCTGTGTTGTGCGCACCAGTGAGTGTAACAGACACCTCAACACTAAAGTGCCCAACCGAGGTGAGCGTCTCTGCGATGGTGGAGGGTATTGGTGACAGCAGTGGCGTTGTGTCGTGCGCATCTTCCGACTCTGAGTCCATGGCACTTTGGGGTGGCGGTTCGTCTCCACCCATCGAATCTGTGTCACTGTCCGGTATTTCAGTTTCCTGGGTAGGGGTGTCCTGGGTTGTGGTTTAGTGGCTCGGCTGTGACGGGGGCCTGTGGCTGCCCCTCTCATCGCTGGGTGGCACATGCCTGTGTCGCCGCACCCGCATGAGACGGGGGCGCCGTCTCCCTGTTGCTCCAGGTCTCTCCGTCCCCCATGGTCTCCAAGGGGCATCGTGCAGGCGTCGCATGCCAGAGGGTCCGGGTCTCTCCGTCACCCGTGGTCTCCGAGGGGCATCGTGCGGGCGTCGCATGCCAGAGGGTCCGTGTCTCTCCGTCTCCCGCGGTCTCCGAGGGGCATCATGCGGGCGGTCTGCACCGGCGGGAATGGGTGCCTCGACATTTGCTCCTGCGATACACAATGAAGCATGCATGGTTAGACACGCAGGCAGTGATCAGGTGATATGGGGGAGGGGCGATATGGGGGAGGGGGGATATGGGGGAGAGGGGATATGGGGGAGGGGGGATATGGGGGATATGGGGGAGGGGGGATATGGGGAGGGGGGATATGGGGGAGGGGGGATATGGGGGAGGGGGGATATGGGGATGGGCTATTGGTGGCTCACTTGCTGGTGGGCCCCCGACCTCTGCATCAGCAACCTCCCGCTCCTCAGGTCTGCCAGCCAGTTACAGGGCCCTTTCCTCATGTTCGGTCAGTGGCCTCTCATCAGCTGGGCTCTCATCCTCCAGTCCTCACATGCTCCCTGGTGTTGTGTGCGCGCTTCTCCTGTGGGGGGTAAAAGGCAACAGTGTTAGACAGGTATATGAATGTACGCCATCGGTTGCGCATGTATTGCAGAGGTTAAGGTTAGGGCTGGATTCACTTGGGGATATGGGGGATATGGGGGAGGGGGGATATGGGGGAGGGGGGTATGCGGGAGGGGGGATATGGGGGAGGGGGGATATGGGGGAGGGGGGATATGGGTAGGGGGGATATGGGGAGGGGGATATGGGGAGGGGGATATTGGGAGGGGGGATATGGGGGATATGGGGGTGGGGGATATGGGGGGTCTGGGAGGGGGATATGGGGGAGATATGGGGGAGGGGGGATATGGGGAGGGTGGATATGGGGGATATAGGGAGGGGTGATATGGGGAGGGGGATATGGGGAGGGGGGATATGGGGGATATGGGGGAGGGGGAATATGGGGGATATGGGGGAGGGGGGATATGGGGGAGGGGGGATATGGGGATGGGCGGTTGGTGGCTCACTTGCTGGTGGGCCCCCGACCTCTGCATCAGCAACCTCCCGGTCCTCAGGTCCGCCAGCCAGTTACAGGGCCCTTTCCTCATGTTCGGTCAGTGGCCGCTCATCAGCTGGGCTCTCATCCTCCAGTCCTCACATGCTCCCTGGTGTTATGTGCGCGCTTCTCCTGTGGGGGGTAAAAGGCAACAGTGTTAGACAGGTATATGAATGTACGCCATCGGTTGCGCATGTATTGCAGAGGTAAAGGTTTGGGCTGGATTCACTTGGGGATAGGGGGAGGGAGGATATGCGGGATATGGGGGATATGGGGAGTGAGGATATGGGGAGGGGGGATATGGGGGGTATGGGGAGGGGGATATGGGGGATATCGGGAGGGGGGATATGGGGATATGGGGGAGGGGGGATATGGGGGATATGGGGAGGGGGATATGGGGGAGATATGGGGAGGGGGGATATGGGGAGGGTGGATATGGGGGATATGGGGAGGGGTGATATGGGGAGTGGGATATGGGGAGGGGGATATGAGGGAGGGGGATATGGGGGATATGGGGAGGGGGATATGGGGGATATGGGGAGGGGGATATGGGGGATATGGGGAGGGGGATATGGGGGATATGGGGAGGGGGGATATGGGGGAGGGGGGATATGGGGGATATGGGGAGGGGATATGGGAGAGATATGGGGGAGGGGGGATATGGGGAGGGTGGATATGGGGGATATGGGGAGGGGTGATATGGGGAGGGGGATATGGGGAGGGGGATATGGGGGAAGGGGGATATGGGGGATATGGGGAGGGGGATATGGGGGATATGGGGGAGGGGGGATATGGGGGATATGGGGAGGGGGATATGGGGAGGGGGGTTATGGGGAGGGGGATATGGGGGATAAGGGGAGGGGGGATGTGGGGGATATGGGGAAGGGGGATATGGAGGATATGGGGGAGGGAGACAAGGGGGATATGGGGGAGGTGGGTTATGGGGGATATGAGGGACGGGGTATATGGGGGATATGGGGATGGGGGATACGGGGAGGGGGGATATGGGGAGGGGGCATATTGGGGATATGGGGGAGGGGATATGGGGAGGCGGAAATGGGGAGGGGGAATATGGGGGCTATGGGGGAGGGGGATATGGGGGTAGGGGGGATATAGGGAGGGGGTAGGGGGGATATTGGGAGGGGGGATGTGGGGAGGGGGGATATGGGTGATATGGGGGAGGGGGGATATGGGGGAGGGGGGATATGGGGAGGGGGATATGGGGGATATGGAGGAGGGGGATATGGGGGGCATGGGGATATGGGGGAGGGGGATAGTGGGGATATGGGGAGGGGGGATATGGAGGAGGGGGGTATGGGGGGATATGGGGAGGGGTGATATGGGGAGGGGGATATGGGGGATATGGGGAGGGGGGATATGGGGGAGGGGGGATATGGGGGATATGGGGAGGGGGGATATGGGGGATATGGGGAGGGGGATATGGGGAGGGGGATATGGGGGATATGGGGATATGGGGAGGGGGATATGGGGGTATGGGGAGGGGGATATGGGGCGGGCGGATATGGGGGATAAGGGGAGGGGCTATGGGGAGGGGGGATTTGGGGGAGGGGGTTAATGGGGATATGGGGCATATGGGGAGGGGGGATATAGGGGATATGGGGAGGGGGGATATGGGGAGGGGGAATATGGGGAAGGGTATATGGGGAGGGGAGTTATGGAGATATGGGGGAGGGGGATATGGGGGAGGGGGGATATGGGGAGGGGGATATGGGGGATATGGGGAGGAGGGATATTGGGGATATGGGGGAGGGGGGATATGGGGGATATGTGGGATATGGGGAGGGGGGATATGGGGAGGGGGATATGGGCGACTTGGGGATATGGGGAGGGGGATGGGGGGATATGGGGAGGGGGGATATGGGGGAGGGGGGATATGGGGGATATGGGGAGGAGGGATATGGGGAGGGGGTATGGGGGATATGGAGGACATGGGTGATGGGGATATGGGGAGGGGGGATAGGGGGAATATGGGGGAGGGGGGATATGGGGGATAGGGGGATATGGGGAGGGGGATATGGGGATATGGGGGAGGGAGACATGGGGGATGGGGGATATGGGGGAGGGGGGATATGGGGGATATGGGGAAGGGGGATATGGGGAGTGGGGATATGGGGAGGGGGGATATGGGGAGAGTGGATATGGGGATATAGGGAGGGGTGATATGGGGAGGGGGATATGGGGAGGGGGGATATGGGTGATATGGGGGAGGGGGATATGGGGGATATGGGGATGGGCTGTTGGTGGCTCACTTGCTGGTGGGCCCCCGACCTCTGCAACAGCAACCTTCCGGTCCTCAGGTCCGCCAGCCAGTTACAGGGCCCTTTCCTCATGTTCGGTCAGTGGCCTCTCATCAGCTGGGCTCTCATCCTCCAGTCCTCACATGCTCCCTGGTGTTGTGTGCGCGCTTCTCCTGTGGGGGGTAAAAGGCAACAGTGTTAGACAGGTATATGAATGTACGCCATCGGTTGTGCATGTATTGCAGAGGTTAAGGTTAGGGCTGGATTCACTTGGGGATAGGGGGAGGGGGGATATGGGGGAGGGGGGATATAGGGGAGGGGGGATATGGGGAGGGGGAAATGGGGAAGGGGGGATATGGGGGATATGGGGAGGGGGATATGGGGAGGGAGGATATGGGGAGGGGGATATGGGGGATATGGGGAGGGGGATATGGGGGATATCGGGAGGGGGGATATGGGGGTGGGGGGATATGGGGCTATGGGTAGGGGGATATGGGGGAGATATGGGGGAGGGTGGATATGGGGGATATGGGGAGGGGTGATATGGGGGTGGGGGATATGGGGTGGGGGATATGGGATATGGGGGATATGGGGAGGGGGATATGGGGATATGGGGGAGCGAGGATATGGGGGATATAGGGAGGGGGTATATGGGGGAGGGGGATATGGGGGATAAGGGGAGGGGGGATACGGGGGATATGGGGAGGGGGGATATGGGGGAGGGAGACAAGGGGGATATGGGGAGGTGGGTTATGGGGGATATGAGGGAGGGGGTATATGGGGGATATGGGGATGGGGGATACGGGGAGGGGGGTTATGGGGGAGGGGGCATATTGGGCATATGGGGGGAGGGGATATGGGGAGGGTGATATGGGGGATATGGGGAGGGGGGATATGGGGGCTATGGGGAGGGGAATATGGGGGGAGGGGGATATGGGGGGTATGGGGAGGGGGGATAGGGGGGATATGGGGGAGGGGGGATGTGGGGAGGGGGGATATGGGTAATATGGGGGAGGGGGGATATGGGGGGC
Source organism: Scyliorhinus torazame (assembly GCF_047496885.1). Lineage (NCBI taxonomy): Eukaryota > Metazoa > Chordata > Chondrichthyes > Carcharhiniformes > Scyliorhinidae > Scyliorhinus > Scyliorhinus torazame. The sequence goes on along the minus strand of NC_092707.1, from coordinate 151,687,225 downwards.
ATGGGGATATGGGGAGGGGGATAGTGGGGATATGGGGAGGGGGGATATGGGGGAGGGGGGATATGGGGAGGGGTGATTTGGGGAGGGGGATATGGGGGATATGGGGAGGGGGTATATGGGGAGGGGGATATGGGGGATATGGGGAGGGGGATATGGGGAGGGCGATATGGGGGATATGGGGAGTGGGATATGGGGGATTTGGGGAGGGCGGATATGGGGGATAAGGGGAGGGGATATGGGGAGGGGGGATTTGGGGTAGGGGGTTAATGGGGATATGGGGAGGGGGGATATAGGGGATATGGGGGAGGAGGGATATGGGAGGGGAATATGGGGAGGGGGGTTATCAAGATATGGGGAGGGGGTATGGGGAGGGGGATATGGGGGAGGGGGATATGGGGAGGGGGGATATTGGGGATATGGGGGAGGGGGGATATGGGGGATATGTGGGATATGGGGAGGGGGATGGGGGGATATGGGGGAGGGGGGATATGGGGGAGGGGGATATGGGGGATATGGTGAGTGGGGATATGGGGAGGGGGGTATGGGGGATATGGGGGATATGGGGGACATGGGTGATGGGGATATGGGCAGGGGGGATATGGGGGATAGGGGGATATGGGGAGGGGGATATGGGGATATGGGGAGGGAGACATGGGGGATGGGGGATATGGGGGAGAGCGGATAGGGGGGATATGGGGGAAGGGGGATATTGGGGAGGGGGGATATGGGGGATATGGGGAGGGGTGATATGGGGAGGGGGGATATGGGGGTTTTGGGGAGGGGGTATATGGATATCGGACGGAGGGTGATTCTCACCCTGGCTGCTCTGACGAGGTTGTTCGCCTTCTTGTGGCACTGGGTGCCTGTCCATGGTGTCAGGGCCACAGCGCTGATGGCCTCTGCCACCTCCCTCCACAGACGCTGGCTGTGGCGTCGGGCGACTCTGCGGCCGTGTCCGGGGGACAGGGCCTCCCTGCTCTGCTCCACTGCGTCCAGGAGCGCCTCTATGTCGCGGGACTGGAACCTCGGGGCTGAGCGGCGGGCGGCCATTCAGTCGGGTCTTCTGATCGGGCCGTGCGGCGTGAACCACCTGAGCCAGCGCGGATAGCGTCACGTCGCTGCTAGCCCATTCCGGGCCGGAGACTTTGTGACGTTTGGGGCGGCGCGATGCAGGTGAGATTTGCGCCGTTTTGGGCGTCGGTCTGCGGACATCGCGCCTATACCGGAGAATTTCGCCCCTGTATCTTATTGACTTGTCATGTTCATGTCTTGCCACACAAGCTTTCTTTCTTTTCTTTGTTACCGGGGGGGGGGGGGGTTGTTTATATGGTGGAAAATATTGTTGAAATGTTTTTTTTAATAAAAACATTTTTAAATTTTTTTTTAAAGAAATGGCGGACCTGAAAGGGGTGTGGTATCCTCACTTGGGTGAGTGTGAGGTAATGTCCGTGGGTGGACGGCGTGGGGAACCCTCAAGCTCACTTAGAGATTGGGGCACGCTTTCAAAATGGTGACCCAATCTCTGAGGGGCCGGCCTGGCCAGTGAGTTCAGCTCTCCAGTGATGAAAATAATTCTAAGTGTGGGCTAGTCCGGTGAGAAACTTCCCAGGTCCCAAACAAGTGACTAAATGTGGTCAGGTAGCAGTGGGTAACTCGCTGACAGAGCCGTGGAGAAACTCCCAGCAAAATCCGCCTGGAATGACACTTCGAAACTTTTCTGTTATATCACAGCCTAAAAATGGAAACCAGGAGCCAAGCAAGAGTTAATGTTCAAGTGAGTCATGTGAAACCAAGACTGAAAACAGGTGTGACTGAAGCAGAGATTACCTTTAGCGCGCATTATGGTTTTGTCAAAACTTAAATATGCACAAACCTTCATCCAGTGAAGCAACAGAAGAAACTGGTGTCCACACTGACTCCCTCCTTTTACTTTTCACATAGTTTAATCATTGAATAATCTGGAAGTGAATCAATTTCCACCTGATCTTAACACAATAAGAAAGCTGTGGAGCTCCTAAACAAGCAACAGTGACCTAACTGTACATATATTTGCTTACAATAAACTGAGCTTATGAACTAATTTTGCTTTCATGTTGCAATTCAGTTTCAATGTTTTCTTTTCTCGTTCTCGATGATTTATTGTTTCCTTTAATTCCAATATCAGGTGATGTTACATCACAAGGGCGCACTGCACTGAAACTCCCAGTGCAGAACACTGCTCGATCAGAGGTGCTGGGCTGGATACTCCCAAAATGGGACTATGTCCCCACGCCGGCGTAAAAACGGTGGACTCCAGATATTCCGATACAGACGTTGACCTAACTCAGTGCCCTGCAGGGGGCTAGCAGGGACCCGGAGTAAATCTCACAGCTGTAGCTGCGGATATGGGCCCCCACACTTCCGGTTTGGAGTCCGCGCATGCCCATGGACTCAGACCGCGGAGCCAGGCGGAAAAATGAGAACCCCCTGATTGGCTGCTCGCCCGAGCATCTAACCGCGTGGATCCAATTCCCGGCCGCCGATAAGGCCCCCCCCGCCAGTGTCCGATTCCCCCCGCCCCCGACCAGGGCGGCCGCAGACTGAGTCCGCAGCCGCCACGCCAGCATCCCGACCGGCAATAGGTAGTTAGTCCCATGCCATCGGGAACTTGGCCGGTCGGGAGCGAAGGATCCTGGACGGGCCCCCCCGGCGGCCGGAGAATCGCCGAACTGGCTCCGGGCTCGATTACGGCATTAGAGTGGATTTTCCGCCCCCGCGCCGGCCGTGCTTTCGGCGCGGGGCTGCGGAGAATCCAGCCGAGGCCTGTCTTTCAGATTGTTACGACCAGTCGATGAGGAGTAATCTGGCTCCCTTCCTAGTCGGCTCCCTTGATTGGTCCCAATTAAGGCTTTACAAAATTTATTTTGCCCATAAATACCATTTCCTAAACAAATGTATTTATTTGTTAATAAGGAACCAATTGAACCAGGTTTTTATGAGTCAAAGAAAAAGTAAGTTTATTAGATACTAAACCCCCCAAAAAAGAATAAAGACACAAGAACACACGCAGGTCACAGAAGTAACAAAGTTAGAATCCAATAACAAATTCAATGAATATATGATTAAGTCCGTTGCTTATTTTGAGGGGTGGATTGTTGAATGTTGAAGCTGTTGAAGTTAGTGGGTTTCCTGTAGAATTCTGGAGTTGATTTTGTTCAGATCTACAATTTGTTGAAGATACTCTTTTGGCTTTAAGAGAAAGAGTGAGAGGGATCCTTCCTGCGATCGTTATAGGAGATTCTGCGATAGTTATAAGGGACGCTATAGTAAGGGGCACACATAGGCGCATTTATGGATGGGAAAGAGACTCCAAGATGGTATGTTGCCACCCTGGTGGCAGGGTCAAGGATGTCTCTGAGCGAACACAGGACATCCTGAAGGGAGAGGGTGAACTGCCAGAGGTCATAGTACACAGATGTACTAACGACATATGCAGTAAGAGTGATGAGGTCCTGCAGAAGGAGTTCAGGGAGTTAGGCAATAAGCTAAAAAACAGGACCTCTAGGGTTGTTATTTCAGGATTACTCCCTGTGCCATGTGCCAGTAAGGCCAGAAATAGGAGGATAGTGCAGCTAAATACGTAGCTAAATTGGTGATGTAGGAGGGAGGGTGTCAGAATTCTGGACCACTTGGATCTCCTCCGGGGCAAGTGTGATCTGTACAAGAAGGACGGGTTGCATCTAAACTGGAGGGGCACCAATATCCTAGCTGGGAATTTTGCTAGAGTCACTCGAGGGTATTTAAACTAGTATGGCAGGGGGGTGGGAACCAGAGCGCTAGCTTAGAAGGTGTAAAAACTGAAGGGGAAATAGAGAACCAAAATAAGAGAACAACATCACTCTGTCTGCTCAAATGTAGTGGTTTGAAGTGTATTTCTTTCTATGCCAGAAGTATAGCAGGTAAGGCAGATGAACTTAGAGCACTTATTAGTACTTGGAATTATGATGTGGCTATCACCGAAACATGGTTAAAGGAAGGGCAGGATTGGCAGTTGAACATTGGAGGATATAGATGCTTCAGGAGGAATAGAGGGGGATGTAAAAGGGGTAGGGGAGTAGCATTACTGGGTAAGGAGAATATTATAGCCGTACTGCAGGAGGACACCTTGGAGGGCTCATACAATGAGACAATCTGGGTAGAATTCAGAAACAGGAAGGGGTAATCACAATGTTGGGTGTTTATTACAGGCCCCCCAACTGACAGCGAGAGATAGAGGAGCAGATAGGTAGAGAGATTTTGGGTCGGTGCAGAAGTAACAGGGTTGTTGTGGTAGGGGATTTTAGTTCCCTGATATTGACTGGGACTCACTTAGTGCTAGGGGTTTGGATGGGGCTGAGTTTGTAAGGTATATCAGGAAGCCTTCTTGATGCAATATGAAGATAGTCCAACTAGGTAAGGGGCAGTACTGGATCTGGTATTGGGGAATGAGCCTGGGCAGGGGGTTGAAGTTTCAGTAGGGGAGCATTTTGGTAGTAGTGACCATAATTCCGTAGGTTTTAGGGTACTTTTGGATAAGGATGAGGGTAACCCTCACATTAAGGTGCTAAACTGGGGAAAGCGAAATTCCGATAACAGGAATTAAAGAATTTGGATTGGGTGCAGCTGTTGGATAGTAAATCAACATCGGACATGTGGCAGTCTTTCAAGCGACAGTTGATTAGGATTCAGGAAAATGAAACCTGAAAAGGTTGGTGGAGGAGGTAAGGGAGGACTTCAGGAGATGGGATATGTTACACATGGCACTGGCAGGGAGGGTCCAGGTGGTAAAAATGAACATTCTGCCAAGATTCCTGTTTGTATTCCAGACCCTCCCGAACTTCATTCCGAAGGCCTTTTTCCAGACACTGGACGCAGCGGTTTTGGATTTTATGTGGGCGGGGAAGGTACCACTGGTGAAGAGGGCCCTGCTACGGAGGCAGAGGCAACATGGGGGATTGGCATTACCGTATCTGCTGCACTATTTTTGGGTGATGAATCCAGAGGCGGTGGTGAAAAGGAGAGAGGTTAAAATGAGTTAGGATGGAGGAGGAGTCCTGTAGGGCGTCCAGCCTGAGGACCATGGTGATGGCGGCACCACCGCTGGTACCGAGGATGTACACGGTGAGCTCAGTGGTACAGACCATGATTCGTGTGTGGGACCAGTTGAGGATGGAAGGGATGTCGGTGTTAACATCGCTGTGTGGAAACCATGGGTTTAAGCCAGGGGAGACAGATGGCATATATAGGAGGTGGAGAGAGGTGGGGCTGGTGAGGGCACGGGATTTATACCTAGAGGAGAGGTTTGCAAGCCTGGAAGAGCTGCAGGAGAGGGTAGAGCTTTCGAAGGGAAGTGAATTCAGATATTTGCAAGTGAGGGATGGGGAGTGTGGAGTGAGGCGATACGTGGTGTGAATTCAACCTACATGTGCGCGAGGATGAGTTTGATTCCGTTTAAGGTGGTGCACAAGATGCATATGACTCGGGCAAGGATGAGTGGGTTCTTCCAGGGGATGGCAGGCGAGTGTGGGCGAGGATCAGCAAATCACGCGCATATGTTCTGGTGCTGAGAAGTTGGAGAGATTCTGGGAGGGGGATGTTTGAGACGTTATCAAAGATTGCGGGGATAGAGGCTGGGCCGGAGTCTATGGTGGTGATTTTTGGGGTGTCGGAAATAACGGAGCTGATGGAGGGGAGGAAGGCTGACGTTGTGGCCTTCATCTCTCTAGTTGTCCGGTGAAGGATTCTGCTGGAATGATGGTCGACAACACCGCCGGGATGGCAGCCTGGCTGGGGGACTTATGTGATTTCCTCCAGCTGGAGAAGATTAAGTTTGAATTGAGCGGATCAATGGAGGGCTTTGAGACATGGGGACTGCTCATGACCATGTTTGAAGGGGGGGGGGGGGGGGGGGGAGGGATGGGGGGGGGGGGGGGGTAAAAATGGGGAAAACTTGCATAAACTGTGAACGGTGAGATGTGGAGCATGGTCTTTGATTTATTTATGTTTTTGTACTTTTGAATATGTTTGGAATAAACTACATTTAAAAAAATAGATTATCTGATCATTATCACATTGTTGTTTGTGGGACCTTCCTGTGCACAAGTTGGCTGTGATGTTTCTGGACTGCAACAGTGACCACATGAATGTATTTCATTTATTATGAAACATATTGGCCGGGGTTCTCCGAAACGGTGGCTAAGTGTTGTCGCCGGCGTAAACACCGGAGCATTTCACGCCGGCATCAACGGGCCCCTTGGCCCAGTGATTCACTTACCTGAAGGGGGCCAGCAGGGCGCCGGAGTGCTCCGCACAGCTCCGGCTGCTGATACGGGGCTCTGCACTTCCGGCCGCGGGTCCGCGCATGCCCCACACAACATGGCGGACCCACACAACAAGCCGGCCCCAACAATATAGTCCCCCCCCCAGATGGCGCGCGCTCACCAATCGGTGGCTCCCGATCGGAACCCTGGCCATCCTGGAGGACCCCCCCCCCCCCTCGGTGACGGATCCCCCCCTACCAGGGCGGCCACGGCAGCCGCCACTCCGACCTCCCGCCGGGTGGAATCATGTTAGAACCACGCCGGCAGGAACTTGGCCAGGTGTCGGCGGAGAATCGCTGCGGGGGCTTCTTTCAATGGTCCCTGACTGGCGCTGGGTCGACCATGCTCGCGTGACTGGCGGCGATTCTCCAGTCCGCGGAGAATCGCGCGAAGGCGTCTGACCCGATCGTGGATATTGTGGATCGTCTGATATCCCATTCTCCGAGCGCGGTTTCGTCACGGAGGCTCGGAGAATCCCGGCTACTGAGTTCACGAAAAGCACTACAATACCACAAGTCCTTTTTTCCTCTAAAAAGCATATATTTTTGTAATATATCATATTGTAGAATTTGGCAGCAAAGAAGATGCCCATTTGGTCCATCATTCCCCTGCTTCTTCTTATCCAAGAAATTTACAACGAATGCAACTCTTAAAAGTCATTTTCAAACATCCTTAAAAGCAATTGCAGCTTCCACAGACATTTTATAGAAATTATAAATATTCCCTACTGTACTGCTTCTGGGTCAATGCTCACCACAGCTTCCACAGCCCATGCGCATTCTATTATAACATGGTCCCTGGCCAATAATTTTGCGCAGTCTATGAAGAAAAGTTCTCTATAACCAGTTCCAAAGTATATCAAACTAAAATCCAGATTGTTCATCCAATGTACAAGGATCCCTAGAATATTTTTCACTGCTCTCTGTTCCAACCTGCCAACTCCGCTGCCACTTGCGACAAAATATTTACCTAGGTCCTTTTCAATTAGTTGTCTCTCAGTTTAGCGAATTCCAGTCTCCAGTACACAAGAGGCAAAGGAGTGTCTTCTAGTCTGTCATCTGTTGTGCTCATTTGAAATCTTTGGGCGGGATTCTCCTGCAATCGGCGGGGTGGTCCGACACCGGCGCCAAGAACGGCACGAACCACTACGGCGTCAGGCCAACCGGAAGTTGCGGAATCCTCCACACTTCCAGGGGCTACGCCGGCACCGGAGAGTTTGGCGCCGCACCAATTGGCGTCGAAAGGCCGCCATGAGTTAGTGCATGCGCAGACCGCCGGCATGTTCTGCCGCATGTGCAGGCGGAGCCCTACAGAGGCTGACACGGAAGGAAGGTGTGCCCCCACGGCACAGACCCACCCGCAGATCGGTGGGTCCCGATCGCAGGCCAGGCCACCGTGGGGGACCCCCGGGGCCGGATCCAGCCGCGTCCCCCCGAGGACCGCACCAGCCGGCCTACCAACCAGGTCCTGCTGTTTGGGACCATGTCCATTTCACGCTAGCGGGATTGGCCGAAAATGGACGGCCGCTCAGCCCATCGGGGCTGGGAGAATTGCTGGGGGGACCACTGCCAACGGCCCCCGACCGGTACGCCGTGATCCCCGCTCCCGCCCGAAAACAAGCGCCGGAGAATACGGCAGCCGTGGTCAGAGCGGTGGTGCGGGATTCACGCCGCCCCCCCGGGGATTCTCCGACCCGGCGGGGGGTCGGTGAATCCCGCCCTTTGTCTCTCATCCTTTGTGTTCAAATGAATTCAAATGTTGGTGTCCTGATCATAAGGGGACTCTGTTAGCCCTAAGGCTTTGCTGTTTGACTCACTGTAAAACAAAGGCTCTTCACCAAGGTTCATAGAATCTTAGAATTTACAGTGCAGGAGGAGGCCATTTAGCCTATCGAGTCTGCACTGACCCTTGGAAAGAGCACCCTACACAAGCCCACACCTCCACCCTATCCCCGTAACCCAGTAACCCAGTAACCCCACCTAACATTTTTGGACACTAAGGGCAATTTAGCATGGCCAATCCATCTAACCTGTACGTCTTTGCCAAATTAAGTTGTAGCCAATTAAGGAGCAAAATTTATAAAGTTGTCCCTGCCTCCAAAATGGCTACTTGGAGCATGGGAGGGAATGAAAAGGGTAAAGGGAAGAAAGCAAAATTGGAAATAAAATTGAAAGAAATGTCAGAATGCAGTAAAATCCCAATGAGGCGAATCCCAGGAGATCCACCCACAAATTTATGTTGGTCGGATCTTCATAGTAGCCTGCAAACTACTTTGGTATGTCTGCAAAAGTATTTATTCAATTTGTTCACACCTAACCTTTTAAAAGGCTGGGGCTTTGCATTGAAAATTGTTGGGAGTTAATTCTGGGAAAGCTGTATAATATTTTTGTGCTTAGAGTGCTGTTAGCGGACGCATGAGATCCAGTCCGCCATGTAGTCAATGCAGTTCAACATGTGTTTGGTGTGTTTACACTGCAGTGTGAAATCCCGGTGTGTCTCTATGGCCTGTGCAGCAAAGACTAGAGAAACAGGTGGGCGAGCGGACAGGCATTGGTCAGGGTCGTGGGTTTCCCCGAGCTCCTCGGTTGAAGAATGTGCTGCATTTACAATTGCATCACTTGTCAGTCCAATGGCGCTGCGTCCAGCATCGCTCACCTCCACATCGGTTTCCATGGATATTTCTGCTGGAATTTCCATGCCAGTCTCCCACAGCCGGTGGAAAGTACCTCGTCATCGGGTTGGTTGACCTCACCCTGTTTCTCCTCATTCTCGACATCTTGTGCATTCGGATCCTGATTGAACCCAGAGTGGGGAAAGCAGTTTGACAATCGTGGCTGCATCACCATCTTCCACACCTTCTTCATCATAAACATGGCATCTAGTATAGTCAGATTGTGCTCTTGTTTCTTAACAATAAACTCAATAACCTGCGAGATCAGCTGCTGTCCATGGTAGATTTTCATGTTTCTATTCTTCCCCTGATCTATTGTCTGAAGCTTGGCCGTGCTGTTGGGCAGCAAGAACAACTGTTCCACGCTCTTCAGGTCAGTGGTATCAGGGTGTGCGGGTATTGATGTCTGTATTGATAACAATCTTCCTTTTCTTTCACTGATTGTTTCGTCAACTTTCCTGATCGACGCCTCAAAAATGCTAGGGCAGCACGGTGGCACATTTCTGCCTCACGGCGCCGAGGTCCCAGGTTCGATCCCGGCTCTGGGTCACTGCCTGTGTGGAGTTTGCACATTCTCCCCGTGTTTGCGTGGGTTTCGCCGCCACAACCCAAAGATGTGCAGGGTAGTGTGGTGTTGGGTGTTCTAACACACAGAAGAGCCAACACAGTTGCATATGGTACAACGCTTGTTTATTTAAACTCACTATTTACAACTTGGTCTTTGCACTCTGCACGTGGGGGGCTCCCTGCTTGTGGTGTTTCAACAGCTCTTTCATGCTTCCTTCTCCCCAGACCTACTGACCTCCAGGTGTCGTGCTCGTGCTTTTTATGTGGTTGGTGTTCTTGTCTGTGATTGGTTGTGGTGTTGTGTACTCTGATTTGCCTGTTAGTGTGTCCATCATGATGTGTGTGTTTGAATATCATGACATCCCCCCTTTTTACAAAGATATGTGCCTACGTGGTAATAAATATGATCGTGACGTGAGTGCATCTAAGAGTGTGTGTGTGTCGTGTGCAGCATGTGTCTATGACGGAACTATGTACATGGGGCGATGTCGAGTGCGTCACATGAATCCAGTTGTACCATAACATAACAGAAATGCGAACGAGATAAGAAGAAAAAAAATTTTGAACAGTTGTCCAGTCAGACGACATCTGGAACGATAAACAACAACAGGTTATCATGTAAAATTGTCCAACTTATTAAACATATGAACTGTATTATAAGTCCATTCTAATGGGTTTGCGACGAATTCGGGTTGACCGCCTTAAGGGTGGATCAAGAACCACCGGCTGCTGTGCAGGCATGGCCATGGGTGGCGATGGAAAGGGCGTGATGTGCGGCAGCTCCACAAAGTCATCCTCGGAAGCCTGTTGAGGATCTGGCGTGTTGTGTGGCTGTGAACGTGGAAGTCGGCGAAGGGCGCGCCGATTGCGGCGACGCACGGAACCATCCGGCATGCGAACCAGGAACGAGCGGGGAGCCACTTGTCGGAGGACTTCGGCCGGTGCTGACCAGCCACCATACGGTTGATGGACGCGTACTTTGTCTCCGGAGGACAGGGGGGGCAGGTCCGTCGCTCGTGTGTCGTACCGACCTTTCTGGCGATCACGCTGCAGTTGCATGTCCCGAAGAACCGCCTCATGGTCTGTTGTCGGTGCCAGGACGGAAGGTACCGTCGTCCTGAGGGAGCGACCCATTAGTAGCTGCGCTGGCGAGAGGCCCGTGGATAACGGGGCCGATCGATAGGCCAGCAAGGCAAGGTTAAAGTCCGATCCGGCATCAGCCGCCTTGCACAGGAGCCGCTTTGCGATGTGGACACCCTTTTCAGCCTTCCCGTTCGATTGTGGATGCAGAGGGCTGGATGTCACATGAGTGAAACCATATGCTGCGGCAAAGGACGACCATTCACGGCTGGCAAAACAAGGTCCATTGTCTGACATGACAGTCCTTGGAATGCCATGGCGAGCAAACGTTTCCTTGCAGGCCCCAATGACTGCGGACGACGTCAGATCATGGAGAGGCATGACTTCCGGGTAGTTTGAGAAGTAGTCTATAATAACAATGTAATCTCTGCCGAGCGCGTGAAATAGGTCAACACCCACCTTCGCCCAGGGGGACGTCACCATCTCGTGTGGTAGAAGTGTTTCCGGAGGTTGCGCCGGCTGAAACCTCTGACAGGTTGTGCAGTTGAGCACCATGTTGGCTATGTCTTCATTAATACCCGGCCAATATACCGCCGCCCGGGCCCTTCGTCTGCATTTTTCGACACCCAAGTGGCCTTCGTGTAGTTGACGAAGAATCATCTGGCGCACACTGTGTGGAATGACGATCCTATGCGATTTCATAAGGACCCCGTCTATATTGGTGAGATCATCTCGCACATTATAAAACTGGGGGCACTGCCCTTTTAGCCACCCTTCCGTCATGTGGCGCATCACTCGCTGCAGCAGAGGGTCAGTCGCCGTCTCTGCGCGTATGTGGGCCAGACAAGGATCATCAGCTGGCATATTTGCTGCTGTCAGAGTCACGTGTGCCTCAATTTGACGCACGAACCCCTCCGCATCTGGTGGTGTGCTCACTGCTCGGGAAAGAGTGTCCGCCACTATGAGTTCCTTCCCCGGAGTGTAGATCAGTTCAAAATCGTACCTCCTGAGTTTGAGTAAGATGCGCTGGAGGCGAGGAGTCATGTCGTTCAGGTCTTTGTTAATGATGTTGACCAGGGGGCGGTGGTCAGTTTCGACCGTGAATCGTGGCAGGCCATACACATAGTCGTGGAACTTGTCCAGTCCAGTTAACAAGCCCAGGCATTCTTTTTCGATTTGCGCGTAGCGCTGTTCGGTAGGGGTCATGGCTCGTGAGGCATACGCAACCGGGGCCCATGATGACGTGCTGTCTTTTTGCAGGAGTACCGCTCCAATACCAGATTGGCTGGCGTCTGTTGAGATCTTTGTAGGGCGAGTCGCGTCAAAGAAGGCCAGCACTGGTGCCGTGACCAGTTTGTGCTTGAGCTCCTCCCATTCCTGCTGATGCGACTGGTGCCAGTTGAATTCCGTCGATTTTTTTACGAGATGGCGCATGTTTGTTGTATGAGAAGCCAGGTTGGGAATGAACTTCCCAAGGAAGTTGACCATGCCCAGGAATCTTAAGACAGCCTTCTTGTCAGCCGGTCGTGGCATGGCTGTGATGGCGCTAACCTTGTCTGCATCGGGACGGACCCCGGCCCTTGAGATGTGGTCCCCGAGGAATTTCAGCTCCGTCTGGCCGAAAGCACACTTCGCACGGTTGAGACGCAGGCCATTTTGCCGTATGCGGGTGAAGACACGTCGAAGACGATGCATGTGTTCCTGCGGAGTGGTGGACCAAATGATGATATCGTCCACATATACACGTACCCCTTCGATGCCTTCCATCATCTGCTCCATAATGCGGTGGAATACTTCAGATGCCGAAATGATGCCGAATGGCATCCGGTTGTAGCAGAATCTGCCAAAAGGGGTGTTGAATGTGCATAGTCTTCGGCTGGCCGGGTCCAGTTGGATCTGCCAGAATCCTTTGGACGCATCCAATTTAGTGAATATGTTGGCTCGCGCCATCTCGCTGGTGAGGTCTTCTCGTTTCGGGATGGGATAGTGTTCCCGCATGATGTTGTTGTTCAGATCTTTTGGATCTATACATATACGGAGCTCGCCAGAGGGCTTCTTTACACAGACCATGGAGCTGACCCATGGCGTGGGCTCCGTGACCTTGGATAGGACCCCTTGGTCCTGAAGAATCTGCAGTTGTGCCTTGAGGCGGTCTTTGAGAGGCGCAGGAACCCTGCGAGGTGCGTGAACGACAGGGATGGCGTCCGGTCTGAGTCGAATCTTGTACGTGTGTGGCAATGTCCCCATGCCTTCAAAAACCTCCTGGTTGTGAGCGAGGAGGGAATGGAGATTCGCGTGGAACTCAGCATCCGGGAAGTCGGATATCTCATCTGGAGAGAGAGACATGATGCGCTGTACCAGGTGAAGGACCTTACACGCTTGTGCGCCCAGTAACGAGTCCTTTGATGAGCCCACAACTTCGAAGGGGAGTGTGGCCGTGTACCTCTTGTGAGTCACCTGTAGCTGGCAAGATCCTACGGACGGGATAACGTTCCCGTTATAGTCAACCATCTTAAGCCGGGATGGTGTGATGAGTGGTTTGACCTTCATGGCCTGGACTGCAGAGTAAGCAATCAGGTTGGCGGATGCGCCGGTGTCCAGACGGAAGGCGACGCGCGATCGGTTGACCGTCAGGGTGGCACACCACTCATCGTCTGGATTGATGGCATTGACCTTGTTGACATCAATGACGGCAACTCTGAAGTCATCCTGGTCATCTGCATCACTTAACTGGAAGTCTTGATGCGTGGGCTGGACGGTCCTGACTCGTGTGCGAGGTTGTCGAGGATGCGCCGGATCCATGGGTTGAGCCGCACGACAGCGGGCTGCGTAGTGGCCTATCATGGCACATCTGTTGCACTGTTGGTATTTTGCAGGACATTGCCCTTTTAAGTGTAGACCTCCACACTTGCTGCACGTCATGACGTCACGGCGTTCGTTGCGCCACTGCGCATGCGCAGTGCGATCTTGCGGTGGGCGCGCCTGCGCAGTGCGTCCCTCGTTGTGGCCGTTATTCTTGGCGCGCACCTGCGCGGGAGACCGCGAAAAGCGCGGGAAGCGGCCGCTGTCGTCCGGGCCGTGGGGCGGGAAGAAATCGACGGCCTGGATGCGTTCAACGTCGTGGGCGGCCTGGCTTGCCGATTCGACGGCTGGGGACCCCCTCCGTGCCAACTCGGACGCCTGAAATCGGGCAAAACGGCAGGCAGCATTCTCATGGAGGACACAGGCTTCCACAGCAGACGCTAAGGTGAGGCTCTTTATTTTAAGAAGCTGCTGGCGTAGGCCACTGGAGGCAACGCCAAAAACAATCTGGTCCCTGATCATGGACTCTGTGGTGGTGCCGTAACCGCAGGACTGCGCCAGAATCCGGAGGTGCGTCAAAAAGGGTTGAAAAAGCTCCTCCTTACCTTGCAGGCGTTGCTGAAAGATGTATCTTTCGAAAGTTTCGTTTACTTCAGTTTGAAAGTGCTGGTCCATTTTGAGGATGACCGTGTCATATTTGGCCTGGTTTTCGCCTTCCTCGAACACCAGTGAATTAAAGACATCATTTGGGTGGGGGCCTGCGTAGAAGAGGAGCATTGCAATCTTCGAATCATCCGAGACATTCTGTTTTTCGGTGGCACGGATGTACAGGTCAAATCGCTGCCTGTAGAGCTTCCAGTTGGTGCCTAGGTTCCCCGTGACTTGCATCGGCTGCGGTTTGCCGGTGTGGTCCATGTCCAGAATGGCAGGTTGGTAGGCAGGTATCGATCCACTCCTGTACCATGTGGTGTTGGGTGTTCTAACACACAGAAGAGCCAACACAGTTGCATATGGTACAACGCTTGTTTATTTAAACTCACTATTTACAACTTGGTCTTTGCACTCTGCACGTGGGGGGCTCCCTGCTTGTGGTGTTTCAACAGCTCTTTCATGCTTCCTTCTCCCCAGACCTACTGACCTCCAGGTGTCGTGCTCGTGCTTTTTATGTGGTTGGTGTTCTTGTCTGTGATTGGTTGTGGTGTTGTGTACTCTGATTTGCCTGTTAGTGTGTCCATCATGATGTGTGTGTTTGAATATCATGACAGGTAGGTGGATTGGCCATGCTAAATTGCCCCTTAATTGGAAAAACTTAATTGGGTACTCTAAATGTATTCAAAAACAAAATGCTGGAGGTCACCCAGGCGGTTTTGTTAGCTTTGTATTGTGCGGGTAGGGACTTGACATTCGTGAAACAATGTGGCTTAATGAAGGACAAACTCGATGTCTGAATCTCTCACTGCGTTGCGATGTCTGCTTTTCACTTTCTGTATCAATTTCACCTACTTTTCACTTTCTCACAGGTTTAGCCATGCCTCATGAATTTTACAGTCTTTCATGGGAAGATTTTGATGTCAAATGACGACTTGCCCAGTGCTCTAGGATTTCACATTGCTGTCTGGCCTAGCCCTGATCCAATTGGCGGCGCAGTCATTTGACAAGCTCAGACAAGTTTGGTTAATTGGGAGTTATCAGTTTATCACAGGTATCATTCCATGGGGTCTGCTGTTGTGCAGGTGGTAACAGCTGACAATTGTAATGTAACTGGAATTTCCTGACATCCAGGATAGACTCATTGAAATGTCACTGCAAGTGAAATAATCAACACAAGAATCGAAATGTTGTAAACGCTGGAATTTTGAAGTTAGAAGACAAAATGCAAGGAAACATTTGTGGAGAAAGAGACATAGTTGACAGGCTGAATTTTCCCCAAGAGGATCAGGTCCCATCGCTGGCGCTGAAAATGGGGGCCAATCCTGCTCCGGAAGGCGGTGGGTCTCTGAGCCAACATTTTACCAGCAGCCGCCTATTAACTGACCACTTCTGGGGCTGTTGCGCAATTGAGGACAACAGCCATCCCCCAGAGCAGCTGGCCCAATTAGAAAGCCCCGTTGATCGAGGTGGAAGGGGTGGGGGCCAGGAGTGGAGGCCAGGGGTGGGGGAGTTATTCCGGTGGTGCCACTATGTACCCCAGGGTAGTCATTGCTGCTGGAGTCCCTCTACTGGGCCAGAATGCCCATTTTAGAGGGCCTCCTGCACCTGGAAACCCCATGGCGATGACTCTTCCCAAAGCCAGTAAAATGCTGGCAGGGATGGGAGGTGACCTTTAAGTGGTCAATTAATTGTCTGAATTGGTCGTCCGCTGGTGGCCACACCACTGAGGCTTTCACTGTGCATTTATGCCATGCTGACGGAAAAACATCAGGCTCCCCTCCCCTGCCATAATGCCAGCCCTCCTGCCATCTCCAGCTCTTCTCCAGGATCTTGGTAAACTCCAAAGCCTTCAGTTCAATAACATTGCTTTAAATAATAAGTTTGAAAAATAAGGAGGTCTTCAAAGGTAAAATGGCTGGCAGTGTCAGCACAAGTAAAGTACGATAGTTTTATTTTAATTCAATGTGTTTTTCACAGTGTTTAACTTGGTGGCTCAGTATCAATCGAACATTGAAATGTTTTTAAAAATAAATTTAAAGTATCCAGTTCTTTTTTTTTCCAATTAAGGGGCAATTTAGCGTGGCCAATCCACTTACCCTGCACATCTTTTGGGTTGTGGAGGTGAGACCCACGCAGACACGGGGAGAATGTGCAAACTCCACACGGACAGTGAACCGGGGCTGGGATTGAACCCGGGTCCTCGGCACCGTGAGGCACCAGTGCTAACCATCGTGGCACAATGCCACCCTCGTACCAATCTAACATTGACATTTGAATGAGTTTATTAGTGTAAAAATGTTTATCCATGGAAGTGGCTGAAACTTTCTACAGTCTGGTTGAGCCAGAAGGATTGGAAATGTTCTGGTGCCCCTGACAAAACTCTGGGCTTATTCCGGGCTGTTCTGCTGTGTGGGATGTTAAAAGGTGATTTCTGACGTTTTTCAAGAAACTGATGCGCTTCTGGAAGGAAGGGATTGAGGGATGTGGTGAGGGGGTGGGTGGTGAGGAGTGGCTGGAATATGACAAACAGAGACGGGCATACTGTTCAAACAAAAAATAATAATTTCCAGGAGGCGGGAGCATGAAGGGTGACTCACAGTGATACTGTGAGCAAGTGGCACAATTAGAAGTTCACAACACGGTTATATCATAATGATTGTGGTGGAGCTTCACGAAATTTAGATTAATTTGCTGGAGGCTGCAGCAAGCAAATCCAAGAGAAAAATAACAGGGACACGACAAAGAAATCAGAAAATAAAAGCGGCCGGATTCTCTGTTTCAGACCCGAAAGCATTGACGCCGGGACTGAATCGGTGGAGTTCTGCGGCGTCAAAATTGGCGCCATTCCCGGAGCAATTCATCAACCTTTAATGGGATTGCACTGGTGTCACGTGGAACATGATCAATTCCAATGGAAAACGGCGTCCAATTCGCCGGGGTTGGGATTGGCACTTGAGAGGCTGACAAGCAACAGCCACATATAAGCACTCCACTCCCCACGCACACTCATCCCTGCCAACAAGATGGCAGCACAAAGAGCGGCACTGCGATTCGCTGATGCTGAACTGGACACCCTGCCAGATGCAGTGGAGGAGAGGCAGACCGCCCTGTACCCCAGGGTGGGAAGGAGATTGCTACCTGCCGCCGTGCACCAGGCCTGAGTGCAGGTGGCAGAGGGCATGAGCGCCGTGGGCAACACTGCCAGGGCCAGCCAGCAGTGCCATAAAAAACTCCACAACCTCCTCAGGGCGGCCAGTGTGAGTAGGCAGCACTGTCTCCCTGACACCAACCCCCAACCCACAAACCCGTAACCCCACCCCTCCTGCCCACCCAGAGAGCGACTGAACCCCCACCCTGCTGCACGTCCCAGCGCCCACACAGGCCAGGTGTCCTGACCATGAAGGCCACGCCCTGTGCTGCATGCGTTTGACTGTCTAACACTGTATGTTTACCGTTACCCCAGAGGGAGTTGCAAGGGGTGGGAAGCTAGTGGTGCAGGGAGGGTGTTCATGGGAGGGGGTGGTCGGCCGGTGTGGGGTGGGTGGGGGTGCAGGGATAGGATGGGAGGTCCATACCATTGGTCAGGACCCCTAGTCGGTGAACCTGGAGACAATCAGAGTGTCATGTGCGCATCGGCCCTGGCGCACACATTGTGCGGCCTCCTGTGCCTGCCTGGGCCCTATGTCCTGCCCACCCTTGCCCTTCTCCACATCTTCTTCATCAGACAAGGCCAGACGTTCATCCTCCTCCTCCAGCACATCGCCCCTCTGCTGCACAATGTTGTGGAGAACACAGCAGGCTACCACGATGTGGGAGAACCTCCTAGCGCTATACTGGGGGGCCCCACTAGAGTGGTCCAGGCACCTGAACCGCATCTTCAAGATGCCGAAGCACTGAGTGTTCTAATTGTGTCACTTGCTCACCTGGTCTCTGCATGGGTGTTATTGGAGCAGGTTTCCGCGTCGGTCTGTGACTTCCAGATAGGCGTCATCAGCCATGACCGCAGTGGATAACTCCTGTCGCCCAGGAGCCAACCCTTCAGTGGGGGGTACCTTAAGGAGGTCAGGAACCGTTGAGTGTGCCAGGATGAAGGTGTCTTGCACGCTGCCGGGTATCATTGTCACACACCTGTTGTATGTATGGAGTGTAACCCCATTCACTTTGTGAAGACCAGCCCGTCATGGGCCGGTGCTCATAGGGGAACATGCAGCCCATCAATCACCCCCTGGGCCTGGGCCAACTCGGCAATGACGGCGAACCCCACTGCCCAGTCTCCTGGTGAACTCGGTCCACATTGAACTAAATGTTCTGAGACAACCGAGCATCTAGGGCCTCCATGATGGCGTGGATGCACCTGTTCACCGAGGTCTGTGAGATTCCAGACAGGTCCCCACTCGGTGCCTGGAAGGACCCCGCGGCATTAAAGTTCAGGATGACTGTCACCTTGATGGCCACCATGAGCGGAGTCCTCCCCCGTTCTCCCGCAGTGCCAGGTGTGCCATGATCTGGCAGGTATGTTGCACTGTCCCCCATGCTGGAGTCTTCGACAGCATGCCCGGTCCAGCAGATCCTCGAATGACAGCCGCTGCCGATACACACAAGGCCTGTGCAGTCCCTCCTTCCAACTTCCTCCTCGGCCTGTTGGGTGGCTGGTTCCCCATCCTCACCGGCTGCCTCCTGTTCCTCTGGGGCAGAATCTGCTGCTGCAGGGCCTTCCCTGGGCAGCTCCAGCTCAAACAGCCTCAGTGTATCCCCCAGGGCTGCGGCGACTAAGGTAAAGGCCAATATTCCTGGCTGGATTCCAAAATCCATTGCCTATAAGGGGTGAAATCCAGACACATTGGTGCTTACCCCCGTGCCCAACCAAGTGCAACGGGCTACACGATGGCAGACCCTCCCCCTGCATGTCCCCCTCCCTCCCTTCTCCCCCATCCCCACACCCATTCCGCCATTCCCCCGGCACTCTGCCCTCTGTACCCATCCCCAGCTCTGCCAGCGGCAGGGGGGCAGCCTATGTGCATCTACATGTCCTACCTCCCCTTCCCCTTCATCGGCCACGGTGCCTGTTTCCCAATTTTTAAAACCACACGTGAACCTCGCCGGCGGTAATTCCTCCCGGTGGAGACGTAGCATCGCGGAAGTCCCGGAGAGTACCGGGTCAGGCCCGCTAATAATATGCAAATGGCGTTTCCTGTACGTGTGTTCCGGACCGCATTGACGCCACTGTCGGGGCGTCGGAGCACGGCGTTGCACGTATTTGGCTTCACAACCGTTCTGCAATGAAGAGCTTGTCATATGAGGAGCAGTTGAGGACTCTGGGTCTGTACTCGATGGAGTTCAGAAGGATGAGGGGGGGATCTTATTGAAACTTACAGAATACTGAGAGGCCTGGATAGAGTGGATGTGGAGAGGATGTTTCCACTGGTAGGAAAACCTAGAACCTGAGAGCACAGCCTCAGACTGAAGGCTCGATCCTTTAAAACTGAGAAGAGGAAGAATTTCTCCAGCCAGAGGGTGATGAATCTGTGGAACTCATTGCCGCAGAAGGCTATGGAGGCCAAATCACTGAGTGTCTTTGAGACAGAGATTATCATAGAATTTACAGTGCAGAAGGAGGCCATTCGGCCCATCGTGTCTGAACCGGCTCTTGGAAAGAGCAACCTACCCAAGGTTCACACCTCCACCCTGTCCCCATAACCAGTGGCCACTGGAGGGGCTGTTTAGCA
This sequence comes from Scyliorhinus torazame, assembly GCF_047496885.1. Lineage (NCBI taxonomy): Eukaryota > Metazoa > Chordata > Chondrichthyes > Carcharhiniformes > Scyliorhinidae > Scyliorhinus > Scyliorhinus torazame. Next base: position 151,667,390 of record NC_092707.1, on the reverse strand, counting down.
CAGGGCTAAATCGCTGGCTTTGAAAGTAGACCAAGGCAGGCCAGCAGCACGGTTCAATTCCCGTAACAGCCTCCCCGAACAGGCGCCGGAATGTGGCGACTAGGGGCTTTTCACAGTAACTTCATTGAAGCCTACTTGTGACAATAAGCGATTTTCATTTTCAGTTCATAACCCAGTAACCCCACCCAACACTAAGGGTAATTTTGGACACTAAGGGCAATTTATCATGGCCAATCCACCTAACCTGCACATCTTTGGACTGTGGGAGGAAACCGGAGCACCCGGAGGAAACCCACGCACACACGGGGAGAATGTGCAGACTCCGCACAGACAGTGACCCAAGCCGGGAATCGAACCTGGGACCCTGGAGCTGTGAAGCAATTGTGCTAACCACTATGCTACCGTGCTGCCCTCCACAATGCTACCGTGCTGCTAGATAGGTTCTTGATTAATAAGGGGATCAGGGGTTATGGGGAGAAGGCAGGAGGATGAGGAAGAGAAACATATCAGGCAAGATTGAATGGTGGAGCAGACTCGATGGGTCGAGTGGCCTAATTCTGCTCCCATGTCTTATGGTCGTAACAGTGACTGTATTTTCTCACAATTCTATTTACAAACACGTACGATTAGTAAAAAGTGTGACTGATGTTTCTGAAACAATCTGTGGTAATGCGAGGTCCTGCACACAAGCCAGCAGCAGCAATATTATCATCAGTTGTTAACCCTGAGATATTCTGACTCAAAAGAGGTGAGGATTAATCTGCAGAAACTGAAATTTCTGACAAAGAAGAGTAAAGATAATTTGGGCAATCATAACAGTATCAGTGTGAGCGTTTACAATGTTGCAAGAAAGAATCGTCAATCATCAACTCAGGACTGACTGAGTCACGGAGGATGTTTTCGACAAACAGAAATGATAATCCCACAACTATTTCAGAATCTTGCCCGAGGGGATTATTTTGTAGAGAGCTGCAGCAAGGCATTCCTGTCCGTGAGAGGAGAAAGAGGCATGGGATGGGCGAAGGCACTGGAACATTTTGTGAACCACCTGTTGCCTAATATCTGCTACAGTGAGTGAAAGAGGGCTGGGGCACACAAGGGCATAGGTCAAGCAATATCGCATACGAATGGGGGATTTTACTCCAATTGCAAGGATGTTAATTTAGGTTACACAGTGGATGTTTCAATACTGCTTCATAAAAATACCAAGGAGAAACACACGGTGACACACCTTCAACAAAGAAGCCAATTCGTTTGAAGTCCATGTTCAGTATGTGTCATCTCACTCACCTGATGAAGGAGCTACACTCCAGAAGCTCGTGATTCCAAACAAACCTGTCGGACTTTAACCTGGTGTTGTCAGACTTTTACTGAGCTCAGAAGAAACCCTTGCATGTCTCCCTCTCTCTGCCGCCCTACCCCTCCCCACCCCCTCAATCTCTTTCACTCTTTCGCCCCTCTTCCAATGTGTCCTCTCTCTGCCTGACTATTTGTCTCTCTCTCTTTATCTCTGGCTCTTCCCATCAGCAGGATCTTCCGATCCTGCCAAAGACGACCCCAGCTGCCGGGATAGGCAAGCCATGCAAATTGCCATTGATTCTGACGGGACTGGAAGATCCCACTGCCGGCCACTGTCAAGCCACCTCCGCCGGCCACTGGCAAGCCACCTCCGCCGTCCACTGGCAAGCCACCACTGCCAGCCACTGGCAAGCCACCTGAACCGACCACTGGCAAGCCACCTGAACCGACCACTGGCAAGCCACCTGAACCGGCCACTGGCAAGCCACCTCCGCCGTCCACTGGCAAGCCACCACTGCCAGCCACTGGCAAGCCACCACCACCGGCCACTGGCAAGCCACCTGAACCGACCACTGGCAAGCCACCACCGCCGGCCACTGGCAAGCCACCACCGCCAGCCACTGGCAAGCCACCTCCGCCGGCCACTGGCAAGCCACCTCCGCCGGCCACTGGCAAGCCACCACCGCCGACCACTGGCAAACCACCTCCGCCGGCCACTGGCAAGGCACCACCGCCGGCCACTGGCAAGCCACCTCCGCCGGCCACTGGCAAGCCACCACCGCCGACCACTGGCAAGCCACCACCACCGGCCACTGGCAAGCTATCTCCGCTGGCCACTGGCAAGCCACCACTGCCAGCCACTGGCAAGCCACCACCGCCAGCCACTGGCAAGCCACCTCTGCCGGCCACTGGCAAGCCACCTCCGCCGGCCACTGGCAAGCCACCACCGCCGACCACTGGCAAACCACCTCCGCCGGCCACTGGCAAGGCACCACCGCCGGCCACTGGCAAGCCACCTCCGCCGGCCACTGGCAAGCCACCACCGCCGACCACTGGCAAGCCACCACCACCGGCCACTGGCAAGCTATCTCCGCTGGCCACTGGCAAGCCACCACTGCCAGCCACTGGCAAGCCACCACCGCCGGCCACTGGCAAACCACCTCCGCCGGCCACTGGCAAGGCACCTCTACCGGCCACTGGCAAGGCACCACCACCGGCCACTGGCAAGGCACCACCGCCGACCACTGGCAAGCCACCACCGCCGGCCACTGGCAAGGCACCACCGCCGGCCACTGGCAAGCCACCTCCGCCGGCCACTGGCAAGCCACCTCTACCGGCCACTGGCAAACCACCTCCGCCGGCCACTGGCAAGGCACCACCGCCGGCCACTGGCAAACCACCTCTACCGGCCACTGGCAAACCACCTCTACCGGCCACTGGCAAACCACCTCTACCGGCCACTGGCAAACCACCTCCGCCAGCCACTGGCAAACCACCTCCGCCGGCCACTGGCAAACCACCTCCGCCGGCCACTGGCAAGCCACCACCGCTGGTCACTGGCAAACCACCACCGCCGGCCACTGGCAAACCACCACCGCCGGCCACTGGCAAACCACCTCCACCGGCCACTGGCAAGCCACCACCGCTGGTCACTGGCAAACCACCACCGCCGGCCACTGGCAAACCACCACCGCCGGCCACTGGCAAACCACCTCCACCGGCCACTGGCAAGCCACCTCCGCCGGCCACTGGCAAGCCACCTCCGCCGGCCACTGGCAAACCACCACCGCCGGCCACTGGCAAGCCACCACCTCCGCCGGCCACTGGCAAGCCACCACCACCGCCAGCCACTGGCAAACCACCTCCGCCGGCCACTGGCAAACCACCTCTGCCGGCCACTGGCAAACCACCTCCGCCGGCCACTGGCAAACCACCACCACTGCCAGCCACTGGCAAACCACCAACGCTGGTCACTGGCAAGCCACCACCGCCGGCCACTGGCAAGCCACCTCCGCACATGGAAAATTCCGACCTCTTTCTTGCTCTCTTTGGAGTATTTTATGACCTTCACCCCTGCCATAGTAGTGACACCATTTGCAGGTCAGTTAACCAAATGTTGAAGGAGCACCCTTTATCCAGTGGCTGGGATTCTCCGTTCCGGAGGTAAGTGCCGACGCCAACGCAGGATCCGTGGCATTTTACAATGGAGAAATCGGCGCGAAACCCTCACCAATTCCGCTACCAGTGAGGGGCTGGCACCGGTGACGCATGAAACGCCTGTGGAATGCATGGAAAACGGTTGGAGAATCACCGGGTCCGTGCTAGACATGCACAGGGCTACACCCAGGGATACGCCTACGCCCCCCCCACACACGTGCTGGTCGCGCCGGAAAAGATGGCGTCGGCCATGCTGGACTGCGTACCTGCCCAACCTGACCCTACAGCCCACCTCCTTGTCAGCCCCCACCACTCCGTCCAGCCCTGGCAGAAGCCCCCCCTGGCCAGCGGCACGGATCTCAGGCGAGTGTGGTGGCGCTGGACGCTGTTCGCACCCCCTCTCTCTCTCTCTCTCTCCGCAGCCAGCATGCCAGGCTCCTGACCGCTGGGACCACACGTGGCCAGCGCCATCAGGAACTCAGCCCATCAGAGGCGGAGGATAGCGGGTAGGTGGCTAATGATATACCAACGGGGGTGTGACTGCACGTGGCGTTCGTCCCGATGACGCCGATTTGGAGGGGGTGGAGCATCGTGACCCAGAGTCAAACCGGTGCCTGCCCCGATTCTGGCATCGGGAGCCATTCTCCGCCTGATCACTGTTCCCAATTTCGGCGTCGGGCAAGGGAGAATCACGCCACAGGTCTTTCCCAATGTCTCTGAAAGGCAGGAAGACGGATCAATCCTGTCAGAAGAAAGATTTTTAGTTAAAGGGACATGATGTGGCTGACATAGTCTCACCGGCACTTGGATTTTTGAGGCTGCAGTAACTAATGGAATGGAGAGGATAATTGGAAAGGTTGCCCCTGACACCCCCCCTCCACCCCCATCCAACCGACCGCTCGCTCTTAACTGGTGGTCAAGCTGTGGATCTGAGGGGCTGTAGTAAGGTGAGCTGTTCCAAGGACAGGAGGAAGGGGACAGCCAGGCAGGCCTGGATGGAAATGGCCAGAGGAGTCAGTAGCAGGTGTGTGGTCCCTCCAGCCTGGAGACAGTATACCAAAAGGAACAAGGACCTCAGGAGGGCAGGAAAGATTAATGGCAGAACACTTTCAAATGCCAAGCTCGACATTCTAACTTTTCCAGAATGCTCCTGCAGGACGGTACCCATTCCAGCTCCACTCACTGCTCTCTCTGCAGCCACCTCCTCACATCCCCATTTGAACAGCCAACACAAACTCACCCTCACCCTATGATCCTCTCACATCCACGCTTCACAGTCATTCTCCACAAATGCTGTCCTTCCCTCCTAGCCACACAAGCCATTTTTAGAACACCAATCGCTTGATGCACTTCCTGTGGGAGAAGAGATAACACACATTCTTGTCCAGTCCGGACTTCCAGTGGCGGCTATGGTGTGAGTGGTCGCACACTGGGCAGCTCCTGTTCGAAGGCACAGGAAAGAGCTCTTTTTTAACCCGATATTGGGTACAATTTCAATGAAAAGGTGCAGTTGATGGTCACCACCTGCGGCGGCTCCCCAGCTCGGGGGGAGTTTCCCCCGGGGGCGGTATGTTCACTGGTTACCAAACCCGACAGAAGACGGTGAGAAAACTGGCCAAGCAGTTGGAGGAAACCTGTGCTGCAGCAGCCGGTGGAAGGATGGCGGATGGGGAAGGGCCGGTGCAAGTTGGAAAGCCCCAGATGGAGCAGTTGATGGCTTTTATTAAGGAGGAATTCCATCAGCAGAGGAAGGAGATGCGTGAGGAGCTCTCGAAGGCCATCGAAGGAGCTGTGGCACCCCTGAAGAACTCGGTGGAGAGGGTGGAAAAGTGTCTGGAGGTGCAGGGGTCGCAGATCCGAGAGGTTGAAAGGGTGATTTCGGACCACAGCGATCGTGTGGTGGCTCTGGAGGCGGAGGTGGGGCTCCTAGGAGACCTTCGCAAAACGTTGAGTACAAAGATGGAGGAGCAGGAGAACACCTCGAGAAGGCAGAACCTGCGGATAGTGGGCCTGCCTGAAGGAGTGGAAGGTGTGAGTGCCACGAGGCACGTCTCGAAGACACGGCTGGTGGGAGAAAAGGTGCTTGATAAGGTAGCCTAATTGGACAAAGCGCATAGGTCTCTGAGGCAGAAGCCTAGAGCTGGACGTCGCCATGGGCTGTGATTGTGAGATTCACAAATTTGTGGAGAAAGAAGATCTTGCGGTTGAGCCAGGGAGAAGCGCACCTGCGAATGGGAGGGGAACAAGGTCCGAATATATTGGGACATTGGAGCAGAGTTGGCGAAACGGCATGCTGGGTTCAACAAGGCCAAGGCGGTGCTGCACCGGCGGCGGATCAGGTTTGGTGTGCTTTATCTGCCGAAGTTATGGGTGATGTTTGAAGGCCAGGAATACTGCTTTGAGATCCCAGAAGTGGCCGAGGACTCCTTCAAGGAGCATAAACTGGGGGAGAACAGAGTTGAACAGTAACGATGAACTGGGATGCTGGCATTTTGTAATGGTTAGGAACATGTTCGAAGTGGGGGTAGGGATTGGGGTTTTTTCGTTCCCTCCGGTTTGGAGGGGGTCCTTTTTTTGGGTTTGTTGTTTACTGTTGGTTGGTAAGGGGTGGGAGGGGTGAAAAGATTGTGTGGGGATGGATGTTTCCATCCCCCCACTCTTGTTAATGGGGCTGTTTGTGTTTATCGTTTGTTTGTTTGCTCTTGGAGGAGGTGACCTGGGGTTTAGGATGAGTCTTTGTTTGGGTGGAGGAGGGTAAGGTCAGCAGGGAGCCTACTTCACTGAGCAGAGGGGAGAGGGGAGGTTAATGGTAGGTGCCTTTGGGCAGGGGCTGATACGCCAGCAAGTAATGCTAGTGAACGGAAGTGAGGCGGGGGAGAAGACCGAGAGAGGTGGCCGTGTGTGGGGGGAGGGTCAGGGAGAGAATGTGGGGAGGTGGAGGTTGACGCGACGTGGCAGGGAGTGATAAATGACATGGGGCGGAGAAGGGGGCCATCTGGGATTAGCTAGGTACCGGATGGAATTAATGGGCTGGAGTTAAATGGAGAGGATGATGGATGGGACAGGGGAATGGAGGCGCAAGCCTCCGGTAAGGTTGGTGACGTGGAACATCCGGGGACTGAATGGGCTGGTTAAAAGGTCGCGGGGGTTTGCGCACCTCAGGAGTGATGCACGATCAATTGTATAAAGACTCAGGTTGGATACAACTGTGGCTTTATTGCAGTAAGATGTGTGGCCTCCCACAGCAACTGGCGAAATGGCTGCTGAATAGAGGACACGCATATTTATAGTCCTCCTACTGGGCGAAGCCAGCCGGCAGGGGCTACCGGCGAACCTGTAGTACAGGTCCTACCTTACATCACCTAATACAGGTGTAACAGTGGTTTACCACATTCACCCCCTGTTAAAAATGAGTCCGGCGGGGGTGGTGGAGAACTAGATACAGTAGTGAATTCATGTACAGTATTTTATTTGGAGAGAAAAAAAATGTCCTTTGAAAGTCTGGTGCCAGTTAGAGATTCAACCGGTCTGGTGCCTTGGCGTCCCGCTGGGAGCGACGTAACGGTGGTGGCGATGTCGATGCTGGCGACGTCGGTGCTGGCCTGAAGTCGGGTGACCCCGGGAGTGTGCCGAAATCCTCTTCATCCTCTTGCATGGGCAGGAGGAGGAGGGATCGTCCTGGTGGGGTTAATGTTGGGAGCGCCGGGGAAGGGGAGGGTGGCGCCGGGCCGGGGAAGTGTGTATGAGTGGAACCTGCTGATGCCAGGTCCCTAAGGGAGACAGCATCTTGACAGCCGCCGGGGTACACCATATAGGCATACTGGGGATTGGCATGGAGCAAGTGCACCCTATCCACCAATGGGTCCGCCTTGCGGAGTCAGACGTGCATACGGAGCAGGACCGGTCCTGGAGCTGCGAGCCAAGTCGGGAGTGACACCCGGAAGTGGACTTCCTGGGGAAGGCAAAAAGACGTTCATGGGGTGTGTTATTCGTAGCGGTGCACAGTAGTGACCGGATGGAGTGTAGTGCATCAGGGAGGACCTCCTGCCAGCGAGAGGCTGGGAGGTTCCTGGACCGTAGGGCCAGTTGGAAGGCCCTCCGAACTGTCCCGTTCTCCATCTCTACCTGCCCGTTTCCCCGGGGGTTGTGGCTGGTTGTCCTGCTGGAGGCGATACCCCTGCTGAGCAGGAACTGACGTAGCTCATCACTCATGAATGAGGATCTCCTGTCACTGTGGATGTAGGCGGGGAAGCCGAACAGAGCGAAGATAGTGTTTAGGGCTTTGGTGACGGTGGCAGACGTCATGTCAGGGCATGGGATGGCGAAGGGGCACCTGGAGTACTCATCGACCACACTGAGAATATACGTGTTACGGTCGGTGGATGGGGAGGGGCCCTTTGAAATCCACGCTGAGGCGCTCAAAGGGGCGGGAGGCTTTCACCAGGCACGCACGGTCCGGCTGGTAGAAGTGCGGCTTGCACTCCACACAGACCTGGCAGTCCCTGGTGATTGTCCGTACTTCCTCGACGGAGTAGGGCAGATTGCGAGCCTTGACAAGATGGTACAACTATGTGACCCCCGGGTGACAAAGGCTGTCGTGTAGGGCCCAGAGTCGGTCTACTTGTGCGCTGGCACATGTACCTCAGGATAGGGCGTCTGGGAGCTCGTTGAGTTTGCCGGGGCGATACAAAATCTCGTAATTGTAGGTGGAGAGCTCGATTCTCCATCGCAAGATTTTATCTTTCTTGATCTTGCCCCGCTGCGTGTTCTTGAACATGAAGGCTACCGACCGTTGGTCAGTGAGGAGAGTGAATCTCCTGCCAGCCAGGTAATGCCTCCAATGCCACACAGTTTCAACGATAGTTTGGGCCTCTTTTTTGACGGACGAGTGCCGGATTTCTGAGGCATGAAGGGTGCGGGAAAAGAATGCCACGGGTCTGCCTGCCTGGTTTAGGGTGGCGGCAAGTGCAACGTCTGATGCGTCGCTTTCTACTTGGAAGGGCAGTGTCTCGTCTACGGCGTGCATCACGGCCTTGGCGATATCAGCTCTGATACGGGCGAAGGCCTGTTGTACCTCGGCCGTAAGGGGAAAGTGTGTGGACTGAATGAGTGGGCGGGCCTTGTCCGCGTAGTTTGGGAACCACTGGGCGTAGTAGGAGAAGAACCCCAGGCAGCGTTTGAGGGCCTTGGGGCAGTGGGGGAGGGGAAGCTCCATGAGAGGGCGCATGCGGTCGAGATCGGGCCCCAGAACTCCGTTCTGGACCACATAGCCAAGGATGGCTAGGCGGGTTGTGCTGAACACGCACTTCTCCTTGTTGTAGGTGAAGTTGAGGAGAGTGGCGGTGCGGAGGAATTTAGCAAGGTTGGCATCGTGATCTTGCTGGTCATGGCCGCAGATGGTGATGTTGTCCAGGTACGGAAAGGTGGCCCGCAAACCGTACCGATTGACCATTCGGTCCATCTCCCTTTGGAAGACCGAGACCCCGTTAGTGACGCCGAAGGGAACCCTGAGGAAGTGATAGAGACGACCGTCCGCCTCAAAAGCAGTGTATGGACGGTCCGATTTACGAATGGGGAGCTGGTGTTAGGCGGATTTTAGGTCAATCGTTGAGAAGACCCGGTACTGCGCAATCTGGTTAACCATGTCAGATCTGCGTGGGAGGGGGTACGCGTCGAGCTGCGTGTACCGATTGATGGTCTGGCTGTAGTCCACAACCATTCTGTGCTTCTCCCCAGTTTTAACGACTACCACTTGAGCTCTCCAGGGGCTGTTGCTGGCCTCGATGATGCCTTCCCGAAGCAACCGCTGGACCTCGGACCTGATGAAGGTCTTGTCCTGGGTGCTGTACCGTCTGCTCCTGGTGGCAACGGGTTTGCAATCCGAAGTTAGATTGGCAAAGAGGGAGGGTGGGTCGACTTTTAGGGTTGCGAGGCCACACACAGTGAGGGGTGGTAGGGGCCCGCCAAATTTGAGGGTGAGGCTCTGGAGATTGCACTGGAAGTCCAGGCCTAGTAGTAGTGCAGCGCAGAGATGAGAAAGGACGTAGAATCGGAAGCCGCTGAATTCTACGCCCTGGACCGTGAGAGTGACGAACACCCGGATCGGGACGGAATGGGATCCGGAGGCCAGAGAGATTCTTTGATAGGCGGGGTGGACCGCGAGGGAGCAGCGCCTTACCGTATCCGGGTGGATGAAGCTTTTAGTGCTCCCGGAGACAGCAGGCAGGAGGTCACGTGGCCGTTGATTTTCACCGTAGTCGAAGCGGTGGCCAGGTTGTGTGGACGAGGCTGGTCGGGCATCATTGAGGCGAGCTGCAGTTGGTCGTCGCTGGCATCCGAAGATGGAGAGTGTGGGGCGCCCAGGTCGTGGAATGTTGTCGGCGTCCATGCCCGGTGGGGAAGACAAGATGGCGGCGCCTGAAGATCCTGCGGGGGACAAAATGGGCCACACGTTGGGGGGCTGGACAAGATGGCGGCGCCCATGGGCCGCACATTGCGGGGGCTGGACAAGATGGCGGCGCCCATGGACCACACGTGGACTGCGGGGGGGGGGGGGGAGGTGGCGTCACCCACTGGCCACTCACGGCCTTGGGAGGTGAAGATGGCGGCGCCCACTGGCCGCGCGTGGTGCGGGACGAAGATGGCGGCGCCCATTGTGTGTGAGTCGGGGGGAGGGGGTAATGGCGGCGACTGCGCTGGCCTGGCACACCGCGGCGAAGTGGCCCTTTTTGCTGCAAGCCTTGCAAATGGCAGCACGGGCCGGGCAGCGTGGCAAGGGGGCTTCTGCTGGCCACAGAAGTAACATCGGGGACCTCTGGGGTGCATGGATTGGCGTGTGGCGCAAGCGTATTGGCTGGGTAAAGCCCCGGCTGGGGCGGCCGTTTGTGGCGTCCACGAAGGATAGGAGGGGTGGGCCGCGCGGCCGGAGGGTAAGCCTGAGCATTACGTGCGGCGACCGTTATGGAGAGTGCTAGCTTCTTATTCCCCGCTTGGTTGAGCGTGGCCCCTTCAAGCAACCTTTGGCGAGTGAGTTCCGACCCAATCCCCGTTACAAAAGCTTCGCGCATAAGAAGGTCAGAATGCCTGACAGTCACAGTCCCGGATGAGTGGGATTAGGGCCCGCCATAAGTCTTCTATGGACTCACCAGGGAGTTGAGAGCGAGTGGCGAATACATGCCTGGCGAAGAGTGTGTTCGCTTTTTGTGCGTAGTTTACTTTGAGGAGCGCCATGGCGTCCGCGTAGTTCGGGGTGTCCTGGATCAGCGGAAACACGCTGGAGCTCAACCTTGAGTACAGGATCTGTATCTTCTGAGCCTCCATCAGAGGGGTGGGCGCTGAGTTGATATAGGCCTCGAAGCAGGCTAGCCAGTGATTAAAGTCCTTTCTGGCGTCGCTAGACTGCGGATCCAGCTGCAGGCGATCTGGTTTGATTCGGAGGTTCATCTTCTAGAAAATCTTACTGCAATGAATTGATGCACGATCAATTGTACAAAGACTCAGGTTGGATACAACTGAGGCTTTATTGCAGTAAGATGTGTGGCCTCCCACGGCAGCTGGCGAAATGGCTGCTGAATAGAGGACACGCATTTTTATATTCCTCCTACTGGGCAGAGCCAGCAGGCAGGGGCTACCGGTGAACCTGTAGCACAGGTCTTACCTTACATCACCTAATACAGGTGTAACAGTGGTTTACCACAAGGAGCTTGAAAGCGGAGAAGGTCTTTCTGCAGGAGACACACCTCCGTGCGAAGTGCCAGGTTAAGAAAGGGGTGGCTCAGGCAGGTTTTCCACTCGGGATTTGATTTGAAATTGAAGGGAGTGGCAATTTTATTGAGCAGGAAAATGGGGTTTGTGAGTGCGAAGGGGGTGAGGGATCCGGGTGGGAGATATGTGATTGTGAGTGGGGTATTGGAAGGGGCACCGGTGGTGTTGGTAAATGTGTATGCCACAAATTGGGATGATGTGGGTTTTATTAGGGCGTTGCTGGCAGCAATCTCGGACTTGGCCACACACCAGTTGATTGTGGGAGGAGAGTTTAACTGTGTCCTAGAGCTCAGGGTGGATAGATCGAGCCCCAGGTCAGTGGGTAGGGTGCGTATGGCAAAGAAGCTGGGTGGGTTTATGGAGAGGATGGGTTTGGTGGATTCCTGGTGCTTTAAGAACCCAGGGTGAAGGGAGTATTCCTTTTTTTCCCATGTTTATAAAGCGTATTCGAGGATTGATTATTTTGTAGTGAGTCGGGAGATTTTGGTTGGGGGGGAGGGTGCAGAGTATGCGGGGATAGTTATATCGGACCATGCGCCCCACTGGCTGGAGATTCGGCTTAGACGAGGACGAGAGCAGAGACCGGGGCGGATGTTTGATTCTGCGTTTGTGACATGGTGCGGGCAGCGATTAAGGAGTACGTGAAGTTGAATCAAAATGGGGAGGCGTTAGCGGCCATTTTTTGGGAAGCGCTAAAGGCGGAGGTCCGGGAGGAGATTAGCTCGTTCAAGGCTAACGCAGATAGGAAATGGAGGGAGGAATATGACCATCAATGAGCGAGACAGTGGAGGTGGATAGGGAGGGATTGGCGAGGAGGAAGAAATTACAGGGGCAATTCGATAGGCTGACAATGGGGAGGGCGATAGGACAGCTACATAGGGCAAGAGGGGTGCAGTATTAATATGGGGAGAAGACGCGTCAAATGCTAGCGCACTAGCTGCGGAGAAAGGCCGCGTCCAGGGAAATATTGAAGATACTGACTGGGGTTGGGGAAATGGTGTTGGATCCGGGGAAGATAAATGAGGCATTTAGGGATTATTGCAAGGGATTGTACAAGGCAGACCCGGCGGGAGAGGAGGGGGACATGGGGTGGTTTCTGGACGAGCTGGAATTTCCCCAGGTGGAGGAAGTAAAGAGGCAGGCGTTGGAGAAGCACCTGGGGTTGAGGGAGGTGCTGGATCGTATCAGGTGTATGACGTCGGGGAAGGCCCCAGGGCCTGATGGGTATCTGGTGGAATTTTAAAAAACAAAAAAAATTTATTCTCCTCCTTTTTCACATTTTCTCCCATATTTACACCTACCAAAAATAAACAATAATCAGTAACGAATGTAATGTCAATCCTCATATCAATAACAACGATCCCATCCTCCCAACAAACCCCAAACATTAGCCCGCATCTTAACATAAACAAATGGCAAAAATGAATCAGGAATCACCCATAGTCACCATTAACACATACAATCCAGTGGAATTTTATAAGGAGTTCGCGACGGACCTGGCACCACATCTTTTGGGGGCATTTAATGAGGCGCTGGAAAAGGGGGAGCTGCCGGAGATGATGACGCAGGCAGTAAGTATGCTAATCCTGAAAAGGTTTAAGGACCCGGTGGAATGTGGGTTGTTTAGGCCCATATCACTCTTGCATATAGATGTGAAAGTGCCGGCTAAGTTGTTGGCGGGAAGGCTGGAGGATTGTGTCCCGGGGCTGGTTGCAGAGGACCAAACAGGTCTTGTAAAAGGCAAGCAGCTCTCGAGCAATATAAGAAGGTTGTTGAATATATTCATGAATCCTTCGGGAGGTAGTGGTGTCCATAGGTGTGGAGAAGGCATTTAGCCGGGTGGAGTGGCGGTATTTGTTTGAGGGTCTGGGACAGTTTGGGTTTGGGCCAGGATTTGTGACATGGGTGCGCTTCCTATACGTGGCACCAAGGACGAGTGTGCGGACGAATGATACGAGCTCGCGGAGCTTCGAACCACCTCGGGGAACAAGGCAGGGGTGCCCGTAGTCACTGTTGTTGTTTGCGCTGGCCATAAAGCCTTTGGTGATGGCTCCTAGTGGGGTCGGAGGAGTGGCAGGGGATTGAGGAGACAGAGGGAGCATCGGGTGCCACTTCTATGCCAATGACCTATTGTTGTATGTTTCGGACCCGCTGGGGAGTATGGGAAGGATCATGGGCCTGCTGGGGAGGTTTGGGGAGTTCTCGGGGTACAAACTGAATGTAGGGAAAAGCGAAGTGTTTCCGGTGAATGAGTTGGGACGGCGAACCAGGTTAGGGGAGATGCCGTTTAAGGTGGCTAGGGATAGGGTCAGGTATTTGGGGATTCAGGTAGCGAGGGAATGGACGATGCTCCACAAATGGAATATAAGAAAGCTGGTAGAGGAGGCCAGGGGGAGTCTTAAGAGGTGGGATACACTGCAGTTGACTTCAGCGGGGTGGGTCCAATGGTAAAGAAGAATCTTCTGCGAGATTCTGGTTTCATTTTCAGACACTCCCGAACTTTATACCAAAGGCCTTTTTTCAGAAGCTGGGCACGATTACCTCGGACTTTGTATGGGCAGGGAAGGTGCCGAGGGTGGGGAGGGCCCTGCTACAGAGGAAGAGACAGCGGGGGGAGGGGGGGTTGGCGTTGCCGAATCTGCTTCATTACTATTGGGCTGAATATGTGGAAAAGGTACGGCGATGGTGTGAAGGAGAGGGGGTAGAAACGGTTAGGATGGAGGAGGAATCTTGTAAGGTTTCCAGCTTAAGCGCTATGGTGACAGCAGTTGAGGAGGTATTTTAGGGTGGAAGGGATGTCGGTGTTAATGCCGTTGTGTGAGAATCATGGGGTTGAGCGGGGGGGGGGGGGGGGTAATGTTACATGTGGTGGAGTGAAGATCAAGGAAAAATGGGAAAAATTCTGGGTGGGAGTTTTCACTGTCCGAGCAAGGGTAGTGGGGGAAGAGATAGACCCGGATCCTTCGGTGGCGACATTGGGTTTCGGCAAAGCTGGAGCTCATGGAGAGGAGAAAGGCCGATGTCGTGACCTTCAACTCTCTGATTACCCGATGACGACTCTCACTGGAGTGGCGGTCGGCATTGCCACCGGGCTTGTGGCCTGGTTGGGTAACCTATACGACTTCCTGTGGTTGGAAAAGATAAAGTATGAGCTGAAGGGGCTCAGCAGAGGGGTGTGGGAGACAAGATGGCAGATGTTCGTGACCGTGTTTGAGGAGTTTATGAGCTGTAACTTTTTTATACACATTTGTAATAAAATACATTGGGCTCGATTCTCCAAAAATGAGACTTAAGTGTTGACGCCGTTGTGAAAACGGTGGCGTTTCATGACGGCGTCATCTGGTCCCCAGCTGCAGTGATTCAACCACTCCCAAGGGGCGAGCACGTGCGTATCGGGAATCACAACACCCTGTTAACGGACCGGCGGCCGATTCCCGTGATTGACACGACGCCGCTGCTGCACATAATGGATTCTCCCCCTCCCACACACAAGCGTCGCAGGCAAGATGGCCGCAATGAGAGCAAGGCCACGATTCCGGGACGCCGAACTGGAGACCCTCCTTGACTCCGTGGAGGAGAGGAGGCCGGTGCTGTACCCCGGGCCGGGACGGAGGTCAGCAGGCGCCATTGTTCGGCGTGTCTGGGCAGAGGTGGCAGCCGCCATCAGTGAGGTTGCCCAAACTGCAGACCAGTGCAGGAAGAAACAGCACAACCTCCTCAGGGCGGCCAGGGTGAGTACCCAGGGCTGTGCCCCTGGCACCAACCACCCTACCCCCCACACACATGTGACCTGCCTACCCCTCCCTCTAGGGGGACAATCGGACACTCACCCTGACCCAAATGGCTTCACCCGCCCATGCCAGCCGTAATGACCGCCCTGGCCACTGATGCCATCAGAGACCCAACCGCTGGGATGCATGCGTTGGACCGTCCATCACGGTTGCTGTTTGTGTTTGCTGGGAGAATATTATCATGGGTGTGGAAAATTGTGATGGCAACTGAAAGACACAGGAAGATAATAGGCAGACCTGCGGGATGGATGGCAGATAAACACTAAGTGCATGGGTGTCCATTTTTGCAGGGACTAAACATAGTGCATACATGAGGAGTTCTAGTGCCCAACTGAAATGGTTTATTCTGGTTTTGATTTATATACATATTTACACAAATAGCTATTTGTGCACGCCCCCCCCCCCCCCCCCGGGCAGGACAAGAATGCGCACAATCGCCGGGAGCGGGAGAAAACCGAAGGGGAACAACCCGACCTGCGTCCCCTCACTATGCCCAAGCAGAGGGCCCGGAGGAGAGGGAGGTCACCAACGCAGAGGTCGGCAGCGCCCCACGAAGTGAGACCCCCTGCCTGGTTGCGGGTCCTCACAACAAATGTGTGCCTATCCCAGCCCCCACACCTCACACCCCCCTCACCCCACACCCCCCTCACCCCGTACCCCCCTCACCCCACACCCCCCTCACCATCTCACCCCCGTCCTTATGTCTAACCATATATGCTGTCTTGTGTCTTACAGGACCAGCCGAGGATGGTCCCGGCCCATTAGGGGCCCCCCGCCCCCAGCGAGTGCCAGGGCCAGTGCCCCCCAGAAATCCGAGCACCAACGGGTAGAGCAGACGGAACACCAGCCCGCTGCCCGAGACGACCCAGGACAGCACCCCCACTCCCCTGCATCCCCCACACCCCTGCGGTGCCAGGTGTTCCATCATGTGGCAAATGTGTCAGACAGTCTCCCTACTCATCCGCAGTCTTCTCCTGCAGGCCCGGACCGGGAGATCCTCAAAGGCGTGGGTTTCCTCCGGGTGCTCCAGTTTCCTCCCAGAGTCCAAAGATGTGCAAGGGTAGGTGAATTGGCCATGCTAAATTGCCCTGAGTGTTGAAAAAAGGTAAGGTGGGGTTACGGGGATAGGGTGGAAATGTGGGGATGGGGTGGAGATGTGGGCTTAGGTAGGGTGCGCTTTCCAAGGGTCGGTGCAGACTCGATGGGCCGAATGGCCTCCTCCTCCACTGTAAATTCTGTGATTCTCTGTGATTCTGTGACATGCGGTCGCGGTCTACGCGTGGCCTCATCCGGCGCCTCCATGGCACCACGTCCTCCTCCTCCTCCTCTTCCTGTCGGCTGGCCGGCCCTCCAGCCTGACCGGCTGGCACCTGCCCCTCTGCAACCTGCACCTCTGCTGCAGGCTCCGCCTCCTCTCTGAGTCGTCCCCACTGACGCTGCCACAGGGCTTCATGCAGGGCAGCAGCCGGCGCCACGGCAACAAACATCACTGGTTGGTGACCAAACATGATCATTTGTCGGGAGTGAGGGGGAAACATGATATCATGGCGCATACACCAGTGCCCAACAAGGTACCATGGGCTACATGGTGGCCCCGGTTGCCACCGCTCGCCCCAGCCACGCATGTTCCCCACACCCAGCCCCGTTGGTGCCCCTGATCCAGCGCCCGTCCCTGCTGCCAAGACCACCATTTCATGGCACTGCCTTCACTGGGGGATGCCGTTGGTTTGGCCCTGGGTGGTCACCCTGGTGGGTATCGCCTGTTGAGTGGGGTGGCCGGGTAGGGGGGCAGCACCCACCCATATGGCCGTTTTGTCGGCGTCCACCCAGGGGCCGGGTGGGTGGCCAACAAGATTGTCGCCGTAATGGGGCTCGATGGGGGCTCCCCGGCCGCTCAGCCTGTTTTCCCCCCTGTTCCACGCCCCTCCCCAGGCCAGGGCAGGGCACCCCCCCCCCCACCCCCGCAGGAAGTACGGCCGGTGTCCAATATGGGAGCCCGCAGTCCCCCCACACCAACTTTTACACCCTCTCGCAGCCGCCTCAGCCAGCACGCCAGCTTCACGATCTTTTAAAGGTGGTTAGAAATACTCCGTCGGGAAATCGGCCCATCCGGGGCGCAGAATCGCTGAGGCCCCGGAGCAGCACGGTAGCATAGTGGTTAGCACAATTGCTTCACGGCTCCAAGGTCTCAGGTTCGATTCCCAGCTTGGGTCACTGTCTGTGCGGAGTCTGCACGTTCTCCCCGTGTGTGCGTGGGTTTCCTCCGGGTGCTCCGGTTTCCTCCCACAGTCCAAAGATGTGCACGTTAGGTGGATTGGCCATGATAAATTGCCCTTAGTGTCCAAAATTGCCCTTCGTGTTGGGTGGGGTTACTGGGTTATGTGGATAGGGTGGAGGTGTGGACCTTGGGTAGGGTGCTCTTTCCAAGAGCCGGTGCAGACTCGATGGGTCAAATGGCCTCCTTCTGCACTGTAAATTCTATGATTCTATGATTCTAATCGGTGTTCAGAGCAGATAATGAGATGCGTACAGTACTTCCGGGCCACACAACAGGCGCCGTGATTTTGTCAAGTTGGGGGGTCCGGAGAATTCCAAATCGCTGCGAAACCGGTGTCGGAGCTGATTTTCCTGTCGATCGCATTTCGTGATTTTGACGTGATGTCACGGAGAATCCAGCCTATTTTTCTGGCAGTGCCTCCTGTAGATGGTGCACACGGCTACTACTGTTCATCGATGGTGGAGGGAGTGAATGTGGATGTGGTACCAATCAAGCTGCTTTGTCCTGGATGGAGCTTCTTGAGAGGAGAGCTGTCAAAGCTTTGACAAAGAGCCATCCAGACTCAAAACATTAGTTCCCTTCTCTCTCCACAGATGCTGTTGGATCTGCTGAGATTGTCCAGTATTTTCTGTTTTTGTTTCAGATTCTAGCGTCTGCAGTAGCTTTAACCCTCCAAATTCTCTGTTTTCAGCCATGATCTCATTGAATGGCAGAACAAGGGGCCAACTGCTTACTTCTGGCTTCTCTGTTCCTATGCTCCTCTCACTCTGGTCTCTTTCAGATTCCTACATTTGATTGCCAAACCACTGCAGCCGTGCCTTAAGCTACTTAGGCTTTATGCTGTGGAATTCCCTCCCAAAGTCTCTCCACTTCTTTCACTACTCCTTTAAACCTTAAAACTTCTGGGCAAAATTCTCCCATCCTGCCAGCGGTGACGGGCAGGAGCGGAGAATCCAGCGAGAGCCGAAAAGTCGGAAACTGGAATGCTACCTGAAAGGGTGGTGGAGACACATTCAGCAGTAACTTTCGAAAGGAAATTGCATAAATGCTTGTAAAGGGGAACAAAACAGGATCTTGGGGAAAAAACTGGAGTTTGGGATTAATTGGAAAGTTGCTTAAAAGAATTGGAGCATGTGCAATCAACTAACTGGCCTTTCTGTTGTGTGTATGATTGTGGCAAATCTTATCAGAGAACATAAAATCAATTTAATAGTAAACATAAAAATGTGAGATGCAATGGTCAGAGTTGAATCTAAATCTTGTGACCACGAGTAAATATTAAAAAAGGCCTTGCAATTTACAACTGAGGAAATATTTTTGTCACTGTTGTAATGTAGGGAATTTGCAGTAATCAATTAGCACACAGCAAACTCCCATATATAGGTATGTGATAGCGAGTAGTAATCTTTTTTTATTGATGTTGGTTAAGGGATAAATATTGGTTGAGACACTGGAAAACACCCTTGCTATTCTATGTAATAGATCATGGATTTTTTTCCATTTGCCACTGTTCAGCATCTTGTTTGATAGGCACTCTCTGATGATGCTGCATTCCCACAGGGCTGTACTGGAGTGTCAACTTAGGTAACATGCTCAAATCTCTAGGGTGGGATTGTTGAGCCCTTTCGTACTCAGAGGCGTGAGAGCCACAGCTGACACTGCCACATGAAATTTGCGACATATGAGCTGAGAAATTCCAAAGCATTGTGCCAATTTTCAGGCACAAAATGGCTGCACAATGTGGCGGGCAGAGCGCTGGGTGTTGTTACCAGCCAGTTGCCATTGGTGAGCTGATGGCAGATTAAAAAGGTGCCCAGGACACACTCTTGAAACATGTGTTAGGCCCCTTTCATATTCAGATCTCCTGATTTGAGGTTCCCGAAGTAAAACTGCATGTGGAGCAAGGACGTTAAGGAGTAGTCCTGGCTCCACTGCAAGACTGACATCATGGCCAACCAATTAATTCCCTCCTGCCTCCTGCTGTTGTGATCTTCCTCTTCCTCTAGATCGCTTCCCAGGTCTTTCTAATCTGCTCCCCAACCCACCCATCTCCAGCCATATTTGGATTGTTTACACCTTCTGCTGATTTCATAGAATTTCATAGAGTTTACAGTGCAGACGGAGGCCTTTCAGCCCACCTAGTCTGCACCGGCCCTTCCTCCTGCACAATGTTGGGCTGATCCTCCCTCATTCCTGTCCGCTTCCCGCTGATTCAGGCCCGCCATTACACACCCTTCCCAGACCTGCTGGAGGACAACTGCTAGCAAAGCAATGGCCCAAAATGTAAATAATCTTCACCGGTGAGCGACCTGGAAATGTGCAGTGGTGAAGAGCAGCTGGCCTGGTAAATGAGAGCTGTGGTTCAACACTGGGCTTGCCTCAGGCCGAGAACAAACTAATTTCTAAGCCAAGTATGTCTTGCAGTTGCACTTCCATCCGATACTAGCTTAAAATCTTAAAATCAAGGCCATAAAAGGAAAACATTCCAGCGTATTTTTCAGCTCCAGGACAATAGGGGCGGATCGAATCCACTTGGAAAGTGTCCAAAGCGATCAATCATGTTTTGTCTGATTGTGCATCATGGTTAATGCTTAAAACTACAAAACTTTCCCAGGGAGAATGCCCTTGACACCTCTCTCTGTCTTCTGCCCACACATGCATATACTCCCCAATCTATAAGTATCTTCACTTCTACACACACACTTTCATTATTTCTAATCAAAGCATTACACCTCTCATCTTTGCTGCGTGCAATACATTTGCCTGTGTGAATACATCATTCATGGATATCCTTTCTCTGTTGCCCACTGTTATTTATACTGTGCTGAATCGCGACACCTCCTACACCAAACATTGGTTAAAATCTTTTTAAAATGTCATTTCTTTTCCCACCAGCCTTTTTCTTTCTATCACTAGCGACAATCCGCGAGTCATAGCCTCCATAACTCAGAGGATCATCCAGAGCCTCACCTCGAATCCAGGCCATAAAAAGAGAACATGCGCTCCAACCTCATTCTCCTCGAACCATTCTTGTCCTCCTCAATTTTATTAACACGCACAATGCTTTTCGATTCATCCCGCTCTTGTTCCTTCACAACTTTATATCGTCCATCCTACATAAATTCTTCCTTCACCTATACATTCCCAGGGCAGGAACAGTACTGGTTACAGAGTAAAGCCCCCTCTATATTGACCATCAAACATTCCCAGGGTAGGAACAGTACTGGTTAGATACAGAAGGCATGATCAAATGGCCTTCTCGCTCCCAACTCGGTGACGGGAAGAGCACTCGGAATGCCTTGCGAGATCTAACGAGATCTCGCGAGACGTCAAGATCAGGATCTTGCCCTCACTGGGCATGATCCAGATTTACATATTTAAGTGAGCAGTTAGGCTCACTTAAATATGTTGGCACCTGGTGCTCTCGAGACCTGGGAATGAACCCCGATGCTGCAGAGACCTCGCCATGGCACCATTTAGTACTGCTCAACACAAACGTAGACCAGGCATAATGGGAACTGGGGTAGGTCTCCCAGGCCATCGGAGGCCCCCTGTGGTTGGGCGCTGTGCAGGGTGGCACCCTGGACTCCCACTGCCACCCAGGCACCTTGGCACTGCCAGATTGGCACCATGGCAGTGCCCTGCCATCCTGGCACTGCCAGACTGGCAACATGGCACTGCCAGCTGGGCACCCTGGAAATGCTACCCTGCCAGGGTGCCTGGGTGGCATTACCATCATGGCAGGGCCACTTACAGGGTGTTAGTCTGGCACTGCCAAGGTGCCTGGGTGCTAGGTTGCTTGTGCCAGGAATGGGGCCTGGAGGTGCCCTGCCTTTTTCAGGCAGGGTGAGGGGGAGCTAGAGAACCCCCTAACAGGTATGTTGGGGCATTGGGGGGGGTACGGAGCCTGCTGTCGGGGTGCCGAGGGGGTCAAGTGATCGGAGCGGCATTTAAAAATGGCGTCCCGATCTCCTCCTGCACTGATGAGCTCAGCTCACCAGTGGAGGAAATGAAGATAAGTGTGGCATCTACAAGACATTCTGCACTGGGGCCTTGATGAAACTTTCTTCCAATAGATAGTATTGATTCCTTTAAATGCACATTTGCTATGTTTCAATCAGAAAATAACCCATTTGTACAATTCAGACAAAGTGTGGCAGGCGCTTCATGCTGGGGGTGAGCAGGTGACTCTGGATCTATGGTTCTCCTTGGTCTTCTGCCTGGGTCCGTCATCGATCAGTTGATTGAGATTGATTCAATTCATTCTTGGGATGTGGGCATTGCCGACATTGCCAGAATTTATTGACCACGCAAGTTGCCTTTATCGGGTGCTGATCGGCCATCTTCTTGAACTGTTGCAGAATTTCTTGGAGCGAGCAATTTGGTACAACTGAGTGGGTTTGCTTGGCTACTTCAGAGGGCCTGTAAGAATCAACTGTTCTGGAGTGGGACTGGAGTCATGAAGAGGGCCTGACAGGATAAGAAAATAGTTTCCTTCCCTAAATGAAGCAGTTGGGTCTTCACAACACACAGGCAGCTTCTTGATCACATTAAACTGATGACAGCTTTCCATTTCTAGATTTTCTTCAGTTGGTGGGGTTTCATTTCATATATTCTCAGGATTATTAGTTGAGGACTCTGGCTTACTAATTGAGTAACATATCCACAAAACATTCTTCTCTAAATCCATGCATTGATCACCATGGTTAATTGACCATTACCATTGTATCCTGTGATTGGGATGGTAAAAGGTGAATTATGTTGGCATTGGAGTTGCAAGATGATAATAGATCAATGTTCTCGATGTTGATCTACTATCAGAATCTCTTCTGTACATCAGACACAACCTGTACCCATCCCTACGGTGTCCTGAGATCGAACCAAAGCTCTGTATTTCCCTTGCACAGGTCCATTTTTAAAGTCCACGCATCTATTTATTTACTGTATCCCCGTAACCCAATAACCCCTCCTAACCTTTTTTTTTTGGTCACTAAGGGCAATTTATCATGGCCAATCCACCTAACCTGCACGTCTTTGGACTGTGGGAGGAAACCGGAGCACCCGGAGGAAACCCACTCACACACGGGGAGAACGTGCAGACTCCACACAGACAGTGACCCAAGCCGGGAATCGCACCTGGGACCCTGGAGCTGTGAAGCAACTGTGCTAACCACTATGCTATCATGCAGCCCCACTATTCCAAAGTGCTTCACAACAAATGATGTACGTTTGAAGTGTTTCTCTATTGTAATTTAGGCAACAATGCTGGAAATTAGTGCACAGCTAGCTCCCATTCTCACAGCAATATAATAATGATCACAAAATAAACAGTGATGTTGGTTGAGGGATAATTATTGGCCAGGAGACTGGGGAGAACTCTTTCATTTTTCCTCAAAACAGTGTCTTGGGATCTTTTACACCCTCCTGAGAGAGTAGTAGAGGTTTGCTTCAATGTCTCATCCGAAAGACAACGGGCCCGATTTAACAGCCTTGCCGCACCCGACTCGGTGTCGAGCCAAAGCCATTGAATCTCACGAGAGACTTCTCGCGAGATTTGCAACGCTCGTAACGCCTCATGAGATTTATTCAATTTTATTTATTTATTTTTTTACAATGAAGAGGCAATTTAGCATGGCCAATCCACCTACCCTGCACATCTTTGGATTGCGGGGGTGAAACCCACGCAGACACGGGAGAATGTGTCTCGTAAGATTTAATGAAATCTTGTGAGACGTGGCGATCTGGATCTCGCCCTCACTGATCTGCTATTTAAATAATTCATTAGGCTTATATTCATGGGGTTCTCCCGGAGCCCGTAACCGAATGGCCCCACCTGGGAGACCTCGCCAGGGCGCCAGTTTGTACTGGATTTCACAAATGTGGATCAGTCATAATGGCACCTGGGGGAGGGGGGGTCTCCTACTCCATTGGAGGCCCCTGGGTGGTTGGGGCAGAGTGGCACTCTGGCACTCCCTCTGGCACCTGGGCACCTTGGGACTGCTAACCTGACACCCTGGCAGTGCTACAGTGGCACAAGCGATCAGGCCGGGAAGGACCTTACCAGCTTGCGGGGGAGGGGGGGGGGTGTTCACAGGGGCCTCCCCAATGTTGGGGGGAAGGGGGATCAAAAACAGGGAGGCTGAAATGGGGGGGCGGGGGGGGGGGGGGGGTTGGGATTGGGGCAACCTTCCAGAATAGCACCCCAATCTGCAAGGAGCCTACCTGGAGGCAAACTGGAGCTCGACAACAGGAAATGACTCTGAGTGCGGACTCGGCAGAGAGAAATGCCCAAAGGCCAAAAAACAGCAAAGTGCAGTTGAATAGCGGGGTGTTTCTTGGCGCTACTGCCACCAAGAAAGACCCCGCTAAACGTACCCAAAACAGGACATAGATTTTTTTTCCCAGTTGAATCGCGCCAGCACCTCCAGTTATGCAGCACTCCCATCAGTACTGCGCTGGGAGTGTCAATATGGAGTAGGTGCTCAAGCCCTCAAGTGAAACTTCAGCCCACAACAATTCTGATTGAGAGGTGAGCATGTTATCTTCTGGGGCAGAGTTACCAGAATTACTAATGGCCCCTGGTGAAGAGACGGTGCTGCGTAATCACCAAACTCAGCGCAGCAACATGAAACCGGAATGGGCCAATATTCATTTCACTGAGAACTATCCTCTGGCTACAACAACACAAGGCTCCGTTTAGTGGATTGGGTCATTATACCCATGGAAAAGACGCAAGAACTTGGTGATAATGAAAGCAACATACTTCAGATGCTGGAAACCTGAAATAAAAACTGAAAATACTGGATAAACCCAGCAGGTCTGGCAGCATCTGTGAAGAGAGAAACAGAGTTAATGTTTCAAATCCAGTATGACTCTTCAGAGCTTGGTGATTTCAGTTTAGGATTTTCATCTTGCTCCAAAGAGTTTGAAGCTTATTCCATCTGGAATGCTTAGAAAAAGGATTGATGCAAGCAGCAAGTTAAACCTTTATAAAACACTAGATAGGCCTCAGCTGGTGGTTTCTGCCTATTACGGGTCAGCACACTTTAGGAAAGGTGGCAAGGCCTTGAAGAGGGTGCACAGGGCATCACCAGAATCATAACGGGGATGAGGGATGTCACTTCTTTGGAGACACTGGAGAAAGTGAGGTTGTTCCCGTTGGAGCAGAGAATGTTAGGAGAAGATTTAGTAGACATGTGTAATAGAGACGGTAAAGAGAAAATTCTCCCCATGTCAAAGGGTGTTGGTATACAGCAGACACGGTTTAATGTAATTGGCAAAAGTATCGGATGGGAGATGGGACGATTTTATTTTAATGCTGTGAGTTGTTATGATCTGGAATTAGCTGCCTTATAGAGTAGTGGACATAAATGGAATAGTAACTTTGAAAAGAGATAAGTTGGATTTGTTTATTGTCACATGTACCAAGGTACAGTGCAAAGTATTTTTCTGCGAGCAGCTCAAACAGATCATTAAGTACATGAAAAGAAAAGAAAATACATAATAGGGCAACACAAGGTACACAATGTAAATACATAGACATTAGCAATGGGTGAAGCATACAGGAGTGAAGTGTTAATTAGGTCAGTCCATAACAGGGTCGTTTAGGAGTCTGGTACCAGTGGGAAGCTGTTTTTGCGTCTGTTAGTGCGTGTTCTCAGACTTTTGTATATCTTGCCCGATGGAAGAAGTTGGAAGAGTGAGTAAGCCGGGTGGGAGGGATCTTTGATTATGCTGCCCGCTTTCCCCAGGCAGCGGGAAGTGTAGATGGAGTCAATGGATGGGAGGCAGGCTTGTGTTATGGACTGGGCTGTGTTCCCGACTGTCTGAAGTTTCTTGCGGTCCTGGGCCGAGCAGTTGCCATACTAGGCTGTGATGCAGCCAGATAGGATGCTTTCTATGGTGCACCTGTAAAAGTTGAGAAGAATCAGTGTCGACATGCCAAATTTCCTTAGTTTCCTAAGGAAGTATCGGCGCTGTTGTGCTTTCTGGGTGGTAGTGTTGACTCGAAAAGAAAAACCCTCGAGCAATGGTGGTCGAGGGTTAGGGTTGCCAACTGTCTAGGGTTGCATTGCTCTGTTCAATGCTGGAGAAAAACTATAGGGGTGTTAAAAATGATTGTGTTTTGTCATTTTCTTTGAATATTTCTCTTTACCACGTATCAAAATATTGAAAATGGCAAAAATGAAGGCTGACAGTCAAGCATCATCCAATTGCGTAATGAATCTTTTTGCTTTCCAATTGCTGTATGAAGGCAGCCCACAACAAGGATGGATGTGTTGCCTGATGAATGGCTGGAGGGTGGGGGGCAAGTCATGTGGTCGAACCTCCAGAAATACATTAAATCACTGTTGGCAACTCTACTGGGGAGGAGGGGGGATGGAATTAACTGGGTCGTTATTTTCCAGGTTCAATGGGCTGAATGGCTTCCTTCTGCACTGTCACATCACATCATCCCATGGTTCAAGACTCCTGCCCAAAGTGTCCTCCTAGCTTCATTCCCTGAGCGAAATTAGTTTTGGGGAGTCGGAAACACAATCGTGAGGAAGTGCTGCACATCCATCCAATCCAAACTGGCTCGAAAACAACCGCGAGTGAAAGAAGTACAGGGAAAGGGAGCAGGGTCAGCCAAGCAGGCACCCTCTGTGATAGAACTCCTGACATTAAAAAAGCGCACTTCTGATCACACTTGTGAGTTCCGTCAAAAAAAAACCTGTTGCATTTCTCGAAAGGCTTTTGTAGAATTACCCCATCCTTCCACCGCCGAAAAAAGAAATGTCAGTTCCTAATAATCACATCAAATTTCAAGGAAAGAGGGTTGAACAGGAATTGGCGATTTCCTCAGAGACACACACACACATATATATGTGGCAGGTTTACCACAGTAAGATTATTTTAAAAAACACCTCACAACAGAGAAAAAAAAGAGGAAGTAGGGCTAGCAGCGGATGACCCTTATCTGCAACATGGTGCACTCTCAGCTGACGTCAACGGCCGTCATTTCCAGCTCAGTCCTTGCACAAGAGCGCCTCGTCCTTTCTTGTGAACAGCACGGTGCACATTTCTCACCCCGGGACACCTGGAAACATTCTGCGGCATCTCGGTTAACTTCTTGCTAAAACCGACTATCGGGGGCTTTCCTGTCAGCGGGGCCCGCAGAGGAATAAACCTCAATAAAATGGAAAATATTAGCGCGCGGCACACCAGAGAAAACAAAACTACCAGAGGCTCCCCCTTTTACTGTAACTCTGCTGCTCGTCAGGCTTGATGAGCAGGAAAGGGCGATCGGCGCCTGTCAGAAAGCAATTCACACAGCACTCGTTTGCTCTGCTCCACACAATAAAGCTGGGCACACCGTCCAGGGAGCGTGTGAACCCACAGCGCCCATTGCCGGAACTAAGCTGTGTCACTCGCTCATGTTGCTGATTCATTGCTTTTTATTTTGGAGCGAGTTCCTCCTGCACGCGAAAGTAAGCAGGAAATGCTGGGAACCCGCTCTCGACAGGTCATGCGGCATCTGCGGAGGAGAAACGAG
Organism: Scyliorhinus torazame; assembly: GCF_047496885.1. Classification (NCBI taxonomy): domain Eukaryota; kingdom Metazoa; phylum Chordata; class Chondrichthyes; order Carcharhiniformes; family Scyliorhinidae; genus Scyliorhinus; species Scyliorhinus torazame. The sequence goes on along the minus strand of NC_092707.1, from coordinate 151,640,566 downwards.
TTTGACACTTTCAACTCGCATGGTCCTCAAAAGCTGGGGAGATTTCGGAAGCTGACCCGCTGCTTTGAAGAACTTTGGGAGCCAGGGAAAGGTGTGGCGGAGTCAAGGGTGTGATTTAACCTGGTTGGCGGGGGGGGGGGGGGTTGGCGGTGAAAGATAAGGAAGTTTGTGATGGCTGGAGGGCAGGTGTGATTAAACGCTAGTAACGGAAGGTGGTGAGAGACAAAAAGAGATGGTAACAGGAGAAGTAAAGAAATAAAAGGTGTGTGTAGAGGAACTGTCAGTGGTCAGAGCAGAGCCAATACCAGCAGCAGCTGTTAAATTTCTAATTTCTTCCAGTTCTGATAAAGATTATCAGTTGGAAACATTTGGGAGCAATTTTAGGTTAAGTTTGGGGACGTTTAGGTCAAGTTTGGGCAGGTTTTGGTCAAGTTTGGGGAGATTTAGGTCAGGTTTGGGCAGGTTTAGGTCAAGTTTGGGCAGGTTCAGGTCAAGTTTGGGAGGGTTAGGTCAAGTTTGGGCTGCTTTAAGTCAAGTTTGGGCAGGTTTAGGTCAAGTTTGGGCAGGTTTAGGTCAAGTTTGGGCAGGGTTAGGTCAAGTTTGGGAGGCTAAGGTCAAGATTTGGGAGGGTAAGGTTTAAGCCTCAACCTGACTTCCACTGAGGCAAGAAGGTATGCGTGAAAGCAAAGAGATGACTTGGTAATTGAAATATGAGGCTGGATTCTCTGTTGCGATGCCGCCCTGCCACCGCTGCTAGCAAGGGCGGAGAATTTGGCTGCGCCGTCCACTGGCAGCTGGATTTTGTACTCCTGCCGCTTGTCAATAGGATTTCCCATTGAAACCACTACATAGGGGAGCATTTCGGGAACAGTGACCACAATTCAGTAAGTTTTAAAGTGGACAAGGATAAGAGTGGTCCTAGGATGAATGTGCTAAATTGGGGGAAGGCTAATTATAACAATATTAGGCGGGAACTGAAGAACATAGATTGGGGGTGGATGTTTGAGGGCAAATCAAAATCTGACATGTGGGAGGCTTTCAAGTGTCAGTTGAAAGGAATTCAGGACCGGCATGTTCCTGTGAGGAAGAAGGATAAATACGGCAATTTTCGGGAACCTTGGATAACGAGAGATATTGTAGGCCTCGTCAAAAAGAAAAAGGAGGCATTTGTCAGGGCTAAAAGGCTGGGAACAGACGAAGCCTGTGTGGAATATAAGGAAAGAAGGAAGGAACTTAAGCAAGGAGTCAGGAGGGCTAGAAGGGGTCACGAAAAGTCATTGGCAGATAGGGTTAAGGAAAATCCCAAGGCTTTTTACACGTACATAAAAAGCAAGAGGGTAGCCAGGGAAAGGGTTGGCCCACTGAAGGATAGGCAAGGGAATCTATGTGTGGAGCCAGAGGAAATGGGTGAGGTACTAAATGAATACTTTGCATCAGTATTCACCAAAGAGAAGAAATTGATAGATGTTGAGTCTGGAGAAGGGTGTGTAGATAGCCTGGGTCACATTGAGATCCAAAAAGACGAGGTGTTGGGTGTCTTAAAAAATATTAAGGTAGATAAGTCCCCAGGGCCTGATGGGATCTACCCCAGAATGCTGAAGGAGGCTGGAGAGGAAATTGCTGAGGCCTTGACAGACATCTTTGGATCCTCACTGTCTTCAGGTGATGTCCTGGGGGACTGGAGAATATCCAATGTTGTTCCTCTGTTTAAGAAGGGTAGCAAGGATAATCCAGGGAACTACAGGCCGGTGAGCCGTACTTCAGTGGTAGGGTAATTACTGGAGAGAATTCTTCGAGACAGGATCTACTCCCATTTGGAAGCAAATGGACGTATTAGTGAGAGGCAGGATGGTTTTGTGAAGGGGAGGTCGTGTCTCACTAACTTGATGGAGTTTTTCGAGGAGGTCACTAAGATGATTGATGCAGGTAGGGCAGTGGATGTTGTCTATATGGACTTTAGTAAGGCCTTTGCCAAGGTCCCTCATGGTAGACTAGTACAAAAGGTGAAGTCACACGGGATCAGGGGTGAGCTGGCAAGGTGGATACAGAACTGGCTAGGTCATAGAAGGCAGAGAGTAGCAATGGAAGGACGCTTTTCTAATTGGAGGGCTGTGACCAGTGGTGTTCCACAGGGATCAGTGCTACTTTGCTGAAAATGTAACTGGTCTGATTTGTAAGTTTGCAGACGACACAAAGGTTGGTGGAATTGCGGATAGCGATGAGGACTGTCGGAGGATACAGCAGGATTTAGATTGTTTGGAGACTTGGGCGGAGAGATGGCAGATGGAGTTTAATCCGGACAAATGTGAGGTAATGCATTTTGGAAGGTCTAATACAGGTAGGGAATATACAGTGAATGGTAGAACCCTCCAGAGTATTGAAAGTCAAAGAGATCTAGGAGTACAGGTCCACAGGTCACTGAAAGGGGCAACACAGGTGGAGAAGGTAGTCAAGAAGGCATACGGCATGCTTGCCTTCATTGGCCGGGGCATTGAGTATAAGAATTGGCAAGTCATGTTGCAGCTGTATAGAACCTTAGTTAGGCCACACTTGGAGTATAGTGTTCAATTCTGGTCGCCACACTACCAGACAGATGTGGAGGCTTTAGAGAGGGTGCAGAAGAGATTTACCAGAATGTTGCCTGGTATGGAGGGCATTAGCTATGAGGAGCAGTTGAATAAACTCGGTTTGTTCTCACTGGAACGAAGGAGGTTGAGGCGCGACCTGATAGAGGTCTACAAAATTATGAGGGGCATTCATAGTGGATAGTCAGAGGCTTTTCCCCGGGGTAGAGGGGTCAATTACTAGGGGGCATAGGTTTAAGGTGAGAGGGGCAAGGTTTAGAGTAGATGTACGAGGCAAGTTTTTTATGCAGAGGATAGTGGGTGCCTGGAACTCGCTACCGGAGGAGGTGGTGGAAGCAGGGACGATAGTGACATTTAAGGGGCATCTTGACAAATACATGAATAGGATGGGAATAGAGGGATACGGACCCAGGAAGTGTAGAAGATTGTAGTTTAGTCGGGCAGCATGGTCGGCACGGGCTCGGAGGGCCGAAGGGCCTGTTCCTGTGCTGTACATTTCTTTGTTCTTTGTTCTTTGTATGCCGCCAGGAAACCCACCGGCAGGCAACCAGAGAATTCCGCTGCCAGGGAACAGCCGGAGGATCCCGCCCATGATGATGAGACTCTGAGCTTATTGTTATTTACTTCTCAGTTTTAATGATGGTTTGCTGGGTTTCTTAGCACCTGAAAACCCAGCAGTTATTTTTTTTCTTCTTTTTTTTCTAAATTTAGAGTAACCCACGCAAACACGGGGAGATTCCACACGGACAGTGGCCCAGTGCCAGGATCGAACCTGGGACCTTGGCGCCGTGAGGCCACAGTGCTACTCACTGCGTCTCCATGCTGCCGGACCCAGCAGTTTTAATCGAATGAGGGCTTGGTGGATCATGCAAGCAACCCCCCTGCTCAAGCATCTGCTTTCATCCTTACCCCCCCGGCCTCCAATTCCTCTCCCCAGGCCACTGATCACCCAGAGGCCCTGTGCTCTACCAGAAACCTCTCTGGGCCCGTGAAAGAATCTTTAATTTAAGGGAATCTTAACCTGTCGAACTACGCCAAGTTTGGGGGAAGCTTAGTTGATGAATCAAGTCCTGGCGCAATACGACAAGTTGTAAGATTTGTAATATTTGTAGACTGTGTTAAGTTGTTCGATTCCTTGTATTATTCGACTGTGTATAGTTGAAGGAATTTATATCATCTCTGCTATTCGGTTATCAGTAGCACTTTGCGAATACTGGAACTCAGCCAGAAATTTGCAGTATAAACTCCTCAGGTGCCAAAAAGAATTGTTTTATTTTTAGTCACTTGATTACAATTTGAAAGTCATTTAAAAGGCAATTCGTAGACAATTCGAAGCTTTCAGAGAATTACAGACATTATCTTTCTTTGCTTAGGCAGACAGCTTGAAAGTAACTTTTAAAAGGTCAAAGTCTGGCAATGAAACATGAAAAGAGAGAGAAAGCTAATCTTCAGCTAAACTCAAACTCAAAGTCAAAAGTGGACTAACATCACTGACACAGACTGTTAAACTGACAACCCCCAAAAGACATAAACTAAAATGGAGACTAGAATCAAAGGCAAAAAACACTAAACTAACAGAAAGACAACACAGCACAACACACCCCCAAAGACAATACACCACAGACAACACACTAAAAACTAAACCTAACCTACAAAGACAATACTCACAAAGACAACAAAACCCCAAAATGGCGGGGAGAAACTTTTTAGTTATACACTTTCATATCTGTCTTAAGTCATCTAATTACACCCCAATATAATCCTAATTGGTTTGGGTTAGACTCAAACACATTTGATTTGATGGCAAGCCGTCCATCTTCAATGTGCAACATCAGCTTTTCTGACCCAGCTGTTATCTGCATTGTGAACAATGTTGCTGTGTATTCAGTCCCTGTCCTTGACAATTAGCACAAGCAGTGTCAAATTATCTTGCTGTTTTAATGTCACACTGTCTTTGAAAATATGCATTTGCCAGAACAACGGACTTCAGTAAAAGTGAATTATGCTGTATAAATGGGTATTAAAAACTGGGGCTCAACATTTATGCTTAAACAGCTATCTTTTACCTATACTAGTTGTATTTGAAATACTTGGCTTCTACAGTCGGCCCTTTGATAAATCGAAAAATTGAGATATATCAGAAAAGATTAAAATACATCATTAATGCGATAGGATAGGTAAAAGCGCAAAGAATCATTGCAGTTTTAAACAATAAAATGGAATTAACATTGCAACAGGCATTTCAAAATAATTATTATAATTAATAAATTAATCAAATTTGATCACATTGGTAATTAATAATAACTTCATGTAAAATTATTATACAATAAAAGTTGAACATATGATCTAGTAATAAATGGTAAAATGATTATCAAAATGGACATCCTCTGGATTATGCACAAAAGCTTGTTGAAAGGGTTAATTTTCTTGCAGAGACAAAAAGAGGCGTCTAGCTTGGAATTATGCCATTCGCATCTTTAAACTTTTTTTTTGTCACTCAAATGGACTGGGAGTAAAAGTTGGATTGCTGCCAAATTCCCGTTATCAAATTTCTTTGAACAACCTGTTCTTTTGGCTTTTAATCAAAGATTGTTGGGGTTTTTTTTAAACCAGCTTCCACATTGTTTGAAGTTTTAATTTCCAGGCTAATTCCAAACATTTATTTTAAAATATCAAATACAATAACTTATTAAATATATAACTGAACCAATCTTGTGCTGTATCTTGATTTTCTGTAGATGAATTTGCCGATTCTGTTAAAGGAAACACAGCTAACAAGATATGTTAATTTCTTTAAATTAATAAAGCAACGTTCAGAATGACGGTTTTCTTAAGTTGACAGTTCTTGGCAACTTTTTAGCGATACATTGAGGGTTCTTTAGCTGCTTTGATGGCAGCCGTTCTCTTCTGAGTAAGTTCCCTTTTTCGTTTGGAAATTTTCTGTCCCAAGTAAACATCTTTCTGGGCAATTTGTGCTTTGTGAAAGCTAGCTTTGCGACTGTTAGTACTGAGGTGGTTCAAGACCATCCGTAAATCTTTGTCATGATCATCTTTATTGATAGAGGTTATCAGAACATCACCTTCATATTGGATAATGGTGGAAGGCCGAACAGGCAGTTGCCTGAGATGATTCTGTAAAGCCATGTGGTAAACAGTTGGGCTATTATGATACTGTTGTTGATTAACTGTAAAAGCAAACCATGGTTGTAGTTGCTTAGCCAGTGTTGCTGACCAGAAGCCATACTGGGTGTGTCTTGTTGGTACGTGTTACATGGTTGACCACGAGGTGGAGATGTATTGTAGTGAACATTGTCTACTTTATTATCATCTCTTGAATCCATCCGTTGTTTTTGATAGCATTTTGCCATCCAGTGTCCTACTCTACCACAGGAAAGACATTGTGGTATTTTCTTACGTGATTTTAATGGAGCAAGGGTACATGTTTGCTCTGGCGCTGGTGGCGAAATTGTAGTTAGTGCTGATATTCCTGCAGGTGCTGCAACAGCCGCCGCTGGAGCAGCAGGTAACATGGGCTGGATTTGAGCAATAGGCTGCATTTGAGCAGCTGCAGTGTTAAAAGTTGCCTGATTGTGCAAACCACGATCTATCTGAATGCACCGGTCAACTATGTCTCGGTATGTGCCAGCTGTGACCCAAGCTGGTAAAACCAAATTCAAGGCAGCAGAAACTCCAGGTTTAACACCGGCTATAAAAGCCGTTTTTAATGGACTTAAAGTGCTTGCATCCCATGTGTCATTTTCCTGGTCGAGTGTCATCCCTGAATATTCCATCCAAGTATGTAAAAATCTTTCCTCAAAATCCTGAATATCTTCATCATTTTTTTGAAAGCAAGCTGTGATCTTAGACCAATTGGTCCTCGGGGGGCGAAATTGTAACAGCCAATTCTTGATTGTTAGCCAACCAGCTTCTAAATTTTGCAAATCGTCTCCAAGGGCAACTTCTACTTCATTTCTAAGGGTTGAACTTATACGAATACCTAGCATGATAGTCAGAATTTGTGCTCCATCAAATGGGTGGAGACTGTAAATGGCTTGTAATCTGTGAATTCCATCCCATGTGGTCTTACCACCCTTTTTAGGGTGTGGAAGACCCTTGGACCATTCGTCAATTTTAGAAGGATCAATTTGTTCATGAACCCATTGGTGGTCAAATATGTTTCTAGTGATAGTTTCACCATCTTCCTCTATTTTTTTGCTTCCAACTCTAACCCGTTTGTGTTTTAAAGGGGCTAGTCGAATTGCTTTAGTATTTTGTATTGTAGGAACACTATCTTTGTCTGATTCATCCGACAGAGAAAATGATTTATGTTTAACAATTGATCTTGGCTGTGCAATTGCCGATTGTGCCACTAGGTGGGTGGCTTGGACTGCTTTCTGAGTTTGTTCAATCTTTTGTACAGAAAGCATGTTTGTCAAAGAATTGCAATGTTCAGTCACGCTGGTTATATTTCTTTCTAAAACACATCTTTCTTTCACTAACTTGCAATTTTCAAGTTCAATTCGCTCAGTTTTTAATTGCAATTGTCGGTATTTTGACTCCACTTCAAAGACTTGATTTTGGAATTCTGTTATTTGAAAAGATAACTGCTGGAGTTCAGAGGTTTTGTTTCGCAAATCTGTTTTAATTTCATCAGAATGCTCAAGTTTGGATTTTGCATCTTGCAATTCTTCAACAACTGCAATTAGTTGCTTTTTAGTGGACCTATACTCATCATCGCTTCGCTCAGTAGTTAATTGCAACTGTTGGTATTTTGACTCCACTTTAAAAACTTGGATTTGAAATTGCTGGAGTTCAGAGGTTTTGTTTTGCAAATCTGTTCTAATTTCATCATAATGCTCAAGTTTGGATTTTGCAACTTGCAAATCTGTTTTAATTTCATCAGAATGCTCAAGTTTGGATTTTGCATCTTGCAAACTTGTTTCAAGTTTGGATTTTGCATCTTGCAATTCTGTTTTAATTTCATCATAATGCTCAAGTTTGGATTTTGCAACTTGCAAATCTATTTTAATTTCATCATAATGCTCAAGTTTGGACTTTGCATCTTGCAATTCTGTTTTAATTTCATCATAATGCTCAAGTTTGGATTTTGCAACTTGCAAACCTGTTTTAATTTCATCAGAATGCTCAAGTTTGGATTTTGCATCTTGCAAATCTGTTTTAATTTCATCATAATGCTCAAGTTTGGATTTTGCAACTTGCAAATCTATTTTAATTTCATCATAATGCTCAAGTTTGGACTTTGCATCTTGCAATTCTGTTTTAATTTCATCATAATGCTCAAGTTTGGATTTTGCAACTTGCAAACCTGTTTTAATTTCATCAGAATGCTCAAGTTTGGATTTTGCATCTTGCAAATCTGTTTTAATTTCATCATAATGCTCAAGTTTGGATTTTGCAACTTGCAATTCTGTTTCAAGTTTGGATTTTGCATCTTGCAAATCTTCAACAACTGCAATTAGTTGCCTTTTAGTAGATCTATACTCATCATCACTTCGTTCAGTATTTAATTGCAGCTGTTGGTATTTTGACTCCACTTTAAAAACTTGATTTTGAAATTTGCCGACTACGCCAAAATGAAAGAATCTTTAATTTAAGGGAATCTTAACCTGTCGAACTACGCCAAGTTTGGGGGAAGCTTAGTTGATGAATCAAGTCCTGGCGCAATACGACAAGTTGTAAGATTTGTAATATTTGTAGACTGTGTTAAGTTGTTCGATTCCTTGTATTATTCGACTGTGTATAGTTGAAGGAATTTATATCATCTCTGCTATTCGGTTATCAGTAGCACTTTGCGAATACTGGAACTCAGCCAGAAATTTGCAGTATAAACTCCTCAGGTGCCAAAAAGAATTGTTTTATTTTTAGTCACTTGATTACAATTTGAAAGTCATTTAAAAGGCAATTCGTAGACAATTCGAAGCTTTCAGAGAATTACAGACATTATCTTTCTTTGCTTAGGCAGACAGCTTGAAAGTAACTTTTAAAAGGTCAAAGTCTGGCAATGAAACATGAAAAGAGAGAGAAAGCTAATCTTCAGCTAAACTCAAACTCAAAGTCAAAAGTGGACTAACATCACTGACACAGACTGTTAAACTGACAACCCCCAAAAGACATAAACTAAAATGGAGACTAGAATCAAAGGCAAAAAACACTAAACTAACAGAAAGACAACACAGCACAACACACCCCCAAAGACAATACACCACAGACAACACACTAAAAACTAAACCTAACCTACAAAGACAATACTCACAAAGACAACAAAACCCCAAAATGGCGGGGAGAAACTTTTTAGTTATACACTTTCATATCTGTCTTAAGTCATCTAATTACACCCCAATATAATCCTAATTGGTTTGGGTTAGACTCAAACACATTTGATTTGATGGCAAGCCGTCCATCTTCAATGTGCAACATCAGCTTTTCTGACCCAGCTGTTATCTGCATTGTGAACAATGTTGCTGTGTATTCAGTCCCTGTCCTTGACAATTAGCACAAGCAGTGTCAAATTATCTTGCTGTTTTAATGTCACACTGTCTTTGAAAATATGCATTTGCCAGAACAACGGACTTCAGTAAAAGTGAATTATGCTGTATAAATGGGTATTAAAAACTGGGGCTCAACATTTATGCTTAAACAGCTATCTTTTACCTATACTAGTTGTATTTGAAATACTTGGCTTCTACAGTCGGCCCTTTGATAAATCGAAAAATTGAGATATATCAGAAAAGATTAAAATACATCATTAATGCGATAGGATAGGTAAAAGCGCAAAGAATCATTGCAGTTTTAAACAATAAAATGGAATTAACATTGCAACAGGCATTTCAAAATAATTATTATAATTAATAAATTAATCAAATTTGATCACATTGGTAATTAATAATAACTTCATGTAAAATTATTATACAATAAAAGTTGAACATATGATCTAGTAATAAATGGTAAAATGATTATCAAAATGGACATCCTCTGGATTATGCACAAAAGCTTGTTGAAAGGGTTAATTTTCTTGCAGAGACAAAAAGAGGCGTCTAGCTTGGAATTATGCCATTCGCATCTTTAAACTTTTTTTTTGTCACTCAAATGGACTGGGAGTAAAAGTTGGATTGCTGCCAAATTCCCGTTATCAAATTTCTTTGAACAACCTGTTCTTTTGGCTTTTAATCAAAGATTGTTGGGGTTTTTTTTAAACCAGCTTCCACATTGTTTGAAGTTTTAATTTCCAGGCTAATTCCAAACATTTATTTTAAAATATCAAATACAATAACTTATTAAATATATAACTGAACCAATCTTGTGCTGTATCTTGATTTTCTGTAGATGAATTTGCCGATTCTGTTAAAGGAAACACAGCTAACAAGATATGTTAATTTCTTTAAATTAATAAAGCAACGTTCAGAATGACGGTTTTCTTAAGTTGACAGTTCTTGGCAACTTTTTAGCGATACATTGAGGGTTCTTTAGCTGCTTTGATGGCAGCCGTTCTCTTCTGAGTAAGTTCCCTTTTTCGTTTGGAAATTTTCTGTCCCAAGTAAACATCTTTCTGGGCAATTTGTGCTTTGTGAAAGCTAGCTTTGCGACTGTTAGTACTGAGGTGGTTCAAGACCATCCGTAAATCTTTGTCATGATCATCTTTATTGATAGAGGTTATCAGAACATCACCTTCATATTGGATAATGGTGGAAGGCCGAACAGGCAGTTGCCTGAGATGATTCTGTAAAGCCATGTGGTAAACAGTTGGGCTATTATGATACTGTTGTTGATTAACTGTAAAAGCAAACCATGGTTGTAGTTGCTTAGCCAGTGTTGCTGACCAGAAGCCATACTGGGTGTGTCTTGTTGGTACGTGTTACATGGTTGACCACGAGGTGGAGATGTATTGTAGTGAACATTGTCTACTTTATTATCATCTCTTGAATCCATCCGTTGTTTTTGATAGCATTTTGCCATCCAGTGTCCTACTCTACCACAGGAAAGACATTGTGGTATTTTCTTACGTGATTTTAATGGAGCAAGGGTACATGTTTGCTCTGGCGCTGGTGGCGAAATTGTAGTTAGTGCTGATATTCCTGCAGGTGCTGCAACAGCCGCCGCTGGAGCAGCAGGTAACATGGGCTGGATTTGAGCAATAGGCTGCATTTGAGCAGCTGCAGTGTTAAAAGTTGCCTGATTGTGCAAACCACGATCTATCTGAATGCACCGGTCAACTATGTCTCGGTATGTGCCAGCTGTGACCCAAGCTGGTAAAACCAAATTCAAGGCAGCAGAAACTCCAGGTTTAACACCGGCTATAAAAGCCGTTTTTAATGGACTTAAAGTGCTTGCATCCCATGTGTCATTTTCCTGGTCGAGTGTCATCCCTGAATATTCCATCCAAGTATGTAAAAATCTTTCCTCAAAATCCTGAATATCTTCATCATTTTTTTGAAAGCAAGCTGTGATCTTAGACCAATTGGTCCTCGGGGGGCGAAATTGTAACAGCCAATTCTTGATTGTTAGCCAACCAGCTTCTAAATTTTGCAAATCGTCTCCAAGGGCAACTTCTACTTCATTTCTAAGGGTTGAACTTATACGAATACCTAGCATGATAGTCAGAATTTGTGCTCCATCAAATGGGTGGAGACTGTAAATGGCTTGTAATCTGTGAATTCCATCCCATGTGGTCTTACCACCCTTTTTAGGGTGTGGAAGACCCTTGGACCATTCGTCAATTTTAGAAGGATCAATTTGTTCATGAACCCATTGGTGGTCAAATATGTTTCTAGTGATAGTTTCACCATCTTCCTCTATTTTTTTGCTTCCAACTCTAACCCGTTTGTGTTTTAAAGGGGCTAGTCGAATTGCTTTAGTATTTTGTATTGTAGGAACACTATCTTTGTCTGATTCATCCGACAGAGAAAATGATTTATGTTTAACAATTGATCTTGGCTGTGCAATTGCCGATTGTGCCACTAGGTGGGTGGCTTGGACTGCTTTCTGAGTTTGTTCAATCTTTTGTACAGAAAGCATGTTTGTCAAAGAATTGCAATGTTCAGTCACGCTGGTTATATTTCTTTCTAAAACACATCTTTCTTTCACTAACTTGCAATTTTCAAGTTCAATTCGCTCAGTTTTTAATTGCAATTGTCGGTATTTTGACTCCACTTCAAAGACTTGATTTTGGAATTCTGTTATTTGAAAAGATAACTGCTGGAGTTCAGAGGTTTTGTTTCGCAAATCTGTTTTAATTTCATCAGAATGCTCAAGTTTGGATTTTGCATCTTGCAATTCTTCAACAACTGCAATTAGTTGCTTTTTAGTGGACCTATACTCATCATCGCTTCGCTCAGTAGTTAATTGCAACTGTTGGTATTTTGACTCCACTTTAAAAACTTGGATTTGAAATTGCTGGAGTTCAGAGGTTTTGTTTTGCAAATCTGTTCTAATTTCATCATAATGCTCAAGTTTGGATTTTGCAACTTGCAAATCTGTTTTAATTTCATCAGAATGCTCAAGTTTGGATTTTGCATCTTGCAAACTTGTTTCAAGTTTGGATTTTGCATCTTGCAATTCTGTTTTAATTTCATCATAATGCTCAAGTTTGGATTTTGCAACTTGCAAATCTATTTTAATTTCATCATAATGCTCAAGTTTGGACTTTGCATCTTGCAATTCTGTTTTAATTTCATCATAATGCTCAAGTTTGGATTTTGCAACTTGCAAACCTGTTTTAATTTCATCAGAATGCTCAAGTTTGGATTTTGCATCTTGCAAATCTGTTTTAATTTCATCATAATGCTCAAGTTTGGATTTTGCAACTTGCAAATCTATTTTAATTTCATCATAATGCTCAAGTTTGGACTTTGCATCTTGCAATTCTGTTTTAATTTCATCATAATGCTCAAGTTTGGATTTTGCAACTTGCAAACCTGTTTTAATTTCATCAGAATGCTCAAGTTTGGATTTTGCATCTTGCAAATCTGTTTTAATTTCATCATAATGCTCAAGTTTGGATTTTGCAACTTGCAATTCTGTTTCAAGTTTGGATTTTGCATCTTGCAAATCTTCAACAACTGCAATTAGTTGCCTTTTAGTAGATCTATACTCATCATCACTTCGTTCAGTATTTAATTGCAGCTGTTGGTATTTTGACTCCACTTTAAAAACTTGATTTTGAAATTTGCCGACTACGCCAAAATGAAAGAATCTTTAATTTAAGGGAATCTTAACCTGTCGAACTACGCCAAGTTTGGGGGAAGCTTAGTTGATGAATCAAGTCCTGGCGCAATACGACAAGTTGTAAGATTTGTAATATTTGTAGACTGTGTTAAGTTGTTCGATTCCTTGTATTATTCGACTGTGTATAGTTGAAGGAATTTATATCATCTCTGCTATTCGGTTATCAGTAGCACTTTGCGAATACTGGAACTCAGCAGAAATTTGCAGTATAAACTCCTCAGGTGCCAAAAAGAATTGTTTTATTTCTAGTCGCTTGATTACAATTTGAAAGTCATTTAAAAGGCAATTCGTAGACAATTCGAAGCTTTCAGAGAATTACAGACATTATCTTTCTTTGCTTAGGCAGACAGCTCGAAAGTAACTTTTAAAAGGTCAAAGTCTGGCAATGAAACATGAAAAGAGAGAGAAAGCTAATCTTCAGCTAAACTCAAACTCAAAGTCAAAAGTGGACTAACATCACTGACACAGACTGTTAAACTGACAACCCCCAAAAGACATAAACTAAAATGGAGACTAGAATCAAAGGCAAAAAACACTAAACTAACAGAAAGACAACACAGCACAACACACCCCCAAAGACAATACACCACAGACAACACACTAAAAACTAAACCTAACCTACAAAGACAATACTCACAAAGACAACAAAACCCCAAAATGGCGGGGAGAAACTTTTTAGTTATACACTTTCATATCTGTCTTAAGTCATCTAATTACACCCCAATATAATCCTAATTGGTTTGGGTTAGACTCAAACACATTTGATTTGATGGCAAGCCGTCCATCTTCAATGTGCAACATCAGCTTTTCTGACCCAGCTGTTATCTGCATTGTGAACAATGTTGCTGTGTATTCAGTCCCTGTCCTTGACAATTAGCACAAGCAGTGTCAAATTATCTTGCTGTTTTAATGTCACACTGTCTTTGAAAATATGCATTTGCCAGAACAACGGACTTCAGTAAAAGTGAATTATGCTGTATAAATGGGTATTAAAAACTGGGGCTCAACATTTATGCTTAAACAGCTATCTTTTACCTATACTAGTTGTATTTGAAATACTTGGCTTCTACAGCCCCCAACCTCCATGCCCTAGCCTCCAAAACCCAGCGAGAGGCTTCTGATAACCAACTTCCCTCCATCAAGGCCTCTCCTCTCCCACCATCCGTCCAGGACTTCCATCCTTTTCTGAGGTTCATGACCGTCTCTCTGCCCCTCCTTTCCCTGAGGCCTCCAATATAATCCCCTCACACCGACCAATATCTCCCTTCTGGGATCCTGGGACTGGCAGCTTCCCCTCCCCCAACCTCAGAATGCAACAATTGCCCCCCTCCCCCACCACCCCACACTCTGGGTTTGCCCTCCCCCAATACCCATCTTCTGCTAGGGCTCACTTATCTGGTAGTGGGACCTTAACCAACTGATTCTTCATCCAATTGGAAGCCAAACATCCATGAACCACAATATACAGTGGAATTCTGACTCACGGGTTCCCCATGTCTTTCTGATCCATCGAATCCCGGTCGGTCAGTTGGGTCAAAATCCCAGTTCATTAAATCTATTTCTCTCTCTACAGATGCTGCCTGGCCTGTTGTGTTTTCCAGCATCTTTTGATTTTGTTCTGCTTTCCAGTGCCCACAGTATTTTGCCTTTGATACAATCGGGGAATTGGTTGCTGTGATTTAGGCACCGGGCCGGAGCTGGTCTTGAACTGACTGCTCTGGCCATCAATGGTCACAGAGAGAGGCTGAGTTTACATTAAATATTGGGCAGGCTATACCAGGTGCATTCCCAGAGTTGGAAGGGGAGTGAGAGGGTTGGGGATGTTTCAAGACATGCCATAAGGATTTGAGGAGGATGTGTCGACTGCGTTACCCCAGAGCTTAAACCTACTCTCTACGGGTCCGTGGGGATGCTTGATGAGGTAGTAAAGAGCAAGACCAAGCCTAACCTTGTAGACACCTAACCTGGGAGTGTTTGATGGGACAGGTTAGGTGAATTGACCATGCTAAATTGCCCTTTGTGTCCAAAAAGGTTAGATGAGGTATACTGAGTTACAGGGATCGGGTGGAGATGTGGACTTAGGTAGGGTCATCTTTCCATGGGCCAGTGCAGACACGATGGGCTGAATGGCCTCCTTCTGCACTGTAAATTCTATTCTATTTTATTTTCAAGAGAGCATTACTCTGTATCTAACCTGGTTTAGGGGCTGGTTTAGCACAGTGGGCTAAACAGCTGGCTTATAATGCAGAACAAGGCCAGCAGCGCGGGTTCAATTCCCGTACCAGCCTCCCCGAACAGGCGCCGGAATGTGACGACTAGGGGCTTTTCACAGTAACTTCATTGAAGCCTACTTGTGACAATAAGCGATTATTACCTGCACGTTTCCTGTCCAGGCAGTGTTTGGTGGGACAGCATAGCGAGAGCTTTACACTGGATGCCATTTGATGGGAAAAAGACAGAGGGCGCGATTTTCCAGAAATATTTCTAAGTGTGATAGATTGCGGGAATTGCTGCGAGCTTCCCGGCGCTCGGCCCAGCGAGGCCGGCAACACTGTTCAAAGTTAATTGATCCACCTAACAAGGCCCCACGGGCTTCTTGCCGCAAATTAAGGCTCACCAGCTGATTCGCTGGAATGGTGTTCACCAGCCCCCCGCTAACAAGGTCGAGCAGCACTTAAGCTGTACTTGCTCAGCCAACCCCAGCCAGCTCGCAACAATGGCGCCCAAGAGACTGGCCTCAAGATTCAGGGATGCAGATCTGGGGAGGCTTCTAAATGCAGTGGAGTCCAGGAGAGGTGTCCTGTTCCCCCGAGGATCGCGGAGGGTGAGCCATAGCACAGCCAGCGCTGCCTGGGACAAAGTGGTGGCAGCTGTGAGCTCGGAGAATGTGACCACGAGGACAGGCAAAAAGGTCAACAACCTAGACCTAGCAGAACAAGAGAGTAGACACCAAACCCACCCCCCCCCCCTCCATAGGGAGCATCCACCCCCCTCAACTCCCCATGTGACCCCCAACCCTCACTCCACACCACTCCCCCTTCAAACCCCCCACACCCCAACCCTCCCTTCACACCCCCTCCCACAACTGTGAACCACGAGTGTGGCTGACGGTGCCCTCTCTGTGTCTCATCTGGAAAAGCTCTCCCATAATCGTCGGGGGAGAGCCCTGGTGGAAGGATGTCAGACATAAGAATCCTCACCTCCTTCGAAGTGCTTGCCCTGGAGGTGACTGGGATGGCGAGGACAGATCGGTCACCCATGCGGAGGCTGGCGGACGCCGCAGAGGTGAGGAACCACCGGGCTCCACCCGGAGGACCTGTCAAACGTGAATTGTTATTGCCTTACTGACTGACCCATCCCTCCCACTGACCACATGTCCATTCTCCCGCAGGTCTTCCAGCCGATGGCACCGGCCCATCCCGGGCGCCGCCCTCTCCTGACTCCCAGGAGACCACCTTGGAGGAGAGCTCCGAGGACGCAACTGTGGTCGTCGCACAGCTATCATCCCCACCCTCCGCCAGCGTAGATACACACACCTCGGTGGGAAAGGCTTCTGGGGCACAATCTGGTGAGCACCACACAGCTGCTGATGTACATCAGCTGGAGGCAGGAACCCCCAGGCGAGACAGCAGTCGGAGGTCTGCTGGAACCCAGTACACAGCTGGGTCCCAGCCTGATGTTGAGCCTGTGGTACAGAGGTACTCTCAGGGGGATGTGACCCAGTACCAGACTGACCTTGTTGAGGTTCTGCGGGACATGTTCCGCTCCCAGATGGATATGGCCGAGGTGCTGCAGAGCTTGTCTCAGTTGCAGGTGGGCATTGCTGAGACGCTGTGGAGCTTGTCCCAGTCACTGAGGAGCATGCCAAGGGTGTTAACACCATGGTGCAGACCATGGGGAACTGCTGGAGAGCCTGATAATGCAGTGGCAGCCAGTGCTCGAACCAGCTGCCCCTCTGTCCCAAGGTGAATCCCAGGGCCCTATGGACACTGAACAGAGACTGTGGCGCCGGGTGCCAACCCGGACCTGTCAGATAGAGTGGCAACGGTGGCCACCAGCTCCCCCAAATTCCACCCCTCTGATGAGGACTTGTGGGAGGAAGCTAGAGCACCCGGAGGAATCAGACGCAGACACGGGGAGAACATGCAGACTCCGCACAGACAGTGACCCAAGCCGGGAATCGAACTTGGGACACTGGCGCTGTGAAGCAACAGTGCTAACCACTGTGCTACCATGCCGCCCGTGACTCATTAGGCATTGCAGTGAATGGAGTGAACACATTCCATACTTGGCAATGTACTCTGTTGGCTAGACTACAATCACATTGTTATCCTGTCAGATAATCATGGGAGAGAATGTGTCACAGGTACATTGGCTGGCTGAAGGTCTCAGTAATTGAGATCCCAAGGGTTTGGTGTTTGACTGCTGAATTCAGTCAGCATTTCTGCATGAGCCGATATTGCAAAGACCAATGGAGAATGGGCATTGGGCTGGATTCTCTGTTCTGGAGACTAAGTCCCCACACCAGCGTGAAAACGATAGTGTTTTACGGAAGGAAAACAGGCGCAAAATGGGCAACGATTCCCTGTTCTGGGGGGGGGGGGGGGGGGTTGCTAACAGCCAGGCACCGTAGAGCTCCCAGCTCTAGCTGTCGATATGGCCTTGAGAATTGTCAGGTCCATGGCCGCACACGCGCACGGCGACGGCCTGCAGCGGCTGCACTGTGCTTCATGGTGGATGCCGCTCGCGGATCCGACCGGCAAAAATAGTCCCCCTTCGGCCGACTCGTGTAACCTGGACCGCCCCACCACAGTGCCCCCACCCCCGAATAATGCACCCCCTGTCCGCGGATCGGCCCTCCCCGACTGTGGCGATGCTGGACTGAGTCCGCAATCGCCATGCTGAGTTCCCGACGGGTGAGACCACACGTGTCCCACGTCGTCGGGAACTCAGCCGGTCAGGGACGGAGCATCGCGGGGCAGGCCTCAGCGAACGTAAAGAGGGCGTGGATACGGCGTGCAGAATATGGCGCTTTTCAGAGGGAGGGGCATCGCGAAAGCGGTGCCGGCCCTATTTTGTTGTCATCGGGGATTCTCCGCCCTGTCGCCGAACGCAATTTCAACGTCAGGGATCAGAGAATCAAGCCCATTGTCTTCCTGACATGTTTGAATCAGCCCCACAACAGGGGAATTGTACCTTCATCGGTCAGGCCATTGGGATCCTAAACAAGCCGATAGAAATAGAACAGAACCATATGAATAGGTTAGGATTATTCCAATCAAGAACCAGGGCAGGAATGATAGGCCAGACGGCCTCCTTCTGAATTGTAGATTTCTATGTTTCAAAGCAAAGCGTAACCCAGCGAGGTGTGGCCCAAGCTTATGATTGACCTCCATATATTTTACCGCAGAATGCTTCATATTTTCATTTCTGTTGTGTCTCATTTTTTATTTTCTTATGAGAGGCTGAGTAGGTTAGGACTGAACTCAATTAGAAGACTGAGAGGCAACCTTTAAGACATATTGAATACTCAGGGAACTTGACAGGGTAGATACTGGGAGGTTGTCTCCCCTTGTGGGAAGAGTCCCGGGCCAGAGGGCATAATCTAAGAGTTAGGGGTCGCCCATTAAATACAGAGATGAGGAATTTTGTCTCTCGTGAATTTGTGGAATTCTTTACCGCAGAAGGCTGTAGAGTTTGTGTTGTTATGTTCAAGGATGAGATAGACAGGTTTTAATCAGTAAATGAACCAAGGGTTCAGGGGATAAGGCGGGAAAGTGGAGTTAAGGATTATTTCAGATCAGTCATGGTCTCATTGAATGATGGAGCAGACTCAGTGGGCCGAATGGCCTACTTCTGCTACTACGTCTTATAGTTTTATGGTTCCATCGTCTAATTCTTCACCATCTTCAGCAACCAGTGAGTAATATTCAGTCCACTCTTTTCAGAATTTAATGCTTTATCTAAAGACCAAATAATGGCTTATTTTTTGGGCAGCACGGTAGCACTGCTGCTTCACAGCTCCAGTTCGCAGGTTCGATTTCCACTTGGGTCACTGTCTGTGCGGAGTCTGCACGTTCTCCCCGTGTCTGCGTGGGTTTCCTCCGGGTGCTTCGGTTTCCTCCTTCAAGTCCCGAAAGACGTGCTGTTAGGTGAATTGGACATTCTGAATTCTCCCACTGTGTACCCGAGCAGGCGCCAGAATGTGACGACTAGGGGCTTTTCACAGTAACTTCATTGCAGTGTTAATGTAAGCCTACTTATGACAATAAAGATTATTATTAAAAAATGGCTTTTGGTGATTGTCAATGTAGCTTTGTTTGAGTTTCACAGAGAATACAAACTTATTTCATCATTTTCTTGTGTTCTCGGATGTTTTGTGGTGAAGTCAATTTGACAGACTCGCAATCTTTGCAAAAAGTTCATTTGTCTTTCATTTACCAGAAAATAGTCAGAATATTTTTTTTTTTTAATAAATGTTTTATTGAAAATTTTTTCCCAAACAACAATTTTTCCCCTCTTACAAAGCAAACGCAACAATAACAATACAGAAATTTTAAACAATACACAAGTAACAAAACCCCTTTATCTTTGACCTAAACTAACCCCCCCCCCCCCCCCTCCCCCTGGGTTGCTGCTGCTGGTCATCTGTCTTCCCTCTAACGTTCCCCTAGGTAGTCGAGAAATGGCTGCCACCGCCTGGTGAACCCTTGAGCCGATCCTCTCAGGGCAAACTTTATCTGCTCCAGTTTAATGAACCCCGCCATATCATTTACCCAGGCCTCCAGTCCGGGGGGTTTCGCCTCCTTCCACATGAGTAGGATCCTGCGCCGGGCTACTAGGGACGCAAAGGCCACAACGTCGGCCTCTTTCGCCTCCTGCACTCCCGGCTCTTCCGCAACTCCAAATAGAGCTAACCCCCAGCCTGGTTTGACCCGGGCCTTCACCACCCGCGAAATCACTCCCGTCACTCCCTTCCAATACCCTTCCAGTGCCGGGCATGCCCAAAACATATGTGCGTGGTTTGCCGGGCTCCCACCACACCTCCCACATTTGTCCTCCACTCCAAAGAACCTGCTCAATCTTGCTCCCGTTATGTGTGCTCTATGTAGCACCTTAAATTGAATCAGGCTAAGCCTGGCGCATGAGGAAGAGGAATTTACCCTGCTTAGGGCATCAGCCCACATACCCTCCTCTATCTCCTCCCCTAGTTCTTCTTCCCACTTTCCTTTTAGTTCGCCCACCGACTCCTCCCCCTCTTCCCTCATCTCTCGGTAAATCTCTGACACCTTGCCCTCTCCGACCCACACCCCTGAAAGCACCCTGTCCTGTATCCCCTGTGTCGGGAGCAACGGAAATTCCCTCACCTGTTGTCTAGTAAATGCCCTCACCTGCATATATCTCAAGAAATTTCCCCGGGGCAACTTATACTTTTCCTCCAATGCTCCCAAGCTCGCAAAAGTCCCATCTATAAATAAATCTCCCACCCTCCTAATTCCCAACTGGAACCAGCTCTGAAATCCTCCATCCATTCTTCCTGGGGCGAACCTATGGTTGTTCCTGATTGGGGACCCCACCAGGGCTCCCCGCACCCCTCTCTGTCGCCTCCACTGTCCCCAGATATTCAATGTTGCCGCCACCACCGGGTTTGTGGTAAACTTTTTAGGTGAGATCGGTAGCGGCGCCGTCACCAGCGCCTCTAAACTCGTCCCTTTACAGGACTTTCTCTCCAGTCTTTCCCACGCCGCTCCCTCACCCTCCATCATCCATTTACGTATCATTGCCACATTGGCGGCCCAATAGTAATCGCCCAAGTTCGGTAGTGCCAATCCTCCTCTGTCCCTACTACGCTGAAGGAACCCCCTCCTTACTCTCGGAACTTTCCCTGCCCACACGAAGCTCGTGATGCTCCTGTCTATTTTATTAAAAAAGGTCTTAGTGATTAGTATAGGGAGACATTGAAATACAAATAAGAACCTCGGGAGGACCATCATCTTAATTGCTTGCACCCTGCCCGCCAGCGATAGAGGCTGCATGTCCCACCTCTTGAAGTCCTCCTCCATTTGTTCTACCAACCGTGTCAGATTAAGTCTGTGCAAGGTTCCCCAACTCCTAGCGATCTGAATCCCCAGGTATCGGAAGTTTCTTTCCACTTTCCTTAGAGGCAAGCCTTCTATCTCTCTACTCTGGTCCCCTGGATGTATCACAAATAATTCACTCTTCCCCATGTTTAGCCTATACCCCGAGAAATCCCCGAACCCCCTCAAAATTCGCATAACCTCTATCATTCCCCCCGCTGGGTCCGACACGTATAACAATAGGTCATCCGCATATAACGAGACTCGGTGTTCTTCTCCCCCTCTAATCACCCCTCTCCATTTCCTGGAGTCTCTCAACGCCATGGCCAGAGGTTCAATTGCCAACGCGAACAACAATGGAGACAGCGGGCATCCCTGTCTTGTTCCCCTATATAGTCGGAAATACTCCGATCTATGTCGACCTGTAACTACGCTTGCCGTTGGAGCCCCATAAAGAAGTCTAACCCAGCTAATAAACCCGTTCCCAAACCCAAACCTCTTTAACACTTCCCATAAATACTCCCACTCCACCCTATCAAATGCCTTCTCTGCGTCCATTGCCGCCACTATCTCTGCCTCCCCCTCCACTGGGGGCATCATTATCACCCCTAATAGTCGTCGCACGTTAACATTCAGTTGTCTCCCTTTTACGAACCCTGTCTGATTTTCGTGCACCACCCCCGGGACACAGTCCTCTATCCTCGATGCCAGTACCTTTGCCAACAATTTGGCGTCCACGTTCAACAATGAAATGGGTCTATAGGACCCGCACTGCAACGGATCTTTATCCCTCTTCAAAATTAACGATATCGTCGCCTCCGACATCGTCGGGGGTAGAGTCCCCCCTTTCCTGGCCTCATTGAACGTCCTCACCATCAACGGGGCCAACAAGTCCACATATTTTCTGTAATACTCCACCGGGAACCCGTCTGGTCCTGGGGCCTTCCCTGCTTGCATGCTTCCCAGTCCCTTAATAACCTCGTCCACCCCAATCGGTGCCCCCAGGCCTACCACCCCCCGCTCCTCCACTTTCGGGAACCTCAATTGGTCCAGGAACTGCCGCATCCCCTCCTCTCCCTCTGGGGGTTGAGACCTATACAGTTCCTCATAGAAGGTCTTGAACACCTCATTTATCTTTCCTGCCCTTCGCACCGTGTCTCCCCTTTCGTCTCTAATTCCTCCTATCTCCCTCGCTGCTGCCCTCTTTCGCAATTGATGAGCCAACAGGCGACTCGCCTTTTCCCCATATTCATACCTCCTCCCCTGTGCCTTCCTCCACAGTACCTCCGCCTTTCTGGTGGTCAGAAGGTCAAATTCCGTCTGGAGTCGTCTCCTCTCCCTGGACAATTCCTCCTCCGGGGTCTCTGCAAATTCCCTATCCACCCTTAAAATCTCCCCCAGTAATCTTTCCCTTTCCTTGGCCTCTGTTTTCCTTTTGTGGGCCCCAATGGAGATCAGCTCTCCTCTGACCACCGCTTTTAGTGCTTCCCATACCACTCCCACAGGGACCTCGCCGTCGTCATTGACCTCCAGATATCTCTCAATACACCCCCGCACTCTTGCACACACTCCCTCATCCGCCATCAGTCCCACATCTAATCGCCAGAGTGTTCTCTGCTCCCTTTCCTCTCCTAATTCCAGGTCCACCCAATGTGGGGCATGATCCGAAACCGCTATGGCTGAGTACTCAGCTTCTTCCACCCTAGAGATCAACGACCTTCCCAAAACAAAAAAATCTATCCGGGAGTACACTTTATGGACATGGGAGAAGAAGGAAAACTCCCTAGCCCTAGGTCTAAGAAATCGCCATGGATCCACTCCCCCCATTTGGTCCATAAACCCCTTAAGTACCTTGGCCGCTGCCGGCCTTCTTCCGGTCCTTGAGCTGGATCTATCTAGCCCCGGGTCCAGCACCGTATTAAAGTCCCCTCCTAAAATCAAGTTTCCTACCTCCAGGTCCGGTATACGCCCCAGCATCCGTCTCATAAATCCCGCATCGTCCAAGTTTGGGGCATACACGTTAACCAACACGACCTCCATTCCCTCCAGCCTGCCACTCACCATTACATATCTACCTCCGCTATCTGCTACGATGTTCTTTGCTTCAAATGCGACCTGTTTCCCCACCAAAATGGCCACCCCTCTATTCTTTGCGTCCAGTCCTGAGTGGAACACCTGTCCCACCCATCCTTTCCTTAGCCTTACTTGGTCCGCCACCTTTAGGTGCGTCTCTTGGAGCATAACCACGTCTGCCCTTAGTCCTTTCAAATGCGCGAGCACTCTGGCCCTTTTTATCGGTCCGTTCAGGCCTCTCACGTTCCACGTGATCAGCCTCACTAGGGGGCTACCTGCCCCCCTCCCGTGTCGACTAGCCATTACCTTCTCTAGGCCAGTCCCATATCCCGCCTCCGCGCTCCCGCTCGCTCCCCCAGCGTCGCACACCATCCCCGCCCACCCACTCTTTAGCCATTTCCTTTTGGATTTCCGCAGCAGCAACCCAGTTGTCCCCCACCCGCCCCCCCCTCCCTCCCCGCTAGATCTCTTTCTAGCATGATTGCTCCCCCCATATTACTTCCGTAAGTCAGCTGACTTCAACTGACCCCGGCTACTCCTGCTCACTCCTCGACCCCCCCCATGTGGGGAACTCCCATCTGCCTTGCGCCTGTCTTCCCGCCTTATTCTTTCTGGTGCGGGAACATCCCTTTACCTGACCCGCCTCTTATGGCACAGCTCCCTTTCCCCTCCCCCTCCCCTTCCCCATTCTCCAACTATGTCCCGTCTTTCCCCCCTCACCGGCGCCCACATTTCCCCAATGTCTCCCCCCTTCCCTGTTTACTTCTCAATTAACTTCCACCGTAACATTAACAATAACATTTCCTGCAGCATCAGTCCCTCAGTTCCGATCCAATTTCTCTTCTTTGATGAAGGTCCATGCTTCCTCCGCCGTCTCGAAATAATGGTGTCTCTCCTGATACGTGACCCATAGTCTTGCCGGCTGCAGCATCCCGAACTTCACCTTCCTTTTATGCAACACCTCTTTGGCTCGGTTGAAGCTCGCCCTCCTTCTCGCCACCTCCGCACTCCAATCCTGGTATACCCGTACCACTGCATTCTCCCATCTGCTACTCCGCACCTTTTTAGCCCATCTCAGGACCTCTTCTCTATCCTTAAGGCGGTAAAATCGCACGATTATCGCCCTGGGTGGTTCTCCTGCTTTTGGTCTTCTCGCCGGAATCCGATTTGCCCACTCCACCTCCAAGGGGCCCGTAGGGGCCTCAGCACCCATCAGTGAGCTCAGCATCGTACTTGCGTACGCTCCACAGTCCACTCCTTCCACACCCTCAGGGAGACCCAGTATCCGAAGGTTCTTCCTTCGCGCTCCATTTTCTAGGGCTTCGATCCTTTCAGTACACTTTTTATGAAGTGCCTCGTGCGTCTGTGTCTTAACCGCCAGGCCCAGGATCTCGTCCTCAATATCTGTCACCTTCTGCTCCACCACGCGGAGCTCTGTCTCCTGGGTCTTTAATGTCTCCTTGAGCCCCTCAATTGCCTGTAGCAACGGGGTCAGCACCTCCCTCTTCAGCAGCTCCACGCACCGTCTCACAATTTCATGCTCAGGCCCCCATGTCGCCTGCGCTTTCTCCGCCGCCATCTACTTCTCTCTTTCTGACCCTTTGGTCGACGATTCCTCGCGCTGCAGCCGCCGGTTTTTTCCTCCTTCGTTTGGGGGGGACTCCCTTCTCACACGCCCCACACCGGGTTGCGTCGTCGAAAAATTCCCCGTTGGGGCTCTTAAAAGAGCCCGAAGGTCCGTCGGAGCTGGAGCCGCCGAAGCGGGCGGCTAGCTAGGC
The DNA here is from genome assembly GCF_047496885.1 of Scyliorhinus torazame. Taxonomy (NCBI): domain Eukaryota; kingdom Metazoa; phylum Chordata; class Chondrichthyes; order Carcharhiniformes; family Scyliorhinidae; genus Scyliorhinus; species Scyliorhinus torazame. The sequence goes on along the minus strand of NC_092707.1, from coordinate 151,615,810 downwards.
ATCACCGCAACCGGAAGTCCCTTCAGTGGCCTTGATGAGGTCTTTTCACAGTTGTTCCCTCTGCTGCTAGAATTCACCTTTGATACAGGCCCTCAGGTTAGCTTGCAGCTTTAAGCTTGCCCTTCCCCCGCCTGCATGCTGGAAGAGGCCCTGTTTATCCTGCAGTTGCAGCCAAATCTTTTACTGTTTCTGCGTGTGTCTGGCAACCAAGAGACATACCCTTCCTGGGGGACACTGTCGGGGGAATATCGCAGCCTTCTTTCCACACCGGGAAATGTCAAACAAATGCCGTGGGGGCCCTGTAAAAGAGCCCAAAAGTCCGTTCCAAGCAGGAGCTGCCGAATATGCGACCTAGCTCTGCATAGCTGCACCCGGAAGTCATAGTCAGAATATTTTGACATCTCCTCACTCACCCCCCCAAAAATAACTCTGTGCATTTAAAGGTGTTTACAATGAAAAATCATCTTTTGCCCTGCAGACCCGCTGTTAATCTGTGCACTGTGGGGATAAATGGTGCGTCTGTGGGAGGACGATGCACAATAATAGATTGCGTGATCTTCACTTCTCTGCACAGTAGCAAGTGACAGAAAGACGGGTTTATAATTAACGGCCAAAGCGTGCTCACGCAGGCGACTTGCTCGGGTTACTGCTGCAACAGTGTATATTTAATCAGATAGCACGTCCTTATTCGCATAGAATTGGATATTTCTAGTTGATATAAGAAATTAGAAATAAACAGATGCGTGGATTTAAAAGGTTAGAGAAACAAAGAGCTGTGGTTTTATCTCAGGTCACCATAGGTGTGATGTTCTTTGTGTTGCTTATTTCAGGATGGTTGGCGTAGTTTTCACAAAGACCACAAAATAGCTTGAACTTAAAGCTATAAATTTATTAACACTACCAACTTGGATTCGGCACGTACTCCTCAAGAATACACAATAGATTAATGACATCTAAACTATACTCACCTACAGCTAATCTCACTATTAATATAAACTATGATCTGCACTCACTTACACTATCTGTACTGCTGACTCTCTCTAGCTAACTCCTGCACACACTCTCCCCCCAAGGCTTAGCATCACTGCCTTATATAGTTGCCACCATAGCTCCCTCTAGTGGCTACTCTAGGCACTTCATTAACCCTTGCAGTTCTTACAGTTATGATAATATCACATCTCCCTTTCTTTGTAAAAGAAAATTATTATAACATTAGTTGTGATATTTTCTTTTACCATTACATTTCAGGTGTGAATCTGACTACTAGCTCGTATTCATCATAAACTCGCTATAATCCTGTACACTAATTCATGAACAACTGTTACATCACTCAGATGATCAAATGATTCATTATACAGTCATCATAAATTAAGTTTTTCAGGTGGTCTTTTTCTTCTTGTATATCTTCTTAACAGCGTGTTCAAGGAATTTGATTGCTCTGCCACATCTTCTTGCTGTGTCTGTCAAGCAAGGATTTGGAAAGTCAATGTCCTTGAATATGTAATCAGGTACAATAACATTTGGAAGCTGAGGTTAAACTTTATGCTTGATATGTAGCAATATTCGTCTGTTTCTCCTGAACAGCGATCTCTGTCCTGTATTGACTAAGTATGACCTTGGTACTACCTGTTTCAGAGCTTTTGCAACATGGTGCCATCCTCCTTCTGGATTTATCGAAGTTCAGACAGAGCTTTGGTTTGTTTATCATAGTCCTCTTTTTGTTTCTTTTTCATTGCTGTGATACGTTCATGCATCTCGCTGCTATCCATATCAGGAATGGTGATCTCGGGTAATGTGGTTCGTAGTCGTCTATTCATTAACATCTGGACAGGTAATAATCCAGTTGACAATGGTGTCGCTCTGTACGATAACAACACCAATTATAAATCTTGCCTATCATCACTCGCTTTGCGGAATAATTTCTTTGTTATCCCTACTCCTTTCTCTGCTTTTCCATTTGACTGAGGATAACATGGGCTGGACGTAATATGATTGAAGTTGTAATGCTCTGTAAACTGTCATAGATTATCATAGAATTTACAGTGCAGAAGGAGGCCATTCGGCCCATCGAGTCTGCACCGGCTCTTGGAAAGAGCACCCTACCCAAGGTCAACACCTCCACCCTATCCCCATAACCCAGTAACCCCACCCAACACTAAGGGCAATTTTGGACACTAAGGGCAATTTATCACGGCCAATCCACCTAACCTGCACATCTTTGGACTGTGGGAGGAAACCGGAGCACCCGGAGGAAACCCACGCAGACACGGGGAGGATGTGCAGACTCCGCACAGACAGTGACCCAAGCTGGAATCGAACCTGGGACCCTGGAGCTGTGAAGCAATTGTGCTATCCACTGTGTTACCGTGCTGCCTACAATGCTACCGTGCTGCGTCCACTCCCAACTTGAGAAACACGGACCATTGTCAGAGACAATGTTGAGAGGTATCCCATGGCGTGCAAAAATTGATTTTGTTGCCTTTTATAACAGATCTGGCTGTCGAATCATTCAGCATCATCACCTCTGGAAAGTTGGAGTAATAGTCCATGACCACTAGATAGTCATGATCCTAGAAATAAAATAAATCCATGCCCACTTTCCTCCATGGACTAGTAATGATTTCTATCTCTTGCATGCTTTCTTTGCTCTGTGCTGGCTGATTCATCTGGCAGATAGTGCATGCGTGCACATATTGGTCAATATCTCTGTTTATTCCCAACTGTAACACGATAGTCACAAGAGAATCCTGATATCACCGACTGTCTGGCTCGCCTACGCCACTTTTCTATGCCTTGATGACCCTCGTGAATCTGCTGCAGAATCCCCAAACATAAACTGACAGGAATCACAATCCTATCCCCCTTGAGCAGGAAACCATCTATTGTAGAAAGATCATCTCTTATATCTCGAAAGGCAGATCGACATCCAGTAGACCATCCTTTTAGCTATTGTTTCAACTTCTGGAGCGTCAAATCCATTTCAGTTTTTGTTTGATTAAATATAGTTTTCAGTCAGACACTGGCAGTATCTCGCTAAAGAAACAGGCTTGAGATTTCACTGTTTGGACTATCTCGGGTTCTGATGTTTCAGCATCAGTGGTTGTCTTGAATTCTGATGTGTCAGTATCAGTGGTAGCTTCGGAGAGGTTGTCCACAACACTTAAGTCTTCCCTTGACTCTTCATCGCGGTCAGCTGAAATACTGGTTGAATGAACCCTTTCAACTAGCTGCAATCTTTCACAAGCATCCACTCCAATTAATGATGATTTTTCACCCCCTCCCACCTCGAAGTCGATGGATATCTCGATGATCCCATTCTTAACAACAAGGTATCAGGATTCCCTTGTGACTATGGTGTTACAGTTGTAATCAGTGAGCCTACAAGTGGATTGCGTTATTAGTGATTTCTTATAAGCCTGTCTTAAAGATCGTTCATGATAATATTTGCGTGTGCTCCTGTGTCAATTTTAAATTGTATCCGTTTGCCATTTATTTCCAATGAGACAGTCTGCTCCTTAATTATCTTCAAGAGCTCTTGTACTGGTCTCCCATCGTGATACAATAAATTAATCCCAGTGACTGCTTCAATCATGAAAGTATCCAAAAGTGAATATGGTGAGCAATCCTCACTATCTGCTACGATGTTGAATTTTTTCTCTTTCATTTTTTTAAACAACTTGAGAGTACCCAATTAATTTTTTCCAATTAAGGGGCAATTTAGCATGGCCAATCCACCTACCCTGCATGTCTTTGGGTTGTGGGGTGAAACCTGAGCAAACACAGAGAGAATGTGCAAGCTCCACACTGACAGTGACCCAGAGCTGAGATCGGACCTGGGACCTTGGCGCCGTGAGGCAACAGTGCTAACCACTGCGCCACCGTGCTGCCCTTTCTCTTCACTCTTAACACTTTGGATCCATCTGAAATCACTGTAGGACTTTTTAAATTTGTTTACTGGAGAGGTTGCTGATAAATGACATTGTGCTGCAAAGTGGTTCAACTTGCAACAATTAGAACATTGTTTGCCTTTTGCTGGACAATTTATTTTTACTGTAGGCTTGGCCAAAGCATGTGCACATCATCACGTTTGTGATGTCACTCTCAAAATGGAAACCAGCCGTTGTACACAGTTTTCTTCACTGCAACACAGCATCAATGGCATCAGCCACGTTTCCTTATTTTGCACTCTTATCTTTTGCGACGAACTCTGCATATTCAGTCAATGCCTGTTCACTGGGCTTGCACATATTAATCACGCCTTCAAACAGTAAGACCAGTCATTTTAGCGTTTTTGCGCGCAAACGTTCATCATTTATTCCGATCACAACTTGATCAGGCAGCATAGAATCGGAGGCTGAGGAAAAATTACAGGACTGCGCTCACAACATTAAAGCTGTTGGGCTCTTGTCCTGCGATCGGGCCCACCATGGAACAATGCGATCAGTCGCTCCCCGACCCTCCTGGCACGTGCTCACAACCCACCTGCTCTTTGAAAAACCCTGGGAGACTGGCGGTGTCAGCCTAGTTATTTGTGCTCACATTTCTGGACCCAAGCCATCAATTGGTTGCCATAAGTAGCCGACAACGCTGTTCTCATTGTATCATGTGACTAGCAGGATGGTAAAAGGTGACCTAGATGGATATTTGCCTTTCATCATCTTGCAATTCCTGTCTTCTTGATGTTGTTGTACCATCAGAATCTCTTCTGTACATCAGGCTGTACTTGTCTCTACGCTGACCTGCAATCCACATATCTATTTATTTCTAATTTCTGATACCAACTAGAAATATCCAATTCTATCAGTACGCTGAGGTGAATAGGGACATGACACATTAAATACACATCTCCTGCCTCACAAACCTCAGCTGGTTCCCCGGACTAAATGAGAGCATGTACACACCTTTGTCGTTAATTATAAACCACCTCGCTACTTTATAAAGAAATGAAGATCACAAACTCTATTGTCGTGCATTGTCCTTCCATAGATTGAAGACACATTCTGGTATTAATTACATACCGTTTCCCTCCAAAACACACAGATTAACAGCGGCTTTGCAGGACAAGAGATGTACTTTCATTGTAAACCCCTTTAACTGGACAGCTTTTGTTTAATTATTGTTCACCCCCTAGTTGCCGGAGAAGGCGATGGTAAGCTTTCTTTTTGAAGCACTGCAATCATTTTTATACAGTGCAGCAAGCTGTTTGGCTACTTCAGCTAAAAATGGGAGTAACATCTAGGCCAGAGCTCGATAGCAGATTTCTTTCCCGAAAAGATATGAGTGAACCAGTAAAGTTTTTGCAACATCAAAACAGAAAATGCTGGATAAACCCAGCAGGTCTGGCAGCCTCTGTAGTAAGAGAATCAGAGTTAAATTTTCAGATATGAATAGTTCTGTAGAAGGGTCATTTAGATCTAACTCTGTTCCTCTCTCCATAGATGTTGTCAGACCTGCTGAGTTCACCCAGCATTTTCTGTTTTTTATTTCAGATTTGCAGTATCTACAGTATTTTGTTTTTATTTGGGTTTTAAACACCACTTGGGGCTTGGTTTTCCCCAGCCATTGGAGCCAGGAACAAAGGCAGGCGTCCAGAACTTCACACTGCTGGCCTACATGATGGTTCCCTGGCTCAATCTTGCCATTGGGCCATTTTTCCGAAGGTGGGATGGTGTTGTGGTTGGGGCTGGTACAGCTGGGTTACGTGTCCACAAGCTCTGGTAGCTAATTTATATGCTTAAGGACATGTTAAGGCTTATTGTTAGATGCTTTTTAAAAAAAAGCATTTTATTCCAAATTTCCAATTTTTTGCATTTTACAACAACAAGAAACCCATCCAACACATTAAACCCCCCCCACTTCTCCCCCCCCCCCCCCCCCCCGCTCCTCCCTCGACAGTCAACGGTAACCAATGCAGAATGAACAAACCACAACTTTTGTAGAACCCATCACCAGCGCCCCTTAGGGCGAATTTCACCTTCTCCAAGGCTATGAACTCCAGCTGGTCCCCCCGCCGCTCCGAAGCATAGGGTGGAGAAGCTGACTTCCACTCCAACAAGACCCGCTTGCGAGCAATCAGCGAGGTGAAGGCTAAGACATCTGCCCCCGCAACCGCCTGCAACTCGGGCCAGTTGACAGCCCAAATACGGATTCCAGGGAACCGGGCTCCACATGTACGTGGGAAAACCCCAAAATGATGCTGAAAATCACCCTCCAAAGCCTTTCCAGCTTCGGGCAGGAGCAAAGCATATGCACATGATCCGCAGGGCCGCTCCCACACTGCTCACAGACAGCCTCCACAGCCTCGAACAGCTGGCTCAGCCTTGACTTTGTCAGGTGTGCCCTGTACACCACCTTCAGCTGTATCAGCCCCAGCCTCATGCACGGAATTGAGGCATTCACCCTCCGCAGCACCTCACACCACAATCCCTCCTCCAGTGCGACCGCAGTTCTTCCTCCCACTTAACCTTAACCCGTTCCATAGACACCCTCTCCAAAATCCTCCCATAAATCACTGCGATGACCCCCTCCCTCTCCAACCTCCCCCGCTGACAGCACCACCTCCAACAATGAAGAGGCCGGCACTAAAGAGGCCTCGCAAAGACCCGCACCTGCATATGCTGGAAACTCTCCCCCGTCGCCAACCCAAACTTCTCACTCAGCTCCTCCAAGCTCGCAAACCACTCTCCCAAAAATAGATCCTTCACCTCGCTGATCCGCCACTTCTCCCATCTCCGGAACCTCGCATCCATCATCCCCGGCTCAAGCCCATCATTTCCCCTGATCGGCATCTCCTCCTCTCCTCACCCCCACCCCGCTCCCAACCTAAAATGCTGCGGAAACTGCCTCCAAATCTTCAGAGTAACCACCACCAGACTCACTGAATACTTCCCTGGAGCCAACGGGAGCGGCTAGCGCCCACAACCCCGACCCCTACATGAGCCCACCTCCATCATTACCCACAAAGCCCCCGTCTCCCTATTCCATCCCTGAACCTTATCTGCATTTGCCACCCAATAATAGTGATACACAATTAATTACTCTCGAGACAAGGTGAGTCATAACTAATAGGCTTTAATCTGCTAGAACTGTACCCAGCAGCTTCGATACAGAAAGTGAAGGCTGTTGGGATGGCATTGGTTCTTATACCCCGCCTCTCAGGGCGGAGCTATGTACGTTAGCCAATGGTAGACTCCTGGGTCTAGCCAATGGTCATCCACCTCTCAGGTACTGCAATACCTGGTATTACCACAAATAGTACATCAGATTTGTGAGGCTCGACCCCCCGACTGCCGTCCCCTCTGCAGCACCACCTTCTATATCTTGGCTACCTTCCCCGCCCATACAAATGAAGAGATCAGCCTATCCACCCCCATCAAAAATGCCTTCGGCAAAAAGACCTGCAGGCACTGAAACAAAAACAAAAATTGTGTTAGAATATTCATCTTCACCGCCTGTACGCTGCTTGTCAACGACAGAGGAAAATTGTCCCACCTCAACAAATCACCCTTCACCCTCCCCACCAAGCTAGAAAAATTAGACTTCCGAAGACCTGCCCAGTCCCGGGTCACCTGTACCTCCAAATACCTGAATGAGATACTACGATATGGAATGACAACGCCCGCAGCCCCCCCCCCCAACCCAGCCCCCCTCCCCGGAGAGGAATTTGGCCTCCAGGTCCCCATGTATTACTCAATTGTTCAGTTACTCAGTGCCTGATTGAGTGGGCTGGATTTTACAGGGCACCATGTTCCTTGTGCACTTCTGACAAAAAAGTCAGTCGGAAGTCCACCCACGCAAAAGCTGACTGCCCTACAGCCATTGTACACACAGCAGGGAGATAATTGGCTCAGGCCAGATATCTGCCACCACCTGGGGGTGGGGGTGGGGGGGGGGGGCGGGGGTGCAGAGAGCTACCAGACAATTCATTGGCTGGTAGCACCAGGTTCAAACAACGGCCACAGCTGCGACTACAGCCAGTTTCTGAAGAAGAGAAAGTTATGAAGGCCAGGCTGAAGGTAGGCCTGGAATATGAGCAAGCCGGTCCCCAAGGTGGAGATGGGGTGAGGGGTTGGGTTTGAGGCCAGAGAGGGAGGGTTAACGGTAAGGTATGACCTTTGCGGGGGTGGGGGTGCTACTGATGGGAAAAGGAGAGCTCCAGAGGATGCTCCTGTTCCTTGCCAGACACCAGCCTGCTGATAAAAGATGCCTTTCCTCCCCGCTTGGCATGGGCATTTCCCTGCCATGGGTAAAATGGTGGTGTGGAGTGGGTGAAGCCCTTCACTGGCCATTAATTGGCCACTTAAGAGTTTCAATATATAGGCCCAAGGGTGGGTAGGGTGCCCAGCACATACGCCACACTACCTAAAATGCTCGGAAGGGTCGGGGTGGGTGGGAAGGCAGTGCAGAGGCATTACATTTTACGAGCCCTGCTAACTTCAAACACATCAGTGGAGGGAGTGTAAAATCCAGTCCTGTGTGTCTGTTGACTATTCTGTGCGCACTATTCCTCAAGCCAGGGCCGGGGGAGGGGGGGGGGGGGGGGGGGGGTTCAAAGCAAAAAGAAACAAAACTGAGAGAAGAAACTGGAAGCATGAGAGAACAAACATTTTATACTTGTTTGTACCTATGTCCTGCAGAAACTGGTCTGTCACCACTGTGTCTCCCCAAGGCAGAAAACACAAGACCCGGCAGATAGCCGGAGACAGTGTACCTGCCTGCAGGTGCCTCACTATGGCAGACGGAGAGTAGGGTGGCCCATGCTCCATGGGCTCAGGGTCCTCACCGCTTGCTTGGGTTCAGCTGCAGTCACAAGGTGCCATGTGGAGGGGTGGCATTTTGTTGCAAAAGCCTCCTTTATTTCAAATTTGATAAAAGTTAGAGAGGAGACACTTTCATTTTGGGGCACCTTCTCCCTCTCTTACCTTGAGTGACATCCTGCTGTGCCATTCAGACTGGTGGGTCTCCTATTGGTCTTTCAGCTTTAAGAGTCCCCCAACCGTCCTAAGAAAAATTTAAAATTAATTTACTGGATGTGGGCTTCACTGGTTAGGCCAGCATTTATTGCCCATCCCGAGTTGCCCTTCCGAAGGTGGTGGTAAGCTGCCTTCTTGAACTGCTGCAGTTCTTGAGGTGTAGATACATCCACTATGCTGTTAGGAAGGGAGTTCCAGGATGTTCCCCAAGTGACAGTGAAGGAACGGCGATATATTTCCAAATCAGGGTGGTGAGTGACTTGGAGGGGAACCTCCAGGTGGAGATGTTCCAATGTATCTGCTGCCCTTGTCCTTCTAGATGGTAGTGGTCATGGGTTTCGAAGGTGTTGTCTAAGGAACTTTGGTGAGTTACTGCAGTGCATCTTGTAGATGGTACACACGGTTACCACTGTTCATCGGTGGTGGAGGGTTTGAATGTTTGTGGAAGGTGTAGCAATCAAGTGGGCTGCTTTGGCCTGGATGGCGTCGAGCTTCTTGAGTGTTGTTGGAGCTGCACTCATCCAGGCAAGTGGAAAGCATTCCATTACACTCCCGACTTGTGCCTTGTAGATGGTGGACAGGCTTTGGGGGGGTCAGGAAGTGAGTTACTTGCCATAGGATTCCAAGCTTTGACCTGCCCTGGTAGCCACAATATTAATCTGATCAGTTTCTGATCAATGGTAACTTCCAGGATGTTGATAGTGGGGGATTCAGCGATGGTAATGCCATTGAATGCCAAGGGGTGGTGATTAGGTCCTCTCTTAGGAGATGGTCATTGCCTGGCACTTGTGTGGCACAAACGTAATTTCACTTGTCAGCCCAAGTCTGAATATTGTCCAGGTCTTGCTGCATTTGTAAGAAGTATTACAACACCAGGTTAAAGTCCAACAGGTTTGTTTTGAATCACTAGCTTTCGGAGCACAGCTCTTTCCTCAGGTGAATGAAGAGGTGGGTTCCAGAAACATATATATAGACAAAGTCGATGGTGCAAGATGATACTTTGAATGCGAGTCTTTGCAGGTAATTAAGTCTTTACAGGTCCAGACGGAGCAACTGGAGCGAGGGATAATCACAGGTTAAAGAGGTGTGAATTGTCTCAAGCCAGGACAGTTGGTAGGATTTTGCAAGCCCAGGCCAGATGGTGGGGGGGGGGGGGGGCGGGTGTGGTTGAATGTAATGCGACATGAATCCAAAGTCCCAGTTGCGGCCATACTCATGTGTGCAGAACTTGGCTATAAGTTTCTACTCAGCGATTCGGCATTGTCGCACGCCCTGAAGGCCGCTCACCCGAAGATCAGAGTCTGAATACCCTGACAGCTGAAGTGTTCCCCGACTGGAAGGGAACATTCCTGCCTGGCGATTGAGGGTGGTGTTCTCACGTGTAATGGTGGTACCCATGTCGATGATCTGGCACGTCTTGCAGAGATTGCCATGGCAGGGGTGTGGTGTCATGGTCGCTGTTCTGAAGGCTGGGCAGTTTGCTGTAAACAATGGTCAGTTTGACGTTGCGCGGTTGTTTGAAGGTGGGGGTGTGGGGATGGCTTTGGCAAGATGTTCGTCTTCATCGATGACGTGTTGAAGGCTGCGAAGACGATGTCGTAGTTTCTCTGCTCCGGGGAAGCACTGCACTCCAGTCCAACGCCAGCATCTCCACATCATTGCTGCATTTGGACATGGACTGTTTCATTATCTGAGGAGTCGCAAATGGTGCTGAACATTGTGCAGTAATCTGCAAACATCCCCACTTCTGACCTTATGATAGAAGGGAGGTCATTGATGAAGCAGCTGAAGATGGTTGGGCCTAGGACACAACCCTGAGGAACTCCTACAGTGATGTCCTGGAGCTGAGATGATTGACCTCCAACTACCATAACCATTTTCTTTGTGCCAGGTATGACTCCAACCAATGGAGAGTTTTCCCTCTGATTCCCATTGACTCCAGTTTAGCTTGAGGCCATACTCTGTCAAATGCTGCCTTGATGTCAAGGGCAGTAACTCTCACCTCACCTCTGGCATTCAGCTCTTTTGTCTATGTTTGAACCAAGGCTGGAATGAGATCAGGAGATGAGTGACCCTGGCGGAACCCAAACTGAGCATCCGTGAGCAGATTATTGCTGAGGAAGTGGCCCTTGATAGCACTGTTGATGACTCCTTCCATCACTTTGCTGATGATGGAGAGTAGACTGATAGGGAGGTAATTGGCTGGGTTGGATTTGTCGTGTTTCTTGTGAATGGGACACACCTGGGCAATTTTACACATTGCCGGGTAGATGCCAGTGTTATAGCTGTACTGGAACAGCTTGGCTAGGGGTGCATCCAGTTCTGGAGCACAAGTCTTCAGTACGATTGCTGGGATATTGTCAGGGCCCATAGCCTTTCCAGTATCCAGTCCCTTTAGCCGTTTCTTGATATTATGTGGAGTGAATCGTATTGGCTAAAGACTAACATCTGTGATGCTGGGGACCTCTGGAGGAGACCGAGTTGGATCATCCACTCGGCACTTCTGGCTGAAGATTGTTGCGAATGCCTCAGCCTTGTCTTCTGCACATATATGCTGGGCTCCTCCATCAGTGAGGATGGGGAGATTTGTGGAACCTCCTCCTCCAGTAGAGTTGTTTAATTGTCCATCACCATTCACAGCTGGATGTGGCAGGACTGCAGAGCTTGGATCTGATGCATTTGTTGTGCAATCGCTTAGCTCCGTCTGTTACTTGTTGCTTATGCTGTTTGGCACACAAGTAGTTCTGTGTTGTAGCTTCATCAGGTTGGCACCTCGTAATGTTGCTCCTGGCATGTTCTCCTGCACTCTTCATTGAACCAGGTTTGATCTCCTGGCTTGGTGGTAATGGTAGAGAGGGGGATATGCCGGGTCATGACGTTGCAGATTTGTGGTTGAATATAATTCAGGTGCTGCTGATGGCCCACAGCGCATCATGGATGCCCAGTCTTTAGTTGCGAGGTCTGTTCAACGTCTCCCATTTAGCACAGTGGTCGTGCCACACAACACGATGGAGGGTACCCTCAATGTGAAGACGGGACTTTGTCTCCGCAAGGACTATGCGGTGGTCACTTCTACCAATACCGCCATGGACAGGTAGCAGGCAAATTGGTGAGGTTGAATCAAGTATGTTTTTCCCACTTGTTGGTTCCCTCACCACCTGCTGTAATCCCAGTCTAGCAGCTACGTCCTTTAGGACCCGGCCAGCATGGTCTGAGGTGGTACTACTGAGCCACTCTTGGTGATGGACATTGAAGTCCCCCACCCAGAGCATATTCTGCGCTCTTGCCACCCTCAGTGCTTCCTCCAAGTGGTGTTCAACATGGAGGAAAACTGATTCATCAGCTGGTGGTGGCCGGTACGTGGTAATCAGCAGGAGGTTTCTTTGCCCATGTTTAACCTGAAACCATGAGACTTCAAGGGGTCCTGAGTCGATGTTGAGGACTCCCACGGCAACTCCTGACTGTATGCCACTGTGCCACCACCTCTGCTGGGTCTGTCTTGTCGGTGAGACAGGACATACCTGGGAATGGTGATAGTGATGTCTGGGACATTGTCTGTAAGGCATGATTCTGTGAGTATGATTATGTCAGGCTGTTGCTTAACTAGTCTGTGAGACAGCTCTCCCAGCTTTGGCACAAGCCCCCAGATGTTATTAAGGAGGACGTTGCAGGGTCAGCAGGGCTGGGTTTGCCATTGTTGTTTCCGGTGTCTGGTTCGACGCTGGGTGGTCCGTCCGGTTTCATTCCCCTTTTTTGTTTTCGAGCGGTTGAATATAATTGAGTGGCTTGCTAGGCCATTTCAGAGGGCATTTCAGAGTCAACCGTATTGCTGTGGGTCTGGAGTCACATGCAGGCCAGACCAGGTAAGGATGGCAGATTTCCTTCCCCATAGGACATTAGTGAACCAGATGGGGTTTTACGACAATCGACCATGGTTTCATGGTCGTCATTAGACTTTTAATTCCAGATATTTTATTGAGTTTAAAATCCAACACCTGCCATGGTGGGATTCTAACCCAGGTTCCCAGATTATTATCCTGGATCTCTGGATTACTGGTCCAACGACAATAAAACTATGGCACCGCCTCCCGATACAGCCATCTGGTCACTGACAGGCCAATTTGTGGGACAGCCACAGTTGAGTGACGTTTCCCACAGAGTGTAGACTTCTAACCCCCATCTGAGCCTGGTGGCAGGGTTCCGAAGTTGGAGGAGGGAATGTCTCTTGCCTGACAAATATCTACCAATCTCTGTAGTTTTCACCAGATTCTCATCTTCATCAAGGTTTTAGAGGAGGGAATTCCAAATTTTCAGTATCTTTTACATGAAGAAATGCTTCCTGACATCAGGCTGAAGGGCCTAGTTTGAATTTTAAAGTCTTGCTGTCTTATCCTTCCCACCAGAAGGTAGTTTCTAACCATCCACCCAATCACCTTCTCTAATCATTTTAAACACCTCAGATTACCCAGGACTAATCTGCATATTATGTTCACATAATTATGTCCACATAATTCAACCCTTTTAGCCCTGTATGAAATTACAAATGGGTCTAATGGAGGAAAATGTTAGCTGAACTTAGGGAATGAATGCCAATTAGCTTTAGCTACATTGGGCAGGATTCTCCGGTTCCCCAGCCATGTGTTTCCTGGCTATTCGCAGGTGGCGGGTTTCTCTCTTCCATTTAAGCCATCCCACGCCGCCAGGAATCCCACAGGCAGGGGTGCGCAGTCGGCTGGAAAAAACAATCCCAATTGTCGTGTTTGGTGTTCGTTGTCCAGCAAGAAATCTACAGAACTGCTGGTGACTTGACAAACCAGGGGCGGGATTCAACGAGCCGCCGCGCTGAAATCGCGCTCGGTGCGGGGGTGGAGAATGGGGCATCAGACCCGTGATCGGGTCCGACATCTTCCCACGATTCTCCGCGGACCGGAGAATCGCCGCCAGTCGCCGCCAGTCGTGCGAGCGCGATCGACGCGGCGCCGGTTGGGGGCCATTGAAAGAAGCGTCCACGGCGCTTCTCCGCCGGCAGCTGGCCGAGTTCCTGCCGTCGTGGTTCACTGATGGTTCCACCCGGCGGGAGCTCGGAATGGCGGGTGTGAGGATATAGCCCCATTTTCAGAGAATTCCGCCCCAGGATTTTTATGAATGCACATGTGGTAAGTTAATGATCAGATACAGAGCAAGTTATCAAGCGGCGGGATTCTCTGTTGCCCGACGCCGATATCGTAATCGGCAATTGGGCGGAGAATCCACTCCGACACCCAAATCGGCCGTGCTCTGCCCCCTCGGAAGTGGCGAAATCGAGTCGCGCGCCACCTGCTGTTGCAACAGCATTGGATCATTACCGGCTGCCCCTCCCGCAATGCTCTGCCTCCGATGGGCAGAGTTCCCGACCACGCTGGTGACATGTGCTCTGAGCGGTCGGGAACCCGGCGTGGCGGCTGCGGACTATGTCCAGCGCCGCCACACTCGGCCGAGATCCGTGCCGTTGGCCAAGGAGGGGTGTCTGCAAGGGCTGGGGGATTGGTGGTGGGTGACCAGGGGATGGCTTGTGGGGTCACGGATGGTGGGTTGGGTCCGCGCATGGCCGGCGCCGTGTTGTATGGCACAAACGCGCAGGTCATCACTGTGCACATGCACGGCCAGAGACCCGGCCATTCTACGCCCGTTTTCAGTGCAGGAGCCGGGAGTTTCACCCGGCGCCACTGCCAGCCCCTTACCAGTCCCGGAATTGGTGAGGGTTTGGTGACGATTTTGGCATCGTAAAATGCCCACAAGTTCTCCGCTTGAGCCGGCACTGATCCACTGAAACAGAGTATCCAGCAAATGGAATTTCTTTAGACTCTCCTGGAATTACCCCGATGCATGAATGCCCTTAAGTACGTCTTTAACCTTCTGAGGATCACCGGATCTGCCCTGACTTATATCTGATGCCACCTGCTGGTGGGAGGTCACACTGCTGCATACATTGAATATTATCTACAGGCATATGACCACACCAACGGCCAGAGAATTTCTGCCATTGTATTCCTTTCCAACAGAGTCCATGAAGGAGCAACCGCATATCTCTCCCCATTGGACAGAGAGCGGCAATTGTTCATACAGTTTGCATCAAACATGGGGCAAGACAAGATGCAGGCCTCCATGAATGATCACAGCCAGTTGTTGCTATAATTCTGCTCCACACTCTCGCCATCTGGCCAGCTGAACTAATCGACCCCCAACACCTCAGTTTCAAAATTCCTACCACTGTTTTCAAATCCCTCCCTAACCTCAACCCCTCCCTATCTCTGTAATCTCCATCAACCCTACCATCCTCCAAGATTTCTGCGCTCCACCAATTTCTGCCTCCTATGCAACCCAATTTTAACCACTTCACCATTAATGACCATATTTTCAACGGTTATGGTCCTAAAGCTCTGGTATTCTCTCCCTAATGCTCTCTAGCACTCTCTGGTATTCTCTCCCTAAATCTCTCTACATCTCTGGTATGTTCTCCCCAAAGCTCTCTACCTCTCTGTTCCCCTTAAGACAGTCTTAAAAAAACACCTCTTTGACCAATCTTTTGGTTACCTTTCCTAATCTTATCACCTTACGTGGCTTGGTGTCAAATTCTGTTTGGTAATACTCCCTTGGGACCTTTTAATACATTAAAGGCTCTGTGGTTTGAATTTTTCAGGTGGCCTCCTGCCATCCGAGGATGGGGAACACATCCCCACCGAATCCAAACCCCCCCCGCCCCCCGCAGCCAATCTACACATTGATTGGCTGCAGTTGGGATATCAGTCCCTCACTCGGGATGAAGTCCCACCTTAGAGAGCTGCCGGTCAATCTGATTGATCAGCACCTCTCCAGTCCCTGCAGCAACAGCATTGCAGTGGACAGAAGAGGAACTACACCAACTGGGGTTAAGTGCTGGAGCCAGAGGACAAGGTAAGTGTAAGGAGTCCCAGGGCGGGAAGTGTAGGGAAGGCCTGGGAATGGCAAGGAAATGAAATGAAATGAAAATCGCTTATTGTCACAAGTAGGCTTCAATGAAGTTACTGTGAAAAGCCCCTAGTCGCCACATTCCGGTGCCTGTTCGGGGAGGCTGTTACGGGAATTGAACCGTGCTGCTGGCTTGCCTTGGTCTGCTTTCAAAGCCAGCGATTTAGCCCTGTGCTAAACAGCCTATGGAGGGCTTTGGGGTCTCAGTGAGTGGTCAAAGGGTGGTGTCCTGAGGTCAACAGGCCTTAAGGGAAGGGTGCCGCTAGTCAGAAAAGGGCTTTTGATGGAGGTATCCTCTTCCTGCCAAGATCTAACTTTGATTCTCTCCAGCCTTCCCCAAAAAGGTTCGGTTTTCCCGCCAGCCTAAAAGTTGTCTTTGGACAAGAATCAGCTCTCAAATGGCCATTACTTGGCCACTTAAAGAGTTCAGTTGTCACAAGGGTGGGCTTCCCATCTGAAGCCTCGCTGTTCCAGCATAAAATTGCTATGTGGTGAGCAGCACGGTGGTACAGTGGTTAGCACTGCAGCCTATGCCGCTGAGGGCCCGGGTTCAATCGCGGCCCCAGGTCACTGTCTGTGCAGAGTTTGCACATTCTCCCCGTGTCTGCGTGGGTCTCACCCCCACAATCCAAAAAGATGTGCAGGGTAGGTGAATTGGCCACACTAAATTTCCCCTTAATTGGGAGAAAAAAAATTGGGTATACCAAATTTATATTTTTCAAAATTGCTGTATGGTCATGACAGGCAGGAACTCAAAAGGAATCCTGCACCTGCAATTTCAGACTCCACCCGCCTTCTCACCTCACCACCCCCCACCCCCCACCACCTAAAAACCTGCCTGTGGGGAAGGACCGATATAAATGCAAATGGTTGTTGTTGTAGCTTCCCTCGTTACCGTGTATGATTCTGCCTCATCAAATTCAGAGGGGTGCTTCCTCCTGTAACCAAGACTTTCATTGTATTCACCCTGATTAGAACTCAGATCCTCAATACTAAAAACAAGAACAATTTTGCAAGGAGAATAGAAATATAAACAGATTAACACATCATCCCATTGCAGGGCGTTTCTGGAATTACCCCTTGGAATGTTTTTCAAATATTACAGTCAGATAATTGCAGATCTGATTACAGTAAGTGGGCAGGAATCATTGCGCTCTCTGTTCCTGTAAACACAAAGTGTGCACTGTAGATGCTGGTTAACTTTCAGTATTCCCTGGGTATGGCAGGGTATCTCCAACACTAGATGGTATCAAGATTTATCCTGCTTCCTCTTCAGGGCTGTCAGTCAGGCAGGCAATCTGTGTGATTCACAGGTGAAATGCCTTAGAATGCTTTATTACAGTGTTTTTCAAACTTTTTTTCCTAGGGCCCACTTTTACCAAATGTTAGACCTTCGGGACCCATGCTAGCTGACCTTCGTGACCCACGACGGCCGACCTTCGCGATCCACACCAGCCAACCTTCGCTACCCACCCCGGGCAACTTTCGCGACCCACCCCGGCCGACCTTTATGAACCACACCGGCCGACCTTCGCAAAACACCCTTAATGCAACAGGTGAGTCTGCTTGGTCCTCACAATCTCACTAGCTTTGTCATTCCATATTACATCTATGCTTTCTGCGAAGGACTTCAGCTGATGATTTAAGTTCTCACTGAACCCGTTGAAAAGAAAATCAAGATGTTTGTCTTCGATTTCGCCATGTTTAGTCTTCAAATGCCTTTGAAGTTTTGAAGGTTTTAAACTTTCATTTTCCAGTACTTCCCTGCATATAACATACATGGGCTTTGCATTCTGATTTGAATTGGCAGAATTAACAAAGCCATACCTCAAGAAATCATCTTTACACTGCTTTGTTCCCAATTTCATTTTTTTCTTTGTCGACAACGAGCCATCTTCAGTTCTTCACAGTCCTGTTGCCTTGCTTGCTCACAGCTAGAAAATGGAGGAATCGTCCTCCATGATTTTGCTTCAAAGGCATGGGTGTACAGGGTGTGTGACGTCAGTGTACATGCTGGCCGCGTGGCCTGCTCTCTGCCACTGCTTCTGGCCAGAAGAATGCATTGTTCTATTTAAAAGTCAGTTGCAGCCGGCATTCTCAATTTAAAAGCTAGTCTCGGCCGTTGGGCACTTCTCCCACAATCAGGAATGCTGCGAGATTGCTCCACGACCCTCCTGAAACCCGCCCCCGACCTGCAGTTTGAAAAACCCTGCTTTATTGCGTGGAAGGTGCTATATAAATAGAACTTCTTGTTGTACTTGTGTAACGTGACAAAGGAAAAATCAGTCAAGGCATCAGCTTTAACTCTGGGAGTAGGCTTGGGCTGGGTGGATGCAGTTGTGAGTTAGAAACTCACTCATTATCCAGAAATTAGAAGGGGAGGGAGAGTTTAGAGAATAAGTGTGGGAGTGTAGTTCAAGGTGAAGAGTTGTACAAGAGAACTGTTGGAAGTGAGTCCATTGATCTTGCTGGCTCCCTTGCCAACCCATAGGGATGGGAGTTTGGCGGGAAGTGGGGGAGATCTTGCCCATTGACACCAGTTGAGCAAGCTAAAATAAGCAAAATACTGGGGATGCTGGAATCTGGAACAGCAACAGAGGATGCTGGAAAAACTCAGCACGCCTGGCAGCATCTATCAGGAGAGAAACAGAGTTAATGTTTAGAGCCCATAGAGTCTTCATCAGAACTGACACGAGGGAGAATTCTCCTTTCAGCTCTGATGAAGAGTCTATGAAATTAAAAGATCAACTGTTACCCTCCTGATAGACAGCAGTTGAGGGTGGGGTGGGGAAAGGTCCTGTGATCGACCTGTTTGGTTAGGGGGTGGGGGGAGTGGATTGGAAATGTATTTGCAGCAGCAAGAGACCCGAGACACCTTATGGGATGAGGAGGAGCCTCTCTTCCTGCTCCTTTGCAACCCACAGAGAAAGTAAGCAATCATTCAAAAATGTACCTTTCTCGATCTCTCCCAGTCACAATTCGCTCTCTGGTGGACCTCCTTTCTCTGAGTCACGAATGCAGGTTATGACACCATCAGGGGTGGAATATGGCACAGTGGTTAGCACTGCTGCCTACGGCATTGAGGACCCCGGTTCGAATCCCAGCCCCGGGTCACTGTCCGTATGGAGTTTGCACATTCTCCCAGTGTCTGCATGGGTTTCACCCCCACATCCCAAAGATGTGCAGGTTAGGTGGATTGGCCACGCTAAATTGCCCCATAATTGGAAAAAACAATAATTGGGCACTCTAAATTATAAAATGACACCATCAGGATTCAACTCGAACAATGTTAAAAATGACTCACTCCACTTTGGCCTGGTAAAATAAAACACAACCAACCAGCTCTTCGGCACACTTGTGATTGCTCGCACATTGCTTCATCAAAAATCCACCCCATAATATTTTTTCGTGGCTCAGAAAGGAATGCATGAGCCTGACACCTTGCACAGAATCATTTGGAAGGGATTACCAAGCACTGGCATCCTGCAGATTTGGGGTTATTCCCGTAGGACCAATTCTGTTGGTATAAACGAGCCAAATTCGAAGACAGACTATTGGAAAGTTATGCAGCTCTTCAGCTCAGGTGTGGTTCACTGGGAAGCATTCTGTCCTCTAAGGCAGAACTTTATGGGTTTGAGCCCCATAGAGTTAAGCACAGAACAAGGCTGAGACTCCAGTAACATATTGAGGAATTTCTGCACTGTTGGGGGTGCCCGTCTCCCAGATGAAATGTTAAGCCAAAGTGGGTAGGTGCAAAGATCCATGGCGCTATTCAAAGAGAAGCGGCCAATGCCTGTCCGACAACAAATACAGATTTTCTGGTCATTATCACATTGCTGTTAATGGGATCTCACTGTGTAAATTAACTGCCAGCGTGACTACATTTCAAGAAGATTTCATTGGCTGAGAAATGTTTGAATTGCTTTGAGGCTGTGGCAGGTGCTTTTTGCGAAAAGGTGATCTTTTTCAGGATAGCTACTTTCTTCAGCTTCAGTTTTTGTTTGTGAATGAAAGAATTACATTCTGACAATGATACAACTAATACCTGTGACAGAAACTGAAAGTTGCACTTAAAGGGATGGATTCATTATATTAAAGGGGCAATGTTCCTGTGTTCAAGCTGACGACACACAGCCGAGATTCGGCACCCTCATGGGGAAGCCCCCATGGTACGGCAATGTGAGTCACAGTTGTGAATTTTAAACAACCACATGTAAGCGGCACGGTAGCACATTGGGCGGCACAGTAGCACAGTGGTTAGCACTGTTGCTTCACAGCGCCAGGGTCCCAGGTTCGATTCCCGGCTTGGGTCACTGTCTGTTCTCCTTGTGTCTGCATGGGTTTCCTCCGGGTGCTCCGGTTTCCTCCCGAAAGACGTGCTTGTTAGGTAATTTGGACATTCTGAATTCTCCCTCCGTGTACCCGAATAGGCGTTGGAATGTGGTGACGAGGGGCTTTTCACAGTAACTTCATTGCAGTGTTAATGTAAGCCTACTTGTGACAATAAAGGTTATTATTCTAAGCACCATAATATCGCCTGTGATCATCCGCTACCAAACCTTGTGATTATCAATTGCCCAACCCAGTGATGGTCAATGCCCACTCCAGCTTTTCTTTATTTCCATCTCCAGTGATGGTGACTGACATGGTCACTGCCCACTCCAATGATGGTCATTGCCCACTCCAATGATGGTTACTGCCCACTCCAGCGATTATCCACTGCGTATTTCAGTGATTATCCACTGCCCACTCCAATGATGGTTACTGCCCACTCCAGCGATTATCCACTGCCCACTCCAGTGATGGTCATTGCCCACTCCAGTGATGGTCATTGCCCACTCCAGTGATGGTAACTGCCCACTCCAGTGATGGTAACTGCCCACTCCAGTGATGGTCACTGCCCACTCCAGTGATGGTCACTTCCCACTCCAGTGATGGTC
Source organism: Scyliorhinus torazame (assembly GCF_047496885.1). Lineage (NCBI taxonomy): Eukaryota > Metazoa > Chordata > Chondrichthyes > Carcharhiniformes > Scyliorhinidae > Scyliorhinus > Scyliorhinus torazame. The sequence goes on along the minus strand of NC_092707.1, from coordinate 151,594,911 downwards.
ACTGCCCACTCCAGTGATGGTCACTGACCACTCAAGTAATGGTCACTGACCACTCCAGTAATGGTCACTGACCACTCCAGTATTGGTCACTGCCTAATCCAGTGATAGTCACTGCCCACTCCAATGATGGTCACTGCCCACTCCAGTGATGGTCACTGCCCACCCAATGATGGTCACTGCCCACTCCAGTAATGGTCACTGACCACTCCAGTAATGGTCACTGACCACTCCAGTAATGGTCACTGCCTACTCCAGTGATGGACACTGCCCACTCCAGTGTTGGTCACTGCCCACTCCAGAGATGGTCACTGACCACTCCAGTGATGGTCACTGCCCACTCCAGTGTTGGTCACTGCCCACTCCAGAGATGGTCACTGACCACTCCAGTAATGGTCACTGACCACTCCAGTGATGGTCACTGCCCACTCCAGTGATGGTCACTCACCACTCCAGTAATGGTCACTGACCACTCCAGTAATGGTCACTGACCACTCCAGTAATGGTCACTGCCTACTCCAGTGATGGTCACTGCCCACTCCAGTGATGGTCACTGCCCACTCCAGTGATGGTCACTGACCACTCAGTGATGGTCACTGCCCACTCCAGTAATGGTCACTGACCACTCCAGTGTTGGTCACTGCCCACTCCAGTGATGGTCACTGCCCACTCCAGTGTTGGTCACTGCCCACTCCAGAGATGGTCACTGACCACTCCAGTAATGGTCACTGACCACTCCAGTAATGGTCACTGCCTACTCCAGTGATAGTCACTGCCCACTCCAATGATGGTCACTGCCTACTCCAGTGATGGTCACTGCCCACTCCAGTGATGGTCACTGACCACTCCAGTAATGGTCACTGACCACTCCAGTGATGGTCACTGCCCACTCCAGTAATGGCCACTGCCCACTCCAGTGATTATCCACTGCCCACTCCAGTGATGGTCACTGCCCACTCCAGTAATGGTCACTGCCCACTCCAATGATTATCCACGACATACTCCAGTGATGGTCACTGCGCACTGCAGTGATTATCCACTACCTACTCCAGTGATGGTCACTGCCCACTCCAGGTATAATGCACTGCCCACTCCAGTGGTTATCCACTACCTACTCCAGTGATGGTCACTGCCCACTTCAGTAATGGTCACTTCACACTCCACTGATTATCCACTGCCAACTACAGTGATTCTCATTTTCCCATTCCAATGATGGTCACTGCCCACTCCAGTGATTATCCACTGCCCACTCCAGTGATTATCCACTGCTCACTCCAGTGATTATCTACTTCCCACTCCAGTGATCATCTACTGCCCACTCCAGTGATTATGTACTTCCCACTCCAGTGATTATCTACTGCCCACTCCAGTGATGGTCAATTCCGACTCCAGTGATTATCTACTGCCCACTCCAGTGATTATCTACTGCCCACTCCAGTGATTATCTACTGCCCACTCTAGTGATTATCTACTGCCCACTCCAGTGATTATCCACTGCCTACTCCAGTGATTATCTACTGCCTACTCCAGTGATTATCCATTGCCCACTCCAGTGATTACCTACTGCCCACTCCAGTGATTATCCACTGCCCACTCCAGTGATTATCTACTGCCCACTCCAGTGATTATCTACTGCCCACTCCAGTGATTATCCACTGCCCACTCCAGTAATTATCTACTGCCCACTCCAGTGATTATCCACTGCCTACTCCAGTGATTATCTACAGTCCACTCCAGTGATTATCTACTGCCCACTACAAAGAATATCTACTTCTCACTACAATGATTATCCATTGCCCAATCCAGTGATTATGTACTGCCCACTCCAGTGATTGTTTACTTCCCACTCCAGTGATTATCTACTGCCTACTCCAGTGATTATCTACTTCCCACTCCAGTGATTATCTACTGCCCACTCCAGTGATTATCCACTGCCCACTCCAGTGATTATCCACTGCCCACTCCAGTGATTATCTACTGCCCACTCCAGTGATTATCCACAGCCCACTCCAGTGATTATCTACTGCCCACTCCAGTGAATATCCACTGCCCACTCCAGTGATTATCTACTGCCCACTCCAGTGATTATCCACTGCCTACTCCAATGAATATCTACTTCTCACTGCAATGATTAACTACTGCCCACTCCATTAATTGTCTACTTCCCACTCCAGTGATTATCTACTGCCTACTCTGGTGATTATCTACTGCCTACTCCAGTGATTATCTACTTCCCACTCCAGTGATTATCTGCTGCCCACTCCAGTGATTATCCACTGCCCACACCAGTGATTATCCACTGCCCACTCCAGTGATTACCCACTGCCCACTCCAGTGATTATCTAATGCCCACTCAAGTGATTATACACTGCCCACTCAAGTCATTATCCACTGCCCACTCCAGTGATTGTCTGCTGCCTACTCCAGTTATTATCTACTGCCCACTCCAGTGATTATCTACTGCCTACTCCAGTGATTATCCACTGCCTACTCCAATGAATATCTACTTCTCACTGCAATGATTAACTACTGCCCACTCCAGTGATTGTCTACTTCCCACTCCAGTGATTATCTACTGCCTACTCCGGTGATTATCTACTGCCCACTCCAGTGACTGTCTACTTCCCACTCCAGTGATTATCAACTGCCCATTCCAGTGATTATCTACTTCCCACTCCAGTGATTATCCACTGCCCACTCCAGTGATTATCTACTGCCCACTCAAGTCATTATCCACTGGCCACTCCAGTGATTGTCTGCTGCCTACTCCAGTTATTATCTACTGCCCACTCCAATGATTATCCACTGCCCACTCCAGTGATTGTCTGCTGCCTACTCCAGTGATTATCCACTGCCCACTCCAGTGATTATCCACTGCCCACTCCAGTGATTATCCACTGCCCACACCAGTGATTATCTACTGCCCACTCAAGTCATTATCCACTGCCCACTCCAGTGATTGTCTGCTGCCTACTCCAGTTATTATCTACTGCCCACTCCAATGATTATCCACTGCCCACTCCAGTGATTATCCACTGCCCACTCCAGTGATGGTCACTGCCCACTCCAGTAATGGTCACTGCCCACTCCAATGATTATCCACGACATACTCCAGTGATGGTCACTGCGCACTGCAGTGATTATCCACTACCTACTCCAGTGATGGTCACTGCCCACTCCAGGTATAATGCACTGCCCACTCCAGTGGTTATCCACTACCTACTCCAGTGATGGTCACTGCCCACTTCAGTAATGGTCACTTCAGACTCCACTGATTATCCACTGCCAACTACAGTGATTCTCATTTTCCCATTCCAATGATGGTCACTGCCCACTCCAGTGATTATCCACTGCCCACTCCAGTGATTATCCACTGCTCACTCCAGTGATTATCTACTTCCCACTCCAGTGATCATCTACTGCCCACTCCAGTGATTATGTACTTCCCACTCCAGTGATTATCTACTGCCCACTCCAGTGATGGTCAATTCCGACTCCAGTGATTATCTACTGCCCACTCCAGTGATTATCTACTGCCCACTCCAGTGATTATCTACTGCCCACTCTAGTGATTATCTACTGCCCACTCCAGTGATTATCCATTGCCTACTCCAGTGATTATCTACTGCCTACTCCAGTGATTATCCATTGCCCACTCCAGTGATTACCTACTGCCCACTCCAGTGATTATCCACTGCCCACTCCAGTGATTATCTACTGCCCACTCCAGTGATTATCTACTGCCCACTCCAGTGATTATCCACTGCCCACTCCAGTAATTATCTACTGCCCACTCCAGTGATTATCCACTGCCTACTCCAGTGATTATCTACAGTCCACTCCAGTGATTATCTACTGCCCACTACAAAGAATATCTACTTCTCACTACAATGATTATCCATTGCCCAATCCAGTGATTATGTACTGCCCACTCCAGTGATTGTTTACTTCCCACTCCAGTGATTATCTACTGCCTACTCCAGTGATTATCTACTTCCCACTCCAGTGATTATCTACTGCCCACTCCAGTGATTATCCACTGCCCACTCCAGTGATTATCCACTGCCCACTCCAGTGATTATCTACTGCCCACGCCAGTGATTATCCACAGCCCACTCCAGTGATTATCTACTGCCCACTCCAGTGAATATCCACTGCCCACTCCAGTGATTATCTACTGCCCACTCCAGTGATTATCCACTGCCTACTCCAATGAATATCTACTTCTCACTGCAATGATTAACTACTGCCCACTCCATTAATTGTCTACTTCCCACTCCAGTGATTATCTACTGCCTACTCTGGTGATTATCTACTGCCCACTCCAGTGACTGTCTACTTCCCACTCCAGTGATTATCAACTGCCCATTCCAGTGATTATCTACTTCCCACTCCAGTGATTATCCACTGCCTACTCCAGTGATTATCTACTTCCCACTCCAGTGATTATCTACTGCCCACTCCAGTGATTATCCACTGCCCACACCAGTGATTATCCACTGCCCACTCCAGTGATTACCCACTGCCCACTCCAGTGATTATCTACTGCCCACTCAAGTGATTATACACTGCCCACTCAAGTCATTATCCACTGCCCACTCCAGTGATTGTCTGCTGCCTACTCCAGTTATTATCTACTGCCCACTCCAGTGATTATCTACTGCCCACTCCAGTGATTATCCACTGCCTACTCCAATGAATATCTACTTCTCACTGCAATGATTAACTACTGCCCACTCCAGTGATTGTCTACTTCCCACTCCAGTGATTATCTACTGCCTACTCCGGTGATTATCTACTGCCCACTCCAGTGACTGTCTACTTCCCACTCCAGTGATTATCAACTGCCCATTCCAGTGATTATCTACTTCCCACTCCAGTGATTATCCACTGCCCACTCCAGTGATTATCTACTGCCCACTCAAGTCATTATCCACTGGCCACTCCAGTGATTGTCTGCTGCCTACTCCAGTTATTATCTACTGCCCACTCCAATGATTATCCACTGCCCACTCCAGTGATTGTCTGCTGCCTACTCCAGTGATTATCCACTGCCCACACCAGTGATTATCTACTGCCCACTCCAGTGATTATCCACTGCCCACTCCAGTGATTATCCACTGCCCACTCCAGTGATTATCCACTGCCCACACCAGTGATTATCTACTGCCCACTCAAGTCATTATCCACTGCCCACTCCAGTGATTGTCTGCTGCCTACTCCAGTTATTATCTACTGCCCACTCCAATGATTATCCACTGCCCACTCCAGTGATTATCCACTGCCCACTCCAGTGATTATCCACTGCCCACTCCAGTGATGGTCACTGCCCACTCCAGTAATGGTCACTGCCCACTCCAATGATTATCCACGACATACTCCAGTGATGGTCACTGCGCACTGCAGTGATTATCCACTACCTACTCCAGTGATGGTCACTGCCCACTCCAGGTATAATGCACTGCCCACTCCAGTGGTTATCCACTACCTACTCCAGTGATGGTCACTGCCCACTTCAGTAATGGTCACTTCACACTCCACTGATTATCCTCTGCCAACTACAGTGATTCTCATTTTCCCATTCCAATGATGGTCACTGCCCACTCCAGTGATTATCCACTGCCCACTCCAGTGATTATCCACTGCCCACTCCAGTGATTATCTACTTCCCACTCCAGTGATCATCTACTGCCCACTCCAGCGATTATGTACTTCCCACTCCAGTGATTATCTACTGCCCACTCCAGTGATGGTCAATTCCGACTCCAGTGATTATCTACTGCCCACTCCAGTGATTATCTACTGCCCACTCCAGTGATTATCTACTGCCCACTCCAGTTATTATCTACTGCCCACTCCAGTGATTATCCACTGCCTGCTCCAGTGATTATCTACTGCCTACTCCAGTGATTATCCATTGCCCACTCCAGTGATTAACTACTGCCCACTCCATTGATTATCCACTGCCCACACCAGTGATTATCCACTGCCCACTCCAGTGATTACCCACTGCCCACTCCAGTGATTATCTACTGCCCACTCAAGTGATTATACACTGCCCACTCAAGTCATTATCCACTGCCCACTCCAGTGAATGTCTGCTGCCTACTCCAGTTATTATCTACTGCCCACTCCAGTGATTATCTACTGCCCACTCCAGTGATTATCCACTGCCTACTCCAATGAATATCTACTTCTCACTGCAATGATTAACTACTGCCCACTCCAGTGATTGTCTACTTCCCACTCCAGTGATTATCTACTGCCTACTCCGGTGATTATCTACTGCCCACTCCAGTGACTGTCTACTTCCCACTCCAGTGATTATCAACTGCCCATTCCAGTGATTATCTACTTCCCACTCCTGTGATTATCCACTGCCTACTCCAGTGATTATCTACTTCCCACTTCAGTGATTATCTATTGCCCACTCCAGTGATTATCCACTGCCCACACCAGTGATTATCCACTGCACACACCAGTGATTATCCACTGCCCACTCCAGTGATTATCTACTGCCCACTCAAGTGATTATACACTGCCCACTCAAGTCATTATCCACTGCCCACTCCAGTGATTGTCTGCTGCCTACTCCAGTTATTATCTACTGCCCACTCCAGTGATTATCCACTGCCCACACTAGTGATTATCTACTGCCCACTCCAGTGATTATCCACTACCCACTCCAGTGATTATCTACTGCCCACTCAAGTGATTATACACTGCCCACTCAAGTCATTATCCACTGCCCACTCCAGTGATTGTCTGCTGCCTACTCCAGTTATTATCTACTGCCCACTCCAATGATTATCCACTGCCCACTCCAATGATTATCCACTGCCCACTCCAGTGATTATCCACTGCCCACTCCAGTGATGGTCACTGCCCACTCCAGTAATGGTCACTGCCCACTCCAATGATTATCCACGACATACTCCAGTGATGGTCACTGCGCACTGCAGTGATTATCCACTACCTACTCCAGTGATGGTCACTGCCCACTCCAGGTATAATGCACTGCCCACTCCAGTGGTTATCCACTACCTACTCCAGTGATGGTCACTGACCACTTCAGTAATGGTCACTTCACACTCCACTGATTATCCACTGCCAACTACAGTGATTCTCATTTTCCCATTCCAATGATGGTCACTGCCCACTCCAGTGATTATCCACTGCCCACTCCAGTGATTATCCACTGCCCACTCCAGTGATTATCTACTTCCCACTCCAGTGATCATCTACTGCCCACTCCAGTGATTATGTAATTCCCACTCCAGTGATTATCTACTGCCCACTCCAGTGATGGTCAATTCCGACTCCAGTGATTATCTACTGCGCACTCCAGTGATTATCTAATGCCCACTCCAGTGATTATCTACTGCCCACTCCAGTGATTATCTACTGCCCACTCCAGTGATTATCCACTGGCTACTCCAGTGATTATCTACTGCCTACTCCAGTGATTATCCATTGCCCACTCCAGTGATTACCTACTGCCCACTCCATTGATTATCCACTGCCCACTCCAGTGATTATCCACTGCCCACTCCAGTGATTATCTACTGCCCACTCCAGTGATTATCCACTGCCTACTCCAATGAATATCTACTTCTCACTGCAATGATTAACTACTGCCCACTCCAGTGATTATCTACTTCCCACTCCAGTGATTATCTACTTCCCACTCCAGTGACTGTCTACTTCCCACTCCAGTGATTATCAATTGCCCATTCCAGTGATTATCTACTTCCCACTCCAGTGATTATCCACTGCCTACTCCAGTGATTATCTACTTCCCACTCCAGTGATTATCTACTGCCCACTCCAGTGATTATCCACTGCCCACAGCAGTGATTATCCACTGCACACACCAGTGATTATCCACTGCCCACTCCAGTGATTATCTACTGCCCACTCAAGTGATTATACACTGCCCACTCAAGTCATTATCCACTGCCCACTCCAGTGATTGTCTGCTGCCTACTCCAGTTATTATCTACTGCCCACTCCAATGATTATCCACTGCCCACTCCAGTGATTGTCTGCTGCCTACTCCAGTGATTATCCACTGCCCACACAAGTGATTATCCACTGCCCACTCCAATGATTATCCACTGCCCACTCCAGTAATTATCTACTGCCCACTCCAGTGATTATCCACTGCCTACTCCAGTGATTATCTACAGTCCACTCCAGTGATTATCTACTGCCCACTACAAAGAATATCTACTTCTCACTACAATGATTATCCATTGCCCACTCCAGTGATTATGTACTGCCCACTCCAGTGATTGTTTACTTCCCACTCCAGTGATTATCTACTGCCTACTCCAGTGATTATCTACTTCCCACTCCAGTGATTATCTACTGCCCACTCCAGTGATTATCCACTGCCCACTCCAGTGATTATCCACTGCCCACTCCAGTGATTATCTACTGCCCACTCCAGTGATTATCCACAGCCCACTCCAGTGATTATCTACTGCCCACTCCAGTGATTATCCACTGCCCACTCCAGTGATTATCTACTGCCCACTCCAGTGATTATCCACTGCCTACTCCAATGAATATCTACTTCTCACTGCAATGATTAACTACTGCCCACTCCATTAATTGTCTACTTCCCACTCCAGTGATTATCTACTGCCTACTCTGGTGATTATCTACTGCCCACTCCAGTGACTGTCTACTTCCCACTCCAGTGATTATCAACTGCCCATTCCAGTGATTATCTACTTCCCACTCCAGTGATTATCTACTGCCCACTCCAGTGATTATCCACTGCCCACACCAGTGATTATCCACTGCCCACTCCAGTGATTACCCACTGCCCACTCCAGTGATTATCTACTGCCCACTCAAGTGATTATACACTGCCCACTCAAGTCATTATCCACTGCCCACTCCAGTGATTGTCTGCTGCCTACTCCAGTTATTATCTACTGCCCACTCCAGTGATTACCCACTGCCCACTCCAGTGATTATCTACTGCCCACTCAAGTGATTATACACTGCCCACTCAAGTCATTATCCACTGCCCACTCCAGTGATTATCTACTTCCCACTCCAGTTATTATCTACTGCCTACTCCGGTGATTATCTACTGCCCACTCCAGTGACTGTCTACTTCCCACTCCAGTGATTATCAACTGCCCATTCCAGTGATTATCTACTTCCCACTCCAGTGATTATCCACTGCCTACTCCAGTGATTATCTACTTCCCACTCCTGTGGTTATCCACTGCACACACCAGTGATTATCCACTGCCCACTCCAGTGATTGTCTGCTGCCTACTCCAGTTATTATCTACTGCCCACTCCAATGATTATCCACTGCCCACTCCAGTGATTGTCTGCTGCCTACTCCAGTGATTATCCACTGCCCACACCAGTGATTATCTACTGCCCACTCCAGTGATTATCCACTGCCCACTCCAGTGATTATCTACTGCCCACTCAAGTGATTATACACTGCCTACTCCAGTCATTATCCACTGCCCACTCCAGTGATTGTCTGCTGCCGAGTCCAGTTATTATCTACTGCCCACTCCAATGATTATCCACTGCCCACTCCAGTGATTGTCTGCTGCCTACTCCAGTTATTATCTACTGCCCACTCCAGTGATTATCTACTGCCCACTCCAGTGATTATCCACTGCCTACTCCAATGAATATCTACTTCTCACTGCATTGATTAACTACTGCCCACTCCAGTGATTATCTACTTCCCACTCCAGTGATTATCTACTTCCCACTCCAGTGACTGTCTACTTCCCACTCCAGTGATTATCAATTGCCCATTCCAGTGATTATCTACTTCCCACTCCAGTGATTATCCACTGCCTACTCCAGTGATTATCTACTTCCCACTCCAGTGATTATCTACTGCCCACTCCAGTGATTATCCACTGCCCACAGCAGTGATTATCCACTGCACACACCAGTGATTATCCACTGCCCACTCCAGTGATTATCTACTGCCCACTCAAGTGATTATACACTGCCCACTCAAGTCATTATCCACTGCCCACTCCAGTGATTGTCTGCTGCCTACTCCAGTTATTATCTACTGCCCACTCCAATGATTATCCACTGCCCACTCCAGTGATTGTCTGCTGCCTACTCCAGTGATTATCCACTGCCCACACCAGTGATTATCCACTGCCCACTCCAATGATTATCCACTGCCCACTCCAGTGATTATCTACTGCCCACTCAAGTGATTATACACTGCCCACTCAAGTCATTATCCACTGCCCACTCCAGTGATTGTCTGCTGCCTACTCCAGTTATTATCTACTGCCCACTCCAATGATTATCCACTGCCCACTCCAGTGATTGTCTGCTGCCTACTCCAGTGATTATCTACTGGCTACTCCAGTGATTATCCACTGCCCACTCCAGTGATTGTCTGCTGCTTTCTCCAGTGATTATCTACTGCCTACTCCAGTGATTATCCACTGCCCCCTCCAGTCATAATCCACTGCCCACTCCAGTGATTATCTCCTGGCCACTCCAGTGATTATCTAATGCCCACTCCTGTGATTATTCACTGCCCACTCCAGTGATTATCCACTGCCCACTCCAGTGATTATCCACTGCCTACTCCAGTGATTATCCACTGCCCACTCCAGTGATTATCTACTGCCCACTGCAGTGATTAAGTACTGCCCACTCCAGTGATTGTCTACTTCCCACTCCAGTGATTATCTACTGCCTACTCCATTGATTATCTACTTCGCACTCCAGTGATTATCTACTGCCCACACCAGTGATTATCCACTGCCCACTCCACTGATTATCCACTGCCCACTCCAGTGATTATCCACTGCCCACTACAGTGATTATCTACTGCCCACTCCAGTGATTATCCACAGCCCACTCCAGTGATTATCTACTGCCCCTCCAGTGATTATCCACTGCCCACTCCAGTGATTGTCTGCAACCCACTCCAGTGATTATCTACTGCCCACTCCATGTAATTATCCACTGCCCACTCCAGTGATTATCTACTGCCCACTCCAGTGATTATCCATTGCCCACTCCAGTGATTATCCACTGCCCACTCCAGTGATTATCTACTGCCCACTCTAGTGATTATCCACTGCCCACTCAAGTCATTATCTACTGCCCACTCCAGTGATTATCCACTGCCCATTCCAGTGATTGTCTGCTGCCCACTCCAGTGATTATCTACTCCCCACTTCTGTGATTATCTACTGCCTACACCAGTGATTATCCACTTGCCTCTCCATTGATTATCCACTGCCCACTCCAGTGATTATCTGCTGCCTGCTCCAGTGATTATCCACTGCCCACTCCAGTGATTATCTACTTCCCACTCCAGTGATTATCTACTCTCTACTGCACTGATTATCTCCTTCCCACTCCAGTGATTAACTACTGCCCATTCCAGTGATTATCCACTGCCCACTCCACTGATTATCCACTGCCCACTCCAGTGATTATCCACTGCCCACTCCTGTGATTATCCACTGCCCACTCCAGTGATTATCCACTGCCCACTCCAGTGATTATCGACTGACTATCCCATTGATTATCTACTGCCTACACCAGTGATTATCCACTTGCCTCTCCAGTGATTATCCACTGCCCACTCCAGTGACTGTCTGCTGCCTACTCCCGTGATTATCCACTGCCCACACCAGTGATTATCCACTGCCCACTCCAATGATTATCCACTGCCCACTCCAGTGATTATCTACTGCCCACTCAAGTGATTATACACTGCCCACTCAAGTCATTATCCACTGCCCACTCCAGTGATTGTCTGCTGCCTACTCCAGTTATTATCTACTGCCCACTCCAATGATTATCCACTGCCCACTCCAGTGATTGTCTGCTGCCTACTCCAGTGATTATCTGCTGGCTACTCCAGTGATTATCCACTGCCCACTCCAGTGATTGTCTGCTGCTTACTCCAGTGATTATCTACTGCCTACTCCAGTGATTATCCACTGCCCCCTCCAGTCATAATCCACTGCCCACTCCAGTGATTATCTCCTGGCCACTCCAGTGATTATCTAATGCCCACTCCTGTGATTATTCACTGCCCACTGCAGTGATTAAGTACTGCCTACTCCAGTGATTGTCTACTTCCCACTCCAGTGATTATCTACTGCCTACTCCAGTGATTATCTACTTCGCACTCCAGTGATTATCTACTGCCCACACCAGTGATTATCCACTGCCCACTCCAGTGATTATCCACTGCCCACTCCAGTGATTATCCACTGCCCACTACAGTGATTATCTACTGCCCACTCCAGTGATTATCCACAGCCCACTCCAGTGATTATCTACTGCCCCTCCAGTGATTATCCACTGCCCACTCCAGTGATTGTCTGCAACCCACTCCAGTGATTATCTACTGCCCACTCTAGTGATTATCCACTGCCCACTCAAGTCATTATCTACTGCCCACTCCAGTGATTATCCATTGCCCACTCCAGTGATTATCCACTGCCCACTCCAGTGATTATCTACTGCCCACTCTAGTGATTATCCACTGCCCACTCAAGTCATTATCTACTGCCCACTCCAGTGATTATCCACTGCCCATTCCAGTGATTGTCTGCTGCCCACTCCAGTGATTATCTACTCCCCACTTCTGTGATTATCTACTGCCTACACCAGTGATTATCCACAGCCCACTCCAGTGATTATCTACTGCCCCTCCAGTGATTATCCACTGCCCACTCCAGTGATTGTCTGCAACCCACTCCAGTGATTATCTACTGCCCACTCTAGTGATTATCCACTGCCCACTCCAGTTATTATCTACTGCCCACTCCAGTGATTATCCATTGCCCACTCCAGTGATTATCCACTGCCCACTCCAGTGATTATCTACTGCCCACTCTAGTGATTATCCACTGCCCACTCAAGTCATTATCTACTGCCCACTCCAGTGATTATCCACTGCCCATTCCAGTGATTGTCTGCTGCCCACTCCAGTGATTATCTACTCCCCACTTCTGTGATTATCTACTGCCTACACCAGTGATTATCCACTTGCCTCTCCAGTGATTATCCACTGCCCACTCCAGTGATTATCTGCTGCCTGCTCCAGTGATTATCCACTGCCCACTCCAGTGATTATCTACTTCCCACTCCAGTGATTATCTACTCTCTACTGCACTGATTATCTACTTCCCACTCCAGTGATTAACTACTGCCCATTCCAGTGATTATCCACTGCCCACTCCACTGATTATCCACTGCCCACTCCAGTGATTATCTACTGCCCACTTCTGTGATTATCCACTGCCCACTCCAGTGATTATCCACTGCCCACTCCAGTGATTATCGACTGCCTACCCCATTGATTATCTACTGCCTACTCCAGTGATTATCTACTGCCCACTCCTGTGATTATCTACTGCCCACTCCTGTGATTATCCACTGCCCACTCCAGTGATTATCTACTGCCCACTCCTGTGATTATCCACTGCCCATTCCAGTGATTATCCACTGCCCGCACCAGTGATTATCGACTGCCTACTCCAGTGATTATCTACTGCCCACTCCAGTGATTAACTACTGCCTACTCCAGTGATTGTCTGCTGCCCACTCCTGTGATTATCCACTGCCTTCTCCAGTGATTCTCCACAACCTACTCCAGTGATTATCTACTGCACACTCCAGTGATTAACTACTGCCTACTCCTGTGATTATCCACAGCCCACTCCAGTGATTATCTACTTCCCACTCAAGTGATTGTCTGCGGCCCACTCCAGTGATTCTCTACTGCCCACTCCAGTGATTATCCACTGCCCACTCCAGTGATTGTCTGCTACCCACTCCTGTGATTATCCACTGCCCACTCCAATGATTATCCACAGGCTACTCCACTGATTATCTCCTGCCCACTCCAATGATTATCTACTACCCACACCAGTGAATATCCACTGCCCACTCCAGTGATTATCCACTGCCGACTCCAGTGATTATCTACTTCCCACTCCAGTGATTATCCACTGCCTACTCCAGTGATTATCTACTTCCCACTCCAGTGATACTCCACTGCTTACTCCAGTGATTGTCTACTGCCCACTCCAATGATTATCTACTTTCCACTCATGTGATTATCCACTGCCCACTCCAGTGATTCTCCACTGCCTAATCCAGCGATTATCCACAGCCGACTCCAGCGATTAACTACTTCCTACTCCTGTGATTATGCGCTGCCTACTCCAGTGACTATCCACTGCCTACTTCTGTAATTATCCACTGCTTACTCCATCGATTATCTCGTTACTACTCCTGTGATTATCTACTGCCTACTCCAGTGATTATCCACTGCCCACTCCAGTGATTATCCACTGCCCACTCCAGTGATTATCCACTGCCCGCTCCAGTGATTATCCACTGCCCACTCCAGGGATTATCTGCTGCCTGCTCCAGTGATTATCTACTCTCTACTGCACTGATTATCTCCTTCCCACTCCAGTGATTAACTACTGCCCATTCCAGTGATTATCCACTGCCCACTCCACTGATTATCCACTGCCCACTCCAGTGATTATCCACTGCCCACTCCTGTGATTATCCACTGCCCACTCCAGTGATTATCCACTGCCCACTCCAGTGATTATCGACTGCCTACCCCATTGATTATCTACTGCCTACACCAGTGATTATCCACTTGCCTCTCCAGTGATTATCTACTGCCCACTCCAATGATTATCCACTGCCCACTCCAGTGATTGTCTGCTGCCTACTCCAGTGATTATCCACTGCCCACACCAGTGATTATCCACTGCCCACTCCAATGATTATCCACTGCCCACTCCAGTGATTATCTACTGCCCACTCAAGTGATTATACACTGCCCACTCTAGTCATTATCCACTGCCCACTCCAGTGATTGTCTGCTGCCTACTCCAGTTATTATCTACTGCCCACTCCAATGATTATCCACTGCCCACTCCAGTGATTGTCTGCTGCCTACTCCAGTGATTATCTACTGGCTACTCCAGTGATTATCCACTGCCCACTCCAGTGATTGTCTGCTGCTTACTCCAGTGATTATCTACTGCCTACTCCAGTGATTATCCACTGCCCCCTCCAGTCATAATCCACTGCCCACTCCAGTGATTATCTCCTGGCCACTCCAGTGATTATCTAATGCCCACTCCTGTGATTATTCACTGCCCACTCCAGTGATTATCCACTGCCCACTCCAGTGATTATCCACTGCCTACTCCAGTGATTATCCACTGCCCACTCCAGTGATTATCTACTGCCCACTGCTGTGATTAAGTACTGCCCACTCCAGTGATTGTCTACTTCCCACTCCAGTGATTATCTACTGCCTACTCCAGTGATTATCTACTTCGCACTCCAGTGATTATCTACTGCCCACACCAGTGATTATCCACTGCCCACTCCAGTGATTATCCACTGCCCACTCCAGTGATTATCCACTGCCCACTACAGTGATTATCTACTGCCCACTCCAGTGATTATCCACAGCCCACTCCAGTGATTATCTACTGCCCCTCCAGTGATTATCCACTGCCCACTCAAGTCATTATCTACTGCCCACTCCAGTGATTATCCACTGCCCATTCCAGTGATTGTCTGCTGCCCACTCCAGTGATTATCTACTCCCCACTTCTGTGATTATCTACTGCCTACACCAGTGATTATCCACAGCCCACTCCAGTGATTATCTACTGCCCCTCCAGTGATTATCCACTGCCCACTCCAGTGATTGTCTGCAACCCACTCCAGTGATTATCTACTGCCCACTCTAGTGATTATCCACTGCCCACTCCAGTGATTATCTACTGCCCACTCTAGTGATTATCCACTGCCCACTCAAGTCATTATCTACTGCCCACTCCAGTGATTATCCACTGCCCATTCCAGTGATTGTCTGCTGCCCACTCCAGTGATTATCTACTCCCCACTTCTGTGATTATCTACTGCCTACACCAGTGATTATCCACTTGCCTCTCCAGTGATTATCCACTGCCCACTCCAGTGATTATCTGCTGCCTGCTCCAGTGATTATCCACTGCCCACTCCAGTGATTATCTACTTCCCACTCCAGTGATTATCTACTCTCTACTGCACTGATTATCTACTTCCCACTCCAGTGATTAACTACTGCCCATTCCAGTGATTGTCTGCTGCCTACTCCAGTTATTATCTACTGCCCACTCCAATGATTATCCACTGCCCACTCCAGTGATTGTCTGCTGCCTACTCCAGTGATTATCTACTGGCTACTCCAGTGATTATCCACTGCCCACTCCAGTGATTGTCTGCTGCTTACTCCAGTGATTATCTACTGCCTACTCCAGTGATTATCCACTGCCCCCTCCAGTCATAATCCACTGCCCACTCCAGTGATTATCTCCTGGCCACTCCAGTGATTATCTAATGCCCACTCCTGTGATTATTCACTGCCCACTGCAGTGATTAAGTACTGCCTACTCCAGTGATTGTCTACTTCCCACTCCAGTGATTATCTACTGCCTACTCCAGTGATTATCTACTTCGCACTCCAGTGATTATCTACTGCCCACACCAGTGATTATCCACTGCCCACTCCAGTGATTATCCACTGCCCACTCCAGTGATTATCCACTGCCCACTACAGTGATTATCTACTGCCCACTCCAGTGATTATCCACAGCCCACTCCAGTGATTATCTACTGCCCCTCCAGTGATTATCCACTGCCCACTCCAGTGATTGTCTGCAACCCACTCCAGTGATTATCTACTGCCCACTCTAGTGGTTATCCACTGCCCACTCAAGTCATTATCTACTCCCCACTCCAGTGATTATCCATTGCCCACTCCAGTGATTATCCACTGCCCACTCCAGTGATTATCTACTGCCCACTCTAGTGATTATCCACTGCCCACTCAAGTCATTATCTACTGCCCACTCCAGTGATTATCCACTGCCCATTCCAGTGATTGTCTGCTGCCCACTCCAGTGATTATCTACTCCCCACTTCTGTGATTATCTACTGCCTACACCAGTGATTATCCACAGCCCACTCCAGTGATTATCTACTGCCCCTCCAGTGATTATCCACTGCCCACTCCAGTAATTGTCTGCAACCCACTCCAGTGATTATCTACTGCCCACTCTAGTGATTATCCACTGCCCACTCCAGTGATTATCTACTGCCCACTCCAGTGATTATCCATTGCCCACTCCAGTGATTATCCACTGCCCACTCCAGTGATTATCTACTGCCCACTCTAGTGATTATCCACTGCCCACTCAAGTCATTATCTACTGCCCACTCCAGTGATTATCCACTGCCCATTCCAGTGATTGTCTGCTGCCCACTCCAGTGATTATCTACTCCCCACTTCTGTGATTATCTACTGCCTACACCAGTGATTATCCACTTGCCTCTCCAGTGATTATCCACTGCCCACTCCAGTGATTTTCTGCTGCCTGCTCCAGTGATTATCCACTGCCCACTCCAGTGATTATCTACTTCCCACTCCAGTGATTATCTACTCTCTACTGCACTGATTATCTACTTCCCACTCCAGTGATTAACTACTGCCCATTCCAGTGATTATCCACTGCCCACTCCACTGATTATCCACTGCCCACTCCAGTGATTATCTACTGCCCACTTCTGTGATTATCCACTGCCCACTCCAGTGATTATCCACTGCCCACTCCAGTGATTATCGACTGCCTACCCCATTGATTATCTACTGCCTACTCCAGTGATTATCTACTGCCCACTCCTGTGATTATCTACTGCCCACTCCTGTGATTATCCACTGCCCACTCCAGTGATTATCTACTGCCCACTCCTGTGATTATCCACTGCCCATTCCAGTGATTATCCACTGCCCGCACCAGTGATTATCGACTGCCTACTCCAGTGATTATCTACTGCCCACTCCAGTGATTAACTACTGCCTACTCCAGTGATTGTCTGCTGCCCACTCCTGTGATTATCCACTGCCTTCTCCAGTGATTCTCCACAACCTACTCCAGTGATTATCTACTGCACACTCCAGTGATTAACTACTGCCTACTCCTGTGATTATCCACAGCCCACTCCAGTGATTATCTACTTCCCACTCAAGTGATTGTCTGCGGCCCACTCCAGTGATTCTCTACTGCCCACTCCAGTGATTATCCACTGCCCACTCCAGTGATTGTCTGCTACCCACTCCTGTGATTATCCACTGCCCACTCCAATGATTATCCACAGGCTACTCCACTGATTATCTCCTGCCCACTCCAATGATTATCTACTACCCACACCAGTGAATATCCACTGCCCACTCCAGTGATTATCCACTGCCGACTCCAGTGATTATCTACTTCCCACTCCAGTGATTATCCACTGCCTACTCCAGTGATTATCTACTTCCCACTCCAGTGATACTCCACTGCTTACTCCAGTGATTGTCTACTGCCCACTCCAATGATTATCTACTTTCCACTCATGTGATTATCCACTGCCCACTCCAGTGATTCTCCACTGCCTAATCCAGCGATTATCCACAGCCGACTCCAGCGATTAACTACTTCCTACTCCTGTGATTATGCGCTGCCTACTCCAGTGACTATCCACTGCCTACTTCTGTAATTATCCACTGCTTACTCCATCGATTATCTCGTTACTACTCCTGTGATTATCTACTGCCTACTCCAGTGATTATCCACTGCCCACTCCAGTGATTATCCACTGCCCACTCCAGTGATTATCCACTGCCCGCTCCAGTGATTATCCACTGCCCACTCCAGGGATTATCTGCTGCCTGCTCCAGTGATTATCTACTCTCTACTGCACTGATTATCTCCTTCCCACTCCAGTGATTAACTACTGCCCATTCCAGTGATTATCCACTGCCCACTCCACTGATTATCCACTGCCCACTCCAGTGATTATCCACTGCCCACTCCTGTGATTATCCACTGCCCACTCCAGTGATTATCCACTGCCCACTCCAGTGATTATCGACTGCCTACCCCATTGATTATCTACTGCCTACACCAGTGATTATCCACTTGCCTCTCCAGTGATTATCTACTGCCCACTCCAATGATTATCCACTGCCCACTCCAGTGATTGTCTGCTGCCTACTCCAGTGATTATCCACTGCCCACACCAGTGATTATCCACTGCCCACTCCAATGATTATCCACTGCCCACTCCAGTGATTATCTACTGCCCACTCAAGTGATTATACACTGCCCACTCAAGTCATTATCCACTGCCCACTCCAGTGATTGTCTGCTGCCTACTCCAGTTATTATCTACTGCCCACTCCAATGATTATCCACTGCCCACTCCAGTGATTGTCTGCTGCCTACTCCAGTGATTATCTACTGGCTACTCCAGTGATTATCCACTGCCCACTCCAGTGATTGTCTGCTGCTTACTCCAGTGATTATCTACTGCCTACTCCAGTGATTATCCACTGCCCCCTCCAGTCATAATCCACTGCCCACTCCAGTGATTATCTCCTGGCCACTCCAGTGATTATCTAATGCCCACTCCTGTGATTATTCACTGCCCACTCCAGTGATTATCCACTGCCCACTCCAGTGATTATCCACTGCCTACTCCAGTGATTATCCACTGCCCACTCCAGTGATTATCTACTGCCCACTGCTGTGATTAAGTACTGCCCACTCCAGTGATTGTCTACTTCCCACTCCAGTGATTATCTACTGCCTACTCCAGTGATTATCTACTTCGCACTCCAGTGATTATCTACTGCCCACACCAGTGATTATCCACTGCCCACTCCAGTGATTATCCACTGCCCACTCCAGTGATTATCCACTGCCCACTACAGTGATTATCTACTGCCCACTCCAGTGATTATCCACAGCCCACTCCAGTGATTATCTACTGCCCCTCCAGTGATTATCCACTGCCCACTCCAGTGATTGTCTGCAACCCACTCCAGTGATTATCTACTGCCCACTCTAGTGATTATCCACTGCCCACTCAAGTCATTATCTACTGCCCACTCCAGTGATTATCCATTGCCCACTCCAGTGATTATCCACTGCCCACTCCAGTGATTATCTACTGCCCACTCTAGTGATTATCCACTGCCCACTCATGTCATTATCTACTGCCCACTCCAGTGATTATCCACTGCCCATTCCAGTGATTGTCTGCTGCCCACTCCAGTGATTATCTACTCCCCACTTCTGTGATTATCTACTGCCTACACCAGTGATTATCCACAGCCCACTCCAGTGATTATCTACTGCCCCTCCAGTGATTATCCACTGCCCACTCCAGTGATTGTCTGCAACCCACTCCAGTGATTATCTACTGCCCACTCTAGTGATTATCCACTGCCCACTCCAGTGATTATCTACTGCCCACTCTAGTGATTATCCACTGCCCACTCAAGTCATTATCTACTGCCCACTCCAGTGATTATCCACTGCCCATTCCAGTGATTGTCTGCTGCCCACTCCAGTGATTATCTACTCCCCACTTCTGTGATTATCTACTGCCTACACCAGTGATTATCCACTTGCCTCTCCAGTGATTATCCACTGCCCACTCCAGTGATTATCTGCTGCCTGCTCCAGTGATTATCCACTGCCCACTCCAGTGATTATCTACTTCCCACTCCAGTGATTATCTACTCTCTACTGCACTGATTATCTACTTCCCACTCCAGTGATTAACTACTGCCCATTCCAGTGATTATCCACTGCCCACTCCACTGATTATCCACTGCCCACTCCAGTGATTATCTACTGCCCACTTCTGTGATTATCCACTGCCCACTCCAGTGATTATCCACTGCCCACTCCAGTGATTATCGACTGCCTACCCCATTGATTATCTACTGCCTACTCCAGTGATTATCTACTGCCCACTCCTGTGATTATCTACTGCCCACTCCTGTGATTATCCACTGCCCACTCCAGTGATTATCTACTGCCCACTCCTGTGATTATCCACTGCCCATTCCAGTGATTATCCACTGCCCGCACCAGTGATTATCGACTGCCTACTCCAGTGATTATCTACTGCCCACTCCAGTGATTAACTACTGCCTACTCCAGTGATTGTCTGCTGCCCACTCCTGTGATTATCCACTGCCTTCTCCAGTGATTCTCCACAACCTACTCCAGTGATTATCTACTGCACACTCCAGTGATTAACTACTGCCTACTCCTGTGATTATCCACAGCCCACTCCAGTGATTTTCTACTTCCCACTCAAGTGATTGTCTGCGGCCCACTCCAGTGATTCTCTACTGCCCACTCCAGTGATTATCCACTGCCCACTCCAGTGATTGTCTGCTACCCACTCCTGTGATTATCCACTGCCCACTCCAATGATTATCCACAGGCTACTCCACTGATTATCTCCTGCCCACTCCAATGATTATCTACTACCCACACCAGTGAATATCCACTGCCCACTCCAGTGATTATCCACTGCCGACTCCAGTGATTATCTACTTCCCACTCCAGTGATTATCCACTGCCTACTCCAGTGATTATCTACTTCCCACTCCAGTGATACTCCACTGCTTACTCCAGTGATTGTCTACTGCCCACTCCAATGATTATCTACTTTCCACTCATGTGATTATCCACTGCCCACTCCAGTGATTCTCCACTGCCTAATCCAGCGATTATCCACAGCCGACTCCAGCGATTAACTACTTCCTACTCCTGTGATTATGCGCTGCCTACTCCAGTGACTATCCACTGCCTACTTCAGTAATTATCCACTGCTTACTCCATCGATTATCTCGTTACTACTCCTGTGATTATCTACTGCCTACTCCTGTGATTATCCACTGCCCACTCCAGTGATTATCCACTGCCCACTCCAGTGATTATCCACTGCCCGCTCCAGTGATTATCCACTGCCCACTCCAGGGATTATCTGCTGCCTGCTCCAGTGATTATCCACTGCCCACTCCAGTGATTATCTACTTCCCACTCCAGTGATTATCTACTGCCTACTGCAGTGATTATCCACTGCCATACTCCAGTGATTAGCCACTGCCCACTCCAGCGATTATCCACAGCCTAATCCAGTGATTAACTGCTGCCTACTCCTGTGATTATCCACTGCCCAGACCAGTGATTATCCACTGCCCACTCCAGTGATTATCGACTGCCTACTCCAGTGATTATCTTCTGCCCACTCCTGTGATTATCCAGTGCCCACTCCTGTGATTATCCACTGCCCACTGCAGTGATTATCTACTTCCCACTCCTGTGATTATCCACTGCCCAGTCCAGTGATTATTCACTGCCCACTCCAGTGATTATCTACTGCCCACTCCTGTGATTATCCACTGCCCACTCCAGTGGTTATCCACTGCCCACTCCAGTGATTATCTACTGCCCACTGCTGTGATTATCTACTGCCCACTCCTGTGATTATCCACTGCCCACTCAAGTGATTATCTACTTCGCACTCCAGTGATTATCTACTGCCCACTCCAGTAATTATCTACTGCCCACTCCTGTGATTATCCACTGCCCACTCCAGTGATTATCCACTGCCCGCTCCAGTGATTATCCACTGCCTACTCCAGGGATTATCTGCTGCCTGCTCCAGTGATTATCCACTGCCCACTCCAGTGATTATCTACTTCCCACTCCAGTGATTATCTACTGCCTACTGCAGTGATTATCTACTGCCTACTCCAGTGATTATCCACTGCCCACTACAGTGACTATCCACTGCCCACTCCAGTGATTATCTCCTAGCCACTATAGTGATTATCTACTGCCCACTCCTGTGATTATTCACTGCCCACTCCAGTGAGTATCCACTGCCCACTCCAGTGATTATCTACTTCCCACTCCAGTGATTATCTACTGCCCACTCCAATGATTATCTACTGCCCACTCCAGTGATTATCTACTGCCCACTCCAGTGATTATCCACTGCCCATTCCAGTGATTGTCTGCTACCCACTCCAGTGATTATCTACTCCCCACTTCTGTGATTATCTACTGCCTACTCCAGTGATTATCCACTTGCCTCTCCAGTGATTATCCACTGCCCACTCCAGTGATTATCTGCTGCCTGCTCCAGTGATTATCCACTGCCCACTCCAGTGATTATCTACTTCCCTCTCCAGTGATTATCTACTGCCTACTGCAGTGATTATCTACTTCCCACTCCAGTGATTATCCACTGCTCACTCCTGTGATTATCCACTGCCCACTCCAGTGATTATCCACTGCCCACTCCAGTGATTATCGACTGCCTACTCCAGTGATTATCTACTGCCCACTCCTGTGATTATCTACTGCCCACTCCTGTGATTATCCACTGCCCACTCCAGTGATTATCTACTGCCCACTCCTGTGATTATCCACTGCCCATTCCAGTGATTATCCACTGCCCGCTCCAGTGATTATCGACTGCCTACTCCAGTGATTATCTACTGCCCACTCCAGTGATTAACTACTGCCTACTCAAGTGATTGTCTGCTGCCCACTCCTGTGATTATCCACTGCCTACTCCAGTGATTCTCCACAACCTACTCCAGTGATTATCTACTGCACACTCCAGTGATTAACTACTGCCTACTCCTGTGAATATCCACAGCCCACTCCAGTGATGATCTACTGTCTACTCCAGTCATTTTCCACTGCCTGCTCCAGTGATTATCGACTGCCCACTCCTGTGATTATCCACTGCCTACTCCAGTGATTATCTACTTCCCACTCAAGTGATTGTCTGCGGCCCACTCCAGTGATTCTCTACTGCCCACTCCAGTGATTGTCTGCTACCCACTCCTGTGATTATCCACTGCCCACTCCAATGATTATCCACAGGCTACTCCACTGATTATCTACTGCCCACTCCAATGATTATCTACTACCCACACCAATGAATATCCAATGCCCACTCCAGTGATTATCCACTGCCTACTCCAGTGATTATCTACTTCCCACTCTAGTGATTATCCACTGCCTACTCCAGTGATAATCTACTTCCCACTCCAGTGATAATCCACTGCTTACTCCTGTGATTATCTACTGCCCACTCCAATGATTATCTACTTCCGACTCCAGTGATTATCCACTGCTTACTCCAGTGATTACCTACTGCCCACTCCAATGATTATCTACTTCCCACTCCAGTGATTATCCACTGCCCACTCCAGTGATTCTCCACTGCCTAATCCAGCGATTATCCACAGACGAACCAGCGATTAACTACCTCCTACTCCTGTGATTATCCGCTGCCTACTCCAGTGACTATCCACTGCCTACTTCAGTAATTATCCACTGCTTGCTCCAGTGATTATCCACTGCTTACTCCATCAATTATCTCGTTACTACTCCTGTGATTATCTACTGGCTACTCCAGTGATTATCCACTGCCCACTCCAGTGATTATCCACTGCCCACCCCAGTGATTACCCACTGCTTCCTCCTGTGATTATCCAATGCCTACTCCAGCGATTATCCACTGCCTACTCCAGTGATTATCCACTGCCCACTCCAGTGATTATCCACTGCCCACTCCAGCGATTACCCACAGCCTAATCCAGTGATTAACTGCTGCCTACTCCTGTGATTATCCACTGCTTACTCCAGTGATTATCCACTGCCTACTCCAGTGATTATCCACTGCCCACTCCAGTGATTATCTACTGCCCACTCCTGTGATTATCCACTGCCCAGACCAGTGATTATCCACTGCCCACTCCAGTGATTATCGACTGCCTACTCCAGTGATTATCTTCTGCCCACTGCAGTGATTATCGACTGCCTACTCCAGTGATTATCTACTGCCCACTCCTGTGATTATCCACTGCCCACTCCAGTGATTATCTACTTCCCACTCCTGTGATTATCCACTGCCCAGTCCAGTGATTATTCACTGCCCACTCCAGTGATTATCTACTGCCCACTCCTGTGATTATCCACTGCCCACTCCAGTGGTTATCCACTGCCCACTCCAGTGATTATCTACTGCCCACTCCTGTGATTATCTACTGCCCACTCCTGTGATTATCCACTGCCCACTCCAGTGATTATCTACTTCCCACTCCAGTGATTATCTACTGCCCACTCCAGTAATTATCTACTTCCCACTCCACTGATTATCTACTGCCCACTCCTGTGATTATCCACTGCCCACTCCAGTGATTATCCAATGCCCGCTCCAGTGATTATCCACTGCCCACACCAGTGATTATCTGCTGCCTGCTCCAGTGATTATCCACTGCCCACTCCAGTGATTATCTACTTCCCACTCCATTGATTATCTACTGCCTACTGCAGTGATTATCTACTGCCTATTCCAGTGATTATCCACTGCCCACTACAGTGACTATCCACTGCCCACTCCAGTGATTATCTCCTAGCCACTCTATTGATTATCTACTGCCCACTCCTGTGATTATTCACTGCCCACTCCAGTGAGTATCCACTGCCCACTCCAGTGATTATCCACTGCCCACTCCAGTGATTATCGACTGCCTACTCCAGTGATTATCTACTGCCCACTCCTGTGATTATCTACTGCCCACTCCTGTGATTATCCACTGCCCACTCCAGTGATTATCTACTGCCCACTCCTGTGATTATCCACTGCCCATTCCAGTGATTATCCACTGCCCGCTCCAGTGATTATCGACTGCCTACTCCAGTGATTATCTACTGCCCACTCCAGTGATTAACTACTGCCTACTCCAGTGATTGTCTGCTGCCCACTCCTGTCATTATCCACTGCCTACTCCAGTGATTCTCCACAACCTACTCCAGTGATTATCTACTGCACACTCCAGTGATTAACTACTGCCTACTCCTGTGAATATCCACATCCCACTCCAGTGATTATCTACTGTCTACTCCAGTCATTATCCACTGCCTGCTCCAGTGATTATCGACTGCCCACTCCTGTGATTATCCACTGCCTACTCCAGTGATTATCTACTTCCCACTCAAGTGATTGTCTGCGGCCCACTCCAGTGATTCTCTACTGCCTACTCCAGTGATTATCCACTGCCCACTCCAGTAATTGTCTGCTACCCACTCCTGTGATTATCCACTGCCCACTCCAATGATTATCCACAGGCTACTCCACTGATTATCTACTGCCCACTCCAATGATTATCTACTACCCACACCAATGAATATCCACTGCCCACTCCAGTGATTATCCACTGCCTACTCCAGTGATTATCTACTTCCCACTCCAGTGATTATCCACTGCCTACTCCAGTGATTATCTACTTCCCACTCCAGTGATAATCCACTGCTTACTCCAGTGATTATCTACTGCCCACTCCAATGATTATCTACTTCCGACTCCAGTGATTATCCACTGCTTATTCCAGTGATTATCTACTGCCCACTCCAATGATTATCTACTGCCCACTCCAATGATTATCTACTTCCGACTCCAGTGAGTATCCACTGCTTACTCCAGTGATTATCTACTGCCCACTCCAATGATTATCTACTTCCCACTCCAGTGATTATCCACTGCCCACTCCAGTGATTATCCACTGCCTAATCCAGCGATTATCCACAGCCGACTCCAGCGATTAACTACTTCCTACTCCTGTGATTATCCGCTGCCTACTCCAGTGACTATCCACTGCCTACTTCAGTAATTATCCACTGCTTACTCCAGTGATTATCCACTGCTTACTCCATCGATTATCTCGTTACTACTCTTGTGATTATCTACTGCCTACTCCAGTTATTATCCACTGCCCACTCCAGTGATTATCCACTGCCCACCCCAGTGATTACCCACTGCTTCCTCCTGTGATTATCCAATGTCTACTCCAGCGATTATCCACTGCCTACTCCAGTGATTATCCACTGCCCACTCCAGCGATTATCCACAGCCTAATCCAGTGATTAACTGCTGCCTACTCCTGTGATTATCCACTGCTTACTCCAGTGATTATCCACTGCCTACTCCAGTGATTATCCACTGCCCACTCCAGTGATTATCTACTGCCCACTCCTGTGATTATCCACTGCCCAGACCAGTGATTATCCACTGCCCACTCCAGTGATTATCGACTGCCTACTCCAGTGATTATCTTCTGCCCACTCCTGTGATTATCCACTGCCCACTCCAGTGATTATCTACTTCCCACTCCTGTGATTATCCACTGCCCAGTCCAGTGATTATTCACTGCCCACTCCAGTGATTATCTACTGCCCACTCCTGTGATTATCCACTGCCCACTCCAGTGGTTATCCACTGCCCACTCAAGTGATTATCTACTGCCCACTCCTGTGATTATCTACTGCCCACTCCTGTGATTATCCACTGCCCACTCCAGCGATTACCCACAGCCTAATCCAGTGATTAACTGCTGCCTACTCCTGTGATTATCCACTGCTTACTCCAGTGATTATCCACTGCCTACTCCAGTGATTATACACTGCCCACTCCAGTGATTATCTACTGCCCACTCCTGTGATTATCCACTGCCCAGACCAGTGATTATCCACTGCCCACTCCAGTGATTATCGACTGCCTACTCCAGTGATTATCTTCTGCCCACTGCAGTGATTATCGACTGCCTACTCCAGTGATTATCTACTGCCCACTCCTGTGATTATCCACTGCCCACTCCAGTGATTATCTACTTCCCACTCCTGTGATTATCCACTGCCCAGTCCAGTGATTATTCACTGCCCACTCCAGTGATTATCTACTGCCCACTCCTGTGATTATCCACTGCCCACTCCAGTGGTTATCCACTGCCCACTCCAGTGATTATCTACTGCCCACTCCTGTGATTATCTACTGCCCACTCCTGTGATTATCCACTGCCCACTCCAGTGATTATCTACTTCCCACTCCAGTGATTATCTACTGCCGACTCCAGTAATTATCTACTTCCCACTCCACTGATTATCTACTGCCCACTCCTGTGATTATCCACTGCCCACTCCAGTGATTATCCAATGCCCGCTCCAGTGATTATCCACTGCCCACACCAGTGATTATCTGCTGCCTGCTCCAGTGATTATCCACTGCCCACTCCAGTGATTATCTACTTCCCACTCCATTGATTATCTACTGCCTACTGCAGTGATTATCTACTGCCTATTCCAGTGATTATCCACTGCCCACTACAGTGACTATCCACTGCCCACTCCAGTGATTATCTCCTAGCCACTCTAGTGATTATCTACTGCCCACTCCTGTGATTATTCACTGCCCACTCCAGTGAGTATCCACTGCCCACTCCAGTGATTATCTACTTCCCACTCCAGTGATTATCTACTGCTCACTCCAATGATTATCTACTGCCCACTCCAGTGATTATCTGCTGCCCACTCTAGTGATTATCCACTGCCCACTCAAGTCATTATCTACTGCCCACTCCAGTGATTATCCACTCCCCATTCCAGTGATTGTCTGCTACCCACTCCAGTGATTATCTACTCCCCACTTCTGTGATTATCTACTGCCTACTCCAGTGATTATCCACTTGCCTCTCCAGTGATTATCCACTGCCCACTCCAGTGATTATCTGCTGCCTGCTCCAGTGATTATCCACTGCCCACTCCAGTGATTATCCACTTGCCTCTCCAGTGATTATCCACTGCCCACTCCAGTGATTATCTGCTGCCTGCTCCAGTGATTATCCACTGCCCACTCCAGTGATTATCTACATCCCACTCCAGTGATTATCCACTGCCCACTCCAGTGATTATCCACTGCCCACTCCTGTGCTTATCCACTGCCCACTCCAGTGATTATCCACTGCCCACTCCAGAGATTATCGACTGCCTACTCCAGTGATTATCTACTGCCCACTCCTGTGATTATCTACTGCCCACTCCTGTGATTATCCACTGCCCACTCCAGTGATTATCTACTGCCCACTCCTGTGATTATCCACTGCCCATTCCAGTGATTATCCACTGCCCGCTCCAGTGATTATCGACTGCCTACTCCAGTGATTATCTACTGCCCACTCCAGTGATTAACTACTGCCTACTCCAGTGATTGTCTGCTGCCCACTCCTGTGATTATCCACTGCCTACTCCAGTGATTCTCCACAACCTACTCCAGTGATTATCTACTGCACACTCCAGTGATTAACTACTGCCTACTCCTGTGAATATCCACAGCCCACTCCAGTGATTATCTACTGTCTACTCCAGTCATTATCCACTGCCTGCTCCAGTGATTATCGACTGCCCACTCCTGTGATTATCCACTGCCTACTCCAGTGATTATCTACTTCCCACTCAAGTGATTGTCTGCGGCCCACTCCAGTGATTCTCTACTGCCTACTCCAGTGATTATCCACTGCCCACTCCAGTGATTGTCTGCTACCCACTCCAGTGATTATCCACTGCCCACTCCAGTGATTATCCACTGCCTAATCCAGCGATTATCCACAGCCGACTCCAGCGATTAACTACTTCCTACTCCTGTGATTATCCGCTGCCTACTCCAGTGACTATCCACTGCCTACTTCAGTAATTATCCACTGCTTACTCCAGTGATTATCCACTGCTTACTCCATCGATTATCTCGTTACTACTCCTGTGATTATCTACTGCCTACTCCAGTTATTATCCACTGCCCACCCCAGTGATTACCCACTGCTTCCTCCTGTGATTATCCAATGTCTACTCCAGCAATTATCCACTGCCTACTCCAGTGATTATCCACTGCCCACTCCAGCGATTATCCACAGCCTAATCCAGTGATTAACTGCTGCCTACTCCTGTGATTATCCACTGCTTACTCCAGTGATTATCCACTGCCTACTCCAGTGATTATCCACTGCCCACTCCAGTGATTATTTACTGCCCACTCCTGTGATTATCCACTGCCCAGACCAGTGATTATCCACTGCCCACTCCAGTGATTATCGACTGCCTACTCCAGTGATTATCTTCTGCCCACTCCTGTGATTATTCACTGCCCACTCCAGTGATTATCTACTGCCCACTCCTGTGATTATCCACTGCCCACTCCAGTGGTTATCCACTGCCCACTCAAGTGATTATCTACTGCCCACTCCTGTGATTATCTACTGCCCACTCCTGTGATTATCCACTGCCCACTCCAGCGATTACCCACAGCCTAATCCAGTGATTAACTGCTGCCTACTCCTGTGATTATCCACTGCTTACTCCAGTGATTATCCACTGCCTACTCCAGTGATTATCCACTGCCCACTCCAGTGATTATCTACTGCCCACTCCTGTGATTATCCACTGCCCAGACCAGTGATTATCCACTGCCCACTCCAGTGATTATCGACTGCCTACTCCAGTGATTATCTTCTGCCCACTGCAGTGATTATCGACTGCCTACTCCAGTGATTATCTACTGCCCACTCCTGTGATTATCCACTGCCCACTCCAGTGATTATCTACTTCCCACTCCTGTGATTATCCACTGCCCAGTCCAGTGATTATTCACTGCCCACTCCAGTGATTATCTACTGCCCACTCCTGTGATTATCCACTGCCCACTCCAGTGGTTATCCACTGCCCACTCGAGTGATTATCTACTGCCCACTCCTGTGATTATCTACTGCCCACTCCTGTGATTTTCCACTGCCCACTCCAGTGATTATCTACTTCCCACTCCAGTGATTACCTACTGCCCACTCCAGTAATTATCTACTTCCCACTCCACTGATTATCTACTGCCCACTCCTGTGATTATCCACTGCCCACTCCAGTGATTATCCAATGCCCGCTCCAGTGATTATCCACTGCCCACACCAGTGATTATCTGCTGCCTGCTCCAGTGATTATCCACTGCCCACTCCAGTGAATATCTACTTCCCACTCCATTGATTATCTACTGCCTACTGCAGTGATTATCTACTGCCTATTCCAGTGATTATCCACTGCCCACTACAGTGACTATCCACTGCCCACTCCAGTGATTATCTCCTAGCCACTCTAGTGATTATCTACTGCCCACTCCTGTGATTATCTACTGCCCACTCCAGTGAGTATCCACTGCCCACTCCAGTGATTATCTACTTCCCACTCCAGTGATTATCTGCTGCTCACTCCAATGATTATCTACTGCCCACTCCAGTGATTATCTGCTGCCCACTCTAGTGATTATCCACTGCCCACTCAAGTCATTATCTACTGCCCACTCCAATGATTATCCACTGCCCATTCCAGTGATTGTCTGCTACCCACTCCAGTGATTATCTACTCCCCACTTCTGTGCTTATCTACTGCCTACTCCAGTGATTATCCACTTGCCTCTCCAGTGATTATCCACTGCCCACTCCAGTGATTATCTGCTGCCTGCTCCAGTGATTATCCACTGCCCACTCCAGTGATTATCCACTTGCCTCTCCAGTGATTATCCACTGCCCACTCCAGTGATTATCTGCTGCCTGCTCCAGTGATTATCCACTGCCCACTCCAGTGATTATCTACATCCCACTCCAGTGATTATCCACTGCCCACTCCAGTGATTATCCACTGCCCACTCCTGTGATTATCCACTGCCCACTCCAGTGATTATCCACTGCCCACTCCAGTGATTATCGACTGCCTACTCCAGTGATTATCTACTGCCCACTCCTGTGATTATCTACTGCCCACTCCTGTGATTATCCACTGCCCACTCCAGTGATTATCTACTGCCCACTCCTGTGATTATCCACTGCCCATTCCAGTGATTATCCACTGCCCGCTCCAGTGATTATCGACTGCCTACTCCAGTGATTATCTACTGCCCACTCCAGTGATTAACTACTGCCTACTCCAGTGATTGTCTGCTGCCCACTCCTGTGATTATCCACTGCCTACTCCAGTGATTCTCCACAACCTACTCCAGTGATTATCTACTGCATACTCCAGTGATTAACTACTGCCTACTCCTGTGAATATCCACAGCCCACTCCAGTGATTATCTACTGTCTACTCCAGTCATTATCCACTGCCTGCTCCAGTGATTATCGACTGCCCACTCCTGTGATTATCCACTGCCTACTCCAGTGATTATCTACTTCCCACTCAAGTGATTGTCTGCGGCCCACTCCAGTGATTCTCTACTGCCTACTCCAGTGATTATCCACTGCCCACTCCAGTGATTGTCTGCTACCCACTCCTGTGATTATCCACTGCCCACTCCAATGATTATCCACAGGCTACTCCACTGATTATCTACTGCCCACTCCAATGATTATCTACTACCCACACCAATGAATATCCACTGCCCACTCCAGTGATTATCCACTGCCTACTCCAGTGATTATCTACTTCCCACTCCAGTGATTATCCACTGCCTACTCCAGTGATTATCTACTTCCCACTCCAGTGATAATCCACTGCTTACTCCAGTGATTATCTACTGCCCACTCCAATGATTATCTACTTCCGACTCCAGTGATTATCCACTGCTTACTCCAGTGATTATCTACTGCCCACTCCAATGATTATCTACTTCCCACTCCAGTGATTATCCACTGCCCACTCCAGTGATTATCCACTGCCTAATCCAGCGATTATCCACAGCCGACTCCAGCGATTAACTACTTCCTACTCCTGTGATTATCCGCTGCCTACTCCAGTGACTATCCACTGCCTACTTCAGTAATTATCCACTGCTTACTCCAGTGATTATCCACTGCTTACTCCATCGATTATCTCGTTACTACTCCTGTGATTATCTACTGCCTACTCCAGTTATTATCCACTGCCCACTCCAGTGATTATCCACTGCCCACCCCAGTGATTACCCACTGCTTCCTCCTGTGATTATCCAATGTCTACTCCAGCAATTATCCACTGCCTACTCCAGTGATTATCCACTGCCCACTCCAGCGATTATCCACAGCCTAATCCAGTGATTAACTGCTGCCTACTCCTGTGATTATCCACTGCTTACTCCAGTGATTATCCACTGCCTACTCCAGTGATTATCCACTGCCCACTCCAGTGATTATCTACTGCCCACTCCTGTGATTATCCACTGCCCAGACCAGTGATTATCCACTGCCCACTCCAGTGATTATCGACTGCCTACTCCAGTGATTATCTTCTGCCCACTCCTGTGATTATCCACTGCCCACTCCAGTGATTATCTACTTCCCACTCCTGTGATTATCCACTGCCCAGTCCAGTGATTATTCACTGCCCACTCCAGTGATTATCTACTGCCCACTCCTGTGATTATCCACTGCCCACTCCAGTGGTTATCCACTGCCCACTCAAGTGATTATCTACTGCCCACTCCTGTGATTATCTACTGCCCACTCCTGTGATTATCCACTGCCCACTCCAGTGATTATCTACTTCCCACTCCAGTGATTATCTACTGCCCCCTCCAGTAATTATCTACATCCCACTCCAGTGATTATCTACTGCCCACTCCTGTGATTATCCACTGCCCACTCCAGTGATTATCTACTTCCCACTCCAGTGATTATCTACTGCCTACTGCAGTGATTATCTACTGCCTACTCCAGTGATTATCCACTGCCCACTACAGTGACAATCCACTGCCCACTCCAGTGATTATCTCCTAGCCACTCTAGTGATTATCTACTGCCCACTCCTGTGATTATTCACTGCCCACTCCAGTGAGTATCCACTGCCCACTCCAGTGATTATCTACTTCCCACTCCAGTGATTATCTACTGCCCACTCCAATGATTATCTGCTGCCCACTCCAGTGATTATCTACTGCCCACTCTAGTGATTATCCACTGCCCACTCAAGTCATTATCTACTGCCCACTCCAGTGATTATCCACTGCCCATTCCAGTGATTGTCTGCTACCCACACCAGTGATTATCCACTTGCCTCTCCAGTGATTATCCACTGCCCACTCCAGTGATTATCTGCTGCCTGCTCCAGTGATTATCCACTGCCCACTCCAGTGATTATCTACTTCCCTCTCCAGTGATTATCTACTGCCTACTGCACTGATTATCTACATCCCACTCCAGTGATTATCCACTGCCCACTCCAGTGATTATCCACTGCCCACTCCTGTGATTATCCACTGCCCACTCCAGTGATTATCTACTGCCCACTCCTGTGATTATCCACTGCCCATTCCAGTGATTATCCACTGCCCGCTCCAGTGATTATCGACTGCCTACTCCAGTGATTATCTACTGCCCACTCCAGTGATTAACTACTGCCTACTGCAGTGATTGTCTGCTGCCCACTCCTGTGATTATCCACTGCCTACTCCAGTGATTCTCCACAACCTACTCAAGTGATTATCTACTGCACACTCCAGTGATTAACTACTGCCTACTCCTGTGAATATCCACAGCCCACTCCAGTGATTATCTACTGTCTACTCCAGTCATTATCCACTGCCTGCTCCAGTGATTATCGACTGCCCACTCCTGTGATTATCCACTGCCTACTCCAGTGATTATCTACATCCCACTCAAGTGATTGCCTGCGGCCCACTCCAGTGATTCTCTACTGCCTACTCCAGTGATTATCCACTGCCCACTCCAGTGATTGTCTGCTACCCACACCAATGAATATCCACTACCCACTCCAGTGATTATCCACTGCCTACTCCAGTGATTATCTACTTCCCACTCCAGTGATTATCCACTGCCTACTCCAGTGATTATCTACTTCCCACTCCAGTGATAATCCACTGCTTACGCCAGTGATTATCTACTGCCCACTCCAATGATTATCTACATCCAACTCCAGTGATTATCCACTGCCCACTCCAGTGATTATCGACTGCCTACTCCAGTGATTATCTTCTGCCCACTCCTGTGATTATCCACTGCCCACTCCAGTGATTATCTACTTCCCACGCCTGTGATTATCCACTGCCCAGTCCAGTGATTATTCACTGCCCACTCCAGTGATTATCTACTGCCCACTCCTGTGATTATCCACTGCCCACTCCAGTGGTTATCCACTGCCCACTCAAGTGATTATCTACTGCCCACTCCTGTGATTATCTACTGCCCACTCCTGTGATTATCCACTGCCCACTCCAGTGATTATCTACTTCCCACTCCAGTGATTATCTACTGCCCACT
The DNA here is from genome assembly GCF_047496885.1 of Scyliorhinus torazame. Taxonomy (NCBI): domain Eukaryota; kingdom Metazoa; phylum Chordata; class Chondrichthyes; order Carcharhiniformes; family Scyliorhinidae; genus Scyliorhinus; species Scyliorhinus torazame. The sequence goes on along the minus strand of NC_092707.1, from coordinate 151,559,909 downwards.
CCAGTAATTATCTACATCCCACTCCAGTGATTATCTACTGCCCACTCCTGTGATTATCCACTGCCCACTCCAGTGATTATCTACTTCCCACTCCAGTGATTATCTACTGCCTACTGCAGTGATTATCTACTGCCTACTCCAGTGATTATCCACTGCCCACTACAGTGACAATCCACTGCCCACTCCAGTGATTATCTCCTAGCCACTCTAGTGATTATCTACTGCCCACTCCTGTGATTATTCACTGCCCACTCCAGTGAGTATCCACTGCCCACTCCAGTGATTATCTACTTCCCACTCCAGTGATTATCTACTGCCCACTCCAATGATTATCTGCTGCCCACTCCAGTGATTATCTACTGCCCACTCTAGTGATTATCCACTGCCCACTCAAGTCATTATCTACTGCCCACTCCAGTGATTATCCACTGCCCATTCCAGTGATTGTCTGCTACCCACACCAGTGATTATCCACTTGCCTCTCCAGTGATTATCCACTGCCCACTCCAGTGATTATCTGCTGCCTGCTCCAGTGATTATCCACTGCCCACTCCAGTGATTATCTACTTCCGTCTCCAGTGATTATCTACTGCCTACTGCACTGATTATCTACATCCCACTCCAGTGATTATCCACTGCCCACTCCAGTGATTATCCACTGCCCACTCCTGTGATTATCCACTGCCCACTCCAGTGATTATCTACTGCCCACTCCTGTGAATATCCACTGCCCATTCCAGTGATTATCCACTGCCCGCTCCAGTGATTATCGACTGCCTACTCCAGTGATTATCTACTGCCCACTCCAGTGATTAACTACTGCCTACTGCAGTGATTGTCTGCTGCCCACTCCTGTGATTATCCACTGCCTACTCCAGTGATTCTCCACAACCTACTCCAGTGATTATCTACTGCACACTCCAGTGATTAACTACTGCCTACTCCTGTGAATATCCACAGCCCACTCCAGTGATTATCTACTGTCTACTCCAGTCATTATCCACTGCCTGCTCCAGTGATTATCGACTGCCCACTCCTGTGATTATCCACTGCCTACTCCAGTGATTATCTACATCCCACTCAAGTGATTGCCTGCGGCCCACTCCAGTGATTCTCTACTGCCTACTCCTGTGATGATCCACTGCCCACTCCAGTGATTATCCAATGCCCGCTCCAGTGATTATCCACTGCCCACTCCTGTGATTATCTGCTGCCTGCTCCAGTGATTATCCACTGCCCACTCCAGTGAATATCTACTTCCCACTCCATTGATTATCTCCTGCCTACTGCAGTGATTATCTACTGCCTATTCCAGTGATTATCCACTGCCCACTACAGTGACTATCCACTGCCCACTCCAGTGATTATCTCCTAGCCACTCTAGTGATTATCTACTGCCCACTCCTGTGATTATCTACTGCCCACTCCAGTGAGTATCCACTGCCCACTCCAGTGATTATCTACTTCCCACTCCAGTGATTATCTACTGCTCACTCCAATGATTATCTACTGCCCACTCCAGTGATTATCTGCTGCCCACTCTAGTGATTATCCACTGCCCACTCAAGTCATTATCTACTGCCCACTCCAGTGATTATCCACTGCCCATTCCAGTGATTGTCTGCTACTCACTCCAGTGATTATCTACTCCCCACTTCTGTGATTATCTACTGCCTACTCCAGTGATTATCCACTTGCCTCTCCAGTGATTATCCACTGCCCACTCCAGTGATTATCTGCTGCCTGCTCCAGTGATTATCCACTGCCCACTCCAGTGATTATCCACTTGCCTCTCCAGTGATTATCCACTGCCCACTCCAGTGATTATCCACTGCCCACTCCTGTGATTATCGACTGCCTACTCCAGTGATTATCTACTGCCCACTCCTGTGATTATCTACTGCCCACTCCTGTGATTATCCACTGCCCACTCCAGTGATTATCTACTGCCCACTCCTGTGATTATCCACTGCCCATTCCAGTGATTATCCACTGCCCGCTCCAGTGATTATCGACTGCCTACTCCAGTGATTATCTACTGCCCACTCCAGTGATTAACTACTGCCTACTCCAGTGATTGTCTGCTGCCCACTCCTGTGATTATCCACTGCCTACTCCAGTGATTCTCCACAACCTACTCCAGTGATTATCTACTGCACACTCCAGTGATTAACTACTGCCTACTCCTGTGAATATCCACAGCCCACTCCAGTGATTATCTACTGTCTACTCCAGTCATTATCCACTGCCTGCTCCAGTGATTATCGACTGCCCACTCCTGTGATTATCCACTGCCTACTCCAGTGATTATCTACTTCCCACTCAAGTGATTGTCTGCGGCCCACTCCAGTGATTCTCTACTGCCTACTCCAGTGATTATCCACTGCCCACTCCAGTGATTGTCTGCTACCCACTCCTGTGATTATCCACTGCCCACTCCAATGATTATCCACAGGCTACTCCACTGATTATCTACTGCCCACTCCAATGATTATCTACTACCCACACCAATGAATATCCACTGCCCACTCCAGTGATTATCCACTGCCTACTCCAGTGATTATCTACTTCCCACTCCAGTGATTATCCACTGCCTACTCCAGTGATTATCTACTTCCCACTCCAGTGATAATCCACTGCTTACTCCAGTGATTTTCTACTGCCCACTCCAATGATTATCTACTTCCGACTCCAGTGATTATCCACTGCTTACTCCAGTGATTATCTACTGCCCACTCCAATGATTATCTACTTCCCACTCCAGTGATTATCCACTGCCCACTCCAGTGATTATCCACTGCCTAATCCAGCGATTATCCACAGCCGACTCCAGCGATTAACTACTTCCTACTCCTGTGATTATCCGCTGCCTACTCCAGTGACTATCCACTGCCTACTTCAGTAATTATCCACTGCTTACTCCAGTGATTATCCACTGCTTACTCCATCGATTATCTCGTTACTACTCCTGTGATTATCTACTGCCTACTCCAGTTATTATCCACTGCCCACTCCAGTGATTATCCACTGCCCACCCCAGTGATTACCCACTGCTTCCTCCTGTGATTATCCAATGTCTACTCCAGCAATTATCCACTGCCTACTCCAGTGATTATCCACTGCCCACTCCAGCGATTATCCACAGCCTAATCCAGTGATTAACTGCTGCCTACTCCTGTGATTATCCACTGCTTACTCCAGTGATTATCCACTGCCTACTCCAGTGATTATCCACTGCCCACTCCAGTGATTATCTACTGCCCACTCCTGTGATTATCCACTGCCCAGACCAGTGATTATCCACTGCCCACTCCAGTGATTATCCACTGCCTACTCCAGTGATTATCTACTTCCCACTCCAGTGATTATCCACTGCCTACTCCAGTGATTATCTACTTCCCACTCCAGTGATAATCCACTGCTTACGCCAGTGATTATCTACTGCCCACTCCAATGATTATCTACATCCAACTCCAGTGATTATCCACTGCCCACTCCAGTGATTATCGACTGCCTACTCCAGTGATTATCTTCTGCCCACTCCTGTGATTATCCACTGCCCACTCCAGTGATTATCTACTTCCCACGCCTGTGATTATCCACTGCCCAGTCCAGTGATTATTCACTGCCCACTCCAGTGATTATCTACTGCCCACTCCTGTGATTATCCACTGCCCACTCCAGTGGTTATCCACTGCCCACTCAAGTGATTATCTACTGCCCACTCCTGTGATTATCTACTGCCCACTCCTGTGATTATCCACTGCCCACTCCAGTGATTATCTACTTCCCACTCCGGTGATTATCTACTGCCCACTCCAGTAATTATCTACATCCCACTCCAGTGATTATCTACTGCCCACTCCTGTGATTATCCACTGCCCACTCCAGTGATTATCTACTTCCCACTCCAGTGATTATCTACTGCCTACTGCAGTGATTATCTACTGCCTACTCCAGTGATTATCCACTGCCCACTACAGTGACAATCCACTGCCCACTCCAGTGATTATCTCCTAGCCACTCTAGTGATTATCTACTGCCCACTCCTGTGATTATTCACTGCCCACTCCAGTGAGTATCCACTGCCCACTCCAGTGATTATCTACTTCCCACTCCAGTGATTATCTACTGCCCACTCCAATGATTATCTGCTGCCCACTCCAGTGATTATCTACTGCCCACTCTAGTGATTATCCACTGCCCACTCAAGTCATTATCTACTGCCCACTCCAGTGATTATCCACTGCCCATTCCAGTGATTGTCTGCTACCCACACCAGTGATTATCCACTTGCCTCTCCAGTGATTATCCACTGCCCACTCCAGTGATTATCTGCTGCCTGCTCCAGTGATTATCCACTGCCCACTCCAGTGATTATCTACTTCCGTCTCCAGTGATTATCTACTGCCTACTGCACTGATTATCTCCATCCCACTCCAGTGATTATCCACTGCCCACTCCAGTGATTATCCACTGCCCACTCCTGTGATTATCCACTGCCCACTCCAGTGATTATCTACTGCCCACTCCTGTGAATATCCACTGCCCATTCCAGTGATTATCCACTGCCCGCTCCAGTGATTATCGACTGCCTACTCCAGTGATTATCTACTGCCCACTCCAGTGATTAACTACTGCCTACTGCAGTGATTGTCTGCTGCCCACTCCTGTGATTATCCACTGCCTACTCCAGTGATTCTCCACAACCTACTCCAGTGATTATCTACTGCACACTCCAGTGATTAACTACTGCCTACTCCTGTGAATATCCACAGCCCACTCCAGTGATTATCTACTGTCTACTCCAGTCATTATCCACTGCCTGCTCCAGTGATTATCGACTGCCCACTCCTGTGATTATCCACTGCCTACTCCAGTGATTATCTACATCCCACTCAAGTGATTGCCTGCGGCCCACTCCAGTGATTCTCTACTGCCTACTCCAGTGATTATCCACTGCCCACTCCAGTGATTGTCTGCTACCCACACCAATGAATATCCACTACCCACTCCAGTGATTATCCACTGCCTACTCCAGTGATTATCTACTTCCCACTCCAGTGATAATCCACTGCTTACGCCAGTGATTATCTACTGCCCACTCCAATGATTATCTACATCCAACTCCAGTGATTATCCACTGCCTACTCCAGTGATTATCCACTGCCTACTCCAGTGATTATCTACTGCCCACTCCTGTGATTATCCACTGCCCACTTCAATGATTATCCACTGCCCACTCCAGTGATTATCTGCTGTCTGCTCCAGTGATTATCCACTGCCTACTCCAGTTATTATCAGCTTTCCACTCCAGTGATTATCTACTGCCTACTGCAGTGATTATCTACTGCCTACTCCAGTGATTATCCACTGCCCACTACAGTGATTATCCACTGCCCACTCCAGTGATTATCTCCTAGCAACTCTAGTGATTATCTACTGCCCACTCCTGTGATTATTCACTGCCCACTCCAGTGAGTATCCACTGCCCACTCCAGTGATTATCTACTTCCCACTCCAGTGATTATCTACTGCCCACTCTAGTGATTATCCACTGCCCACTCAAGTCATTATCTACTGCCCACTCCAGTGATTATCCACTGCCCATTCCAGTGATTGTCTGCTACCCACTCCAGTGATTATCTACTCCCCACTTCTGTGATTATCTACTGCCTACTCCAGTCATTATCCACTTGCCTCTCCAGTGATTATCCACTGCCCACTCCAGTGATTATCTGCTGCCTGCTCCAGTGATTATCCACTGCCCACTCCAGTGATTATCTACTTCCCACTCCAGTGATTATCTACTGCCTACTGCACTGATTATCTACTTCCCACTCCAGTGATTAACTACTGCCCATTCCAGTGATTATCCACTGCCCACTCCAGTGATTATCCACTGCCCACTCTAGTGATTATCTACTGCCCACTCCTGTGATTATCCACTGCCCACTCCAGTGATTATCCACTGCCCACTCCAGTGATGATTATCCACTGCCCACTCCAGTGATTATCCACTGCCCACTCCAGTGATTATCGACTGCCTACCCCATTGATTATCTACTGCCTACTCCTGTGATTATCAACTGCCCACTCCTGTGATTATCCACTGCCCATTCCAGTGATTATCCACTGCCCACTACAGTGATTATCTACTGCCCACTCCAGTGATTATCTCCTAGCCACTCCAGTGATTATCTACTTCCCACTCCAGTGATTATCTACTGCCCACTCTAGTGATTATCCACTGCCCACTCAAGTCATTATCTACTGCCCACTCCAGTGATTATCCACTGCCCATTCCAGTGATTGTCTGCTACCCACTCCAGTGATTATCCACTTGCCTCTCCAGTGATTATCCACTGCCCACTCCAGTGATTATCTGCTGCCTGCTCCAGTGATTATCCATTGCCCACTCCAGTGATTATCTACTTCCCACTCCAGTGATTATCTACTGCCTACTGCACTGATTATCTACTTCCCACTCCAGTGATTAACTACTGCCCATTCCAGAGATTATCCACTGCCCACTCCAGTGATTATCCACTGCCCACTCTAGTGATTATCTACTGCCCACTCCTGTGATTATCCACTGCCCACTCCAGTGATTATCCACTGCCCACTCCAGTGATTATCGACTGCCTACCCCATTGATTATCTACTGCCTACTCCAGTGATTATCAACTGCCCACTCCTGTGATTATCCACTGCCCATTCCAGCGATTATCCACTGCCCGCACCAGTGATTATCGACTGCCTACTCCAGTGATTATCTACTGCCCACTCCAGTGATTAACTACTGCCTACTCCAGTATTTGTCTGCTGCCCACTCCTGTGATTATCCACTGCCTACTCCAGTGATTCTCCACAACCTACTCCAGTGATTATCTACTGCACACTCCAGTGATTAACTACTGCCTACTCCTGTGATTATCCACAGCCCACTCCAGTGATTATCTACTTCCCACTCAAGTGATTGTCTGCGGCCCACTCCAGTGATTCTCTACTGCCCACTCCAGTGATTATCCACTGCCCACTCCAGTGATTGTTTGCTACCCACTCATGTGATTATCCACTGCCCACTGCAATGATTATCCACAGGTTACTCCACTGATTATCTACTGCCCACACCAATGGTTATCTACTACCCACACCAGTGAATATCCACTGCCCACTCCAGTGATTATCCACTGCCGACTCCAGTGATTATCTACTTCCCACTTCAGTGATTATCCACTGCCTACTCCAGTGATTATCTACTTCCCACTCCAGTGATAATCCACTGCCCACCCCAGTGATTACCCACTGCTTCCTCCTGTGATTATCCAATGTCTACTCCAGCAATTATCCACTGCCTACTCCAGTGATTATCCACTGCCCACTCCAGCGACTATCCACAGCCTAATCCAGTGATTAACTGCTGCCTACTCCTGTGATTATCCACTGCTTACTCCAGTGATTATCCACTGCCTACTCCAGTGATTATCCACTGCCCACTCCAGTGATTATCTACTGCCCACTCCTGTGATTATCCACTGCCCAGTCCAGTGATTATCCACTGCCCACTCCAGTGATTATCGACTGCCTACTCCAGTGATTATCTTCTGCCCACTCCTGTGATTATCCACTGCCCACTCCAGTGATTATCTACTTCCCACTCCTGTGATTATCCACTGCCCAGTCCAGTGATTATTCACTGCCCACTCCAGTGATTATCTACTGCCCACTCCTGTGATTATCCACTGCCCACTCCAGTGGTTATCCACTGCCCACTCAAGTGATTATCTACTGCCCACTCCTGTGATTATCTACTGCCCACTCCTGTGATTATCCACTGCCCACTCCAGTGATTATCTACTTCCCACTCCAGTGATTATCTACTGCCCACTCCAGTAATTATCTACATCCCACTCCAGTGATTATCTACTGCCCACTCCTGTGATTATCCACTGCCCACTCCAGTGATTATCTACTTCCCACTCCAGTGATTATCTACTGCCTACTGCAGTGATTATCTACTGCCTACTCCAGTGATTATCCACTGCCCACTACAGTGACAATCCACTGCCCACTCCAGTGATTATCTCCTAGCCACTCTAGTGATTATCTACTGCCCACTCCTGTGATTATTCACTGCCCACTCCAGTGAGTATCCACTGCCCACTCCAGTGATTATCTACTTCCCACTCCAGTGATTATCTACTGCCCACTCCAATGATTATCTGCTGCCCACTCCAGTGATTATCTACTGCCCACTCTAGTGATTATCCACTGCCCACTCAAGTCATTATCTACTGCCCACTCCAGTGATTATCCACTGCCCATTCCAGTGATTGTCTGCTACCCACACCAGTGATTATCCACTTGCCTCTCCAGTGATTATCCACTGCCCACTCCAGTGATTATCTGCTGCCTGCTCCAGTGATTATCCACTGCCCACTCCAGTGATTATCTACTTCCCTCTCCAGTGATTATCTACTGCCTACTGCACTGATTATCTACATCCCACTCCAGTGATTATCCACTGCCCACTCCAGTGATTATCCACTGCCCACTCCTGTGATTATCCACTGCCCACTCCAGTGATTATCTACTGCCCACTCCTGTGATTATCCACTGCCCATTCCAGTGATTATCCACTGCCCGCTCCAGTGATTATCGACTGCCTACTCCAGTGATTATCTACTGCCCACTCCAGTGATTAACTACTGCCTACTGCAGTGATTGTCTGCTGCCCACTCCTGTGATTATCCACTGCCTACTCCAGTGATTCTCCACAACCTACTCAAGTGATTATCTACTGCACACTCCAGTGATTAACTACTGCCTACTCCTGTGAATATCCACAGCCCACTCCAGTGATTATCTACTGTCTACTCCAGTCATTATCCACTGCCTGCTCCAGTGATTATCGACTGCCCACTCCTGTGATTATCCACTGCCTACTCCAGTGATTATCTACATCCCACTCAAGTGATTGCCTGCGGCCCACTCCAGTGATTCTCTACTGCCTACTCCAGTTATTATCCACTGCCCACTCCAGTGATTGTCTGCTACCCACACCAATGAATATCCACTACCCACTCCAGTGATTATCCACTGCCTACTCCAGTGATTATCTACTTCCCACTCCAGTGATTATCCACTGCCTACTCCAGTGTTTATCTACTTCCCACTCCAGTGATAATCCACTGCTTACGCCAGTGATTATCTACTGCCCACTCCAATGATTATCTACATCCAACTCCAGTGATTATCCACTGCCCACTCCAGTGATTATCGACTGCCTACTCCAGTGATTATCTTCTGCCCACTCCTGTGATTATCCACTGCCCACTCCAGTGATTATCTACTTCCCACGCCTGTGATTATCCACTGCCCAGTCCAGTGATTATTCACTGCCCACTCCAGTGATTATCTACTGCCCACTCCTGTGATTATCCACTGCCCACTCCAGTGGTTATCCACTGCCCACTCAAGTGATTATCTACTGCCCACTCCTGTGATTATCTACTGCCCACTCCTGTGATTATCCACTGCCCACTCCAGTGATTATCTACTTCCCACTCCAGTGATTATCTACTGCCCACTCCAGTAATTATCTACATCCCACTCCAGTGATTATCTACTGCCCACTCCTGTGATTATCCACTGCCCACTCCAGTGATTATCTACTTCCCACTCCCGTGATTATCTACTGCCTACTGCAGTGATTATCTACTGCCTACTCCAGTGATTATCCACTGCCCACTACAGTGACAATCCACTGCCCACTCCAGTGATTATCTCCTAGCCACTCTAGTGATTATCTACTGCCCACTCCTGTGATTATTCACTGCCCACTCCAGTGAGTATCCACTGCCCACTCCAGTGATTATCTACTTCCCACTCCAGTGATTATGTACTGCCCACTCCAATGATTATCTGCTGCCCACTCCAGTGATTATCTACTGCCCACTCTAGTGATTATCCACTGCCCACTCAAGTCATTATCTACTGCCCACTCCAGTGATTATCCACTGCCCATTCCAGTGATTGTCTGCTACCCACACCAGTGATTATCCACTTGCCTCTCCAGTGATTATCCACTGCCCACTCCAGTGATTATCTGCTGCCTGCTCCAGTGATTATCCACTGCCCACTCCAGTGATTATCTACTTCCGTCTCCAGTGATTATCTACTGCCTACTGCACTGATTATCTACATCCCACTCCAGTGATTATCCACTGCCCACTCCAGTGATTATCCACTGCCCACTCCTGTGATTATCCACTGCCCACTCCAGTGATTATCTACTGCCCACTCCTGTGAATATCCACTGCCCATTCCAGTGATTATCCACTGCCCGCTCCAGTGATTATCGACTGCCTACTCCAGTGATTATCTACTGCCCACTCCAGTGATTAACTACTGCCTACTGCAGTGATTGTCTGCTGCCCACTCCTGTGATTATCCACTGCCTACTCCAGTGATTCTCCACAACCTACTCCATTGATTATCTACTGCACACTCCAGTGATTAACTACTGCCTACTCCTGTGAATATCCACAGCCCACTCCAGTGATTATCGACTGCCCACTCCTGTGATTATCCACTGCCTACTCCAGTGATTATCTACATCCCACTCAAGTGATTGCCTGCGGCCCACTCCAGTGATTCTCTACTGCCTACTCCAGTGATTATCCACTGCCCACTCCAGTGATTGTCTGCTACCCACACCAATGAATATCCACTACCCACTCCAGTGATTATCCACTGCCTACTCCAGTGATTATCTACTTCCCACTCCAGTGATTATCCACTGCCTACTCCAGTGATTATCTACTTCCCACTCCAGTGATAATCCACTGCTTACGCCAGTGATTATCTACTGCCCACTCCAATGATTATCTACATCCAACTCCAGTGATTATCCACTGCCTACTCCAGTGATTATCCACTGCCTACTCCAGTGATTATCTACTGCCCACTCCTGTGATTATCCACTGCCCACTTCAATGATTATCCACTGCCCACTCCAGTGATTATCTGCTGTCTGCTCCAGTGATTATCCACTGCCTACTCCAGTTATTATCAGCTTTCCACTCCAGTGATTATCTACTGCCTACTGCAGTGATTATCTACTGCCTACTCCAGTGATTATCCACTGCCCACTACAGTGATTATCCACTGCCCACTCCAGTGATTATCTCCTAGCAACTCTAGTGATTATCTACTGCCCACTCCTGTGATTATTCACTGCCCACTCCAGTGAGTATCCACTGCCCACTCCAGTGATTATCTACTTCCCACTCCAGTGATTATCTACTGCCCACTCTAGTGATTATCCACTGCCCACTCAAGTCATTATCTACTGCCCACTCCAGTGATTATCCACTGCCCATTCCAGTGATTGTCTGCTACCCACTCCAGTGATTATCTACTCCCCACTTCTGTGATTATCTACTGCCTACTCCAGTCATTATCCACTTGCCTCTCCAGTGATTATCCACTGCCCACTCCAGTGATTATCTGCTGCCTGCTCCAGTGATTATCCACTGCCCACTCCAGTGATTATCTACTTCCCACTCCAGTGATTATCTACTGCCTACTGCACTGATTATCTACATCCCACTCCAGTGATTATCCACTGCCCACTCCAGTGATTATCCACTGCCCACTCCTGTGATTATCCACTGCCCACTCCAGTGATTATCTACTGCCCACTCCTGTGATTATCCACTGCCCATTCCAGTGATTATCCACTGCCCGCTCCAGTGATTATCGACTGCCTACTCCAGTGATTATCTACTGCCCACTCCAGTGATTAACTACTGCCTACTGCAGTGATTGTCTGCTGCCCACTCCTGTGATTATCCACTGCCTACTCCAGTGATTCTCCACAACCTACTCAAGTGATTATCTACTGCACACTCCAGTGATTAACTACTGCCTACTCCTGTGAATATCCACAGCCCACTCCAGTGATTATCTACTGTCTACTCCAGTCATTATCCACTGCCTGCTCCAGTGATTATCGACTGCCCACTCCTGTGATTATCCACTGCCTACTCCAGTGATTATCTACATCCCACTCAAGTGATTGCCTGCGGCCCACTCCAGTGATTCTCTACTGCCTACTCCAGTTATTATCCACTGCCCACTCCAGTGATTGTCTGCTACCCACACCAATGAATATCCACTACCCACTCCAGTGATTATCCACTGCCTACTCCAGTGATTATCTACTTCCCACTCCAGTGATTATCCACTGCCTACTCCAGTGTTTATCTACTTCCCACTCCAGTGATAATCCACTGCTTACGCCAGTGATTATCTACTGCCCACTCCAATGATTATCTACATCCAACTCCAGTGATTATCCACTGCCCACTCCAGTGATTATCGACTGCCTACTCCAGTGATTATCTTCTGCCCACTCCTGTGATTATCCACTGCCCACTCCAGTGATTATCTACTTCCCACGCCTGTGATTATCCACTGCCCAGTCCAGTGATTATTCACTGCCCACTCCAGTGATTATCTACTGCCCACTCCTGTGATTATCCACTGCCCACTCCAGTGGTTATCCACTGCCCACTCAAGTGATTATCTACTGCCCACTCCTGTGATTATCTACTGCCCACTCCTGTGATTATCCACTGCCCACTCCAGTGATTATCTACTTCCCACTCCAGTGATTATCTACTGCCCACTCCAGTAATTATCTACATCCCACTCCAGTGATTATCTACTGCCCACTCCTGTGATTATCCACTGCCCACTCCAGTGATTATCTACTTCCCACTCCCGTGATTATCTACTGCCTACTGCAGTGATTATCTACTGCCTACTCCAGTGATTATCCACTGCCCACTACAGTGACAATCCACTGCCCACTCCAGTGATTATCTCCTAGCCACTCTAGTGATTATCTACTGCCCACTCCTGTGATTATTCACTGCCCACTCCAGTGAGTATCCACTGCCCACTCCAGTGATTATCTACTTCCCACTCCAGTGATTATGTACTGCCCACTCCAATGATTATCTGCTGCCCACTCCAGTGATTATCTACTGCCCACTCTAGTGATTATCCACTGCCCACTCAAGTCATTATCTACTGCCCACTCCAGTGATTATCCACTGCCCATTCCAGTGATTGTCTGCTACCCACACCAGTGATTATCCACTTGCCTCTCCAGTGATTATCCACTGCCCACTCCAGTGATTATCTGCTGCCTGCTCCAGTGATTATCCACTGCCCACTCCAGTGATTATCTACTTCCGTCTCCAGTGATTATCTACTGCCTACTGCACTGATTATCTACATCCCACTCCAGTGATTATCCACTGCCCACTCCAGTGATTATCCACTGCCCACTCCTGTGATTATCCACTGCCCACTCCAGTGATTATCTACTGCCCACTCCTGTGAATATCCACTGCCCATTCCAGTGATTATCCACTGCCCGCTCCAGTGATTATCGACTGCCTACTCCAGTGATTATCTACTGCCCACTCCAGTGATTAACTACTGCCTACTGCAGTGATTGTCTGCTGCCCACTCCTGTGATTATCCACTGCCTACTCCAGTGATTCTCCACAACCTACTCCATTGATTATCTACTGCACACTCCAGTGATTAACTACTGCCTACTCCTGTGAATATCCACAGCCCACTCCAGTGATTATCGACTGCCCACTCCTGTGATTATCCACTGCCTACTCCAGTGATTATCTACATCCCACTCAAGTGATTGCCTGCGGCCCACTCCAGTGATTCTCTACTGCCTACTCCAGTGATTATCCACTGCCCACTCCAGTGATTGTCTGCTACCCACACCAATGAATATCCACTACCCACTCCAGTGATTATCCACTGCCTACTCCAGTGATTATCTACTTCCCACTCCAGTGATTATCCACTGCCTACTCCAGTGATTATCTACTTCCCACTCCAGTGATAATCCACTGCTTACGCCAGTGATTATCTACTGCCCACTCCAATGATTATCTACATCCAACTCCAGTGATTATCCACTGCCTACTCCAGTGATTATCCACTGCCTACTCCAGTGATTATCTACTGCCCACTCCTGTGATTATCCACTGCCCACTTCAATGATTATCCACTGCCCACTCCAGTGATTATCTGCTGTCTGCTCCAGTGATTATCCACTGCCTACTCCAGTTATTATCAGCTTTCCACTCCAGTGATTATCTACTGCCTACTGCAGTGATTATCTACTGCCTACTCCAGTGATTATCCACTGCCCACTACAGTGATTATCCACTGCCCACTCCAGTGATTATCTCCTAGCAACTCTAGTGATTATCTACTGCCCACTCCTGTGATTATTCACTGCCCACTCCAGTGAGTATCCACTGCCCACTCCAGTGATTATCTACTTCCCACTCCAGTGATTATCTACTGCCCACTCTAGTGATTATCCACTGCCCACTCAAGTCATTATCTACTGCCCACTCCAGTGATTATCCACTGCCCATTCCAGTGATTGTCTGCTACCCACTCCAGTGATTATCTACTCCCCACTTCTGTGATTATCTACTGCCTACTCCAGTCATTATCCACTTGCCTCTCCAGTGATTATCCACTGCCCACTCCAGTGATTATCTGCTGCCTGCTCCAGTGATTATCCACTGCCCACTCCAGTGATTATCTACTTCCCACTCCAGTGATTATCTACTGCCTACTGCACTGATTATCTACTTCCCACTCCAGTGATTAACTACTGCCCATTCCAGTGATTATCCACTGCCCACTCCAGTGATTATCCACTGCCCACTCTAATGATTATCTACTGCCCACTCCTGTGATTATCCACTGCCCACTCCAGTGATTATCCACTGCCCACTCCAGTGATGATTATCCACTGCCCACTCCAGTGATTATCCACTGCCCACTCCAGTGATTATCGACTGCCTACCCCATTGATTATCTACTGCCTACTCCTGTGATTATCAACTGCCCACTCCTGTGATTATCCACTGCCCATTCCAGTGATTATCCACTGCCCACTACATAGAACATAGAACATAGAACAATACAGCGCAGTACAGGCCCTTCGGCCCACGATGTTGCACCGAAACAAAAGCCATCTAACCTACACTATACCATTATCATCCATATGTTTATCCAATAAACTTTTAAATGCCCTTAATGTTGGCGAGTTCACTACTGTAGCAGGTAGGGCATTCCACGGCCTCACTACTCTTTGCGTAAAGAACCTACCCCTGACCTCTGTCCTATATCTATTACCCCTCAGTTTAAGGCTATGTCCCCTCGTGCTAGCCATTTCCATCCGCGGGAGAAGGCTCTCACTGTCCACCCTATCTAACCCTCTGATCATTTTGTATGCCTCTATTAAGTCTCCTCTTAACCTTCTTCTCTCTAACGAAAACAACCTCAAGTCCATCAGCCTTTCCTCATAAGATTTTCCCTCCATACCAGGCAACATCCTGGTAAATCTCCTCTGCACCCGTTCCAAAGCCTCCACGTCCTTCCTATAATGCGGTGACCAGAACTGTACGCAATACTCCAAATGCGGCCGTACCAGAGTTCTGTACAGCTGCAACATGACCTCCTGACTCCGGAACTCAATCCCTCTACCAATAAAGGCCAACACTCCATAGGCCTTCTTCACCACCCTATCAACCTGGGTGGCAACTTTCAGGGATCTATGTACATGGACACCTAGATCCCTCTGCTCATCCACACTTTCAAGAACTTTTCCATTAGCCACATATTCCACATTCCTGTTTTTCCTTCCAAAGTGAATCACCTCACACTTCTCTACATTAAACTCCATTTGCCACCTCTCAGCCCAGCACTGCAGCTTATCTATATCCCTCTGTAACCTGCTACTTCCTTCCTCACTATCGACAACACCACCGACTTTAGTATCGTCTGCAAATTTACTCACCCACCCTTCTGCGCCTTCCTCTAGGTCATTGATAAAAATGACAAACAGCAACGGCCCCAGAACAGATCCTTGTGGTACTCCACTTGTGACAGAACTCCATTCTGAACATTTCCCATCAACCACCACCCTCTGTCTTCTTTCAGCTAGCCAATTTCTGATCCACATCTCTAAATCACCCTCAATCCCCAGCCTCCGTATTTTCTGCAATAGCCTACCGTGGGGAACCTTATCAAACGCTTTGCTGAAATCCATATACACCACATCAACTGCTCTACCCTCGTCTACCTGTTCAGTCACCTTCTCAAAGAACTCGATAAGGTTTGTGAGGCATGACCTACCCTTCACAAAGCCATGCTGACTATCCCTGATCATATTATTCCTATCTAGATGATTATAAATCTTGTCTCTTATAATGCCCTCCAAGACTTTACCCACTACAGACGTGAGGCTCACCGGTCTATAGTTGCCGGGGTTGTCTCTGCTCCCCTTTTTGAACAAAGGGACCACATTTGCTATCCTCCAGTCCTCTGGCACTATTCCTGTATCCAATGATGACATAAAAATCAAAGCCAATGGTCCAGCAATCTCTTCCCTGGCCTCCCAGAGAATCCTAGGATAAATCCCATCAGGCCCCGGGGACTTATCTATTTTCAGCCTGTCCAGAATTGCCAACACCTCTTCCCTACTTACCTCAATGCCATCTAATCTATTTACCTGGAGCTCAGCATTCTCCTCCACAACATTATCTTTTTCCTGAGTGAATACTGACGAAAAATATTCATTTAGTATCTCGCCTATCTCTTCAGACTCTACACACAACTTCCCATCCCTGTCCTTGACTGGTCCTACTCTGTCCCTAGTCATTCGCTTATTCCTGACATACCTATAGAAAGCTTTTGGGTTTTCCTTGATCCTTCGTGCCAAATACTTCTCATGTCCCCTCCTTGCTCGTCTTAGCTCTCTCTTTAGATCCTTCCTCGCTACCTTGTAACTATCCATCGCCCCAACTGAAACTTCACACCTCATCTTCACATAGGCCTCCTTCTTCCTCTTAACAAGAGATTCCACTTCTTTGGTAAACCACGGTTCCCTCGCTCGGCACCTTCCTCCCTGCCTGACCGGTACATACTTATCAAGAACACGCAATAGCTGATCCTTGAACAAGCTCCACTTATCCAGTGTGTCCAAAACTTGCAGCCTACTTCTCCACCTTATCCCCCCCAAGTCACGTCTAATGGCATCATAATTTCCCTTCCCCCAGCTATAACTCTTGCCCTGCGGTGTATACTTATCCCTTTCCATCCTTAACGTAAACGTCACCGAATTGTGGTCACTGTCCCCAAAGTGCTCACCTACCTCCAAATCCAACACCTGGCCTGGTTCATTACCCAAAACCAAATCCAATGTGGCCTCACCTCTTGTTGGCCTGTCAACAAACTGTGTCAGGAAACCCTCCTGCACACACTGAACAAAAAACGACCCATCTAATGTACTCGAACTATATCTTTTCCAGTCAATATTTGGAAAGTTAAAGTCTCCCATAATAACTACCCTGTTACTTTCGCTCATATCCAGGATCATCTTCGCCATCCTTTCCTCTACATCCCTAGAACTATTTGGAGGCCTATAGAAAACTCCCAACAGGGTGACCTCTCCTTTCCTGTTTCTAACCTCAGCCCATACTACCTCGGAAGATGAGTCCCCATCCAGCATCCTCTCCGCCACCGTAATACTGCTCTTGACTAGCAGCGCCACACCTCCCCCTCTTTTGCCTCCTTCCCTGAGCTTACTAAAACACCTAAACCCCGGAACCTGCAACATCCATTCCTGTCCCTGCTCTATCCACGTCTCCGAAATGGCCACAACATCGAAGTCCCAGGTACCAACCCATGCTGCCAGTTCCCCTACCTTATTTCGTATACTCCTGGCATTGAAGTAGACACACTTCAAACCACCTACCTGAACACTGGCCCCCTCCTCCGACGTCAAATCTGAGCTCCTGACCTCTATACTCTCATTCTCCCTTACCCTAAAACTACAATCCAGGTTCCCATGCCCCTGCTGCATTAGTTTAAACCCCCCCAAAGAGCACTAACAAATCTCCCCCCCAGGATATTTGTGCCCCGCAGGTTCAGATGTAGACCATCCTGTCTGTAGAGGTCCCACCTTCCCCAGAAAGCGCCCCAGTTATCCAGAAATCTGAATCCCTCCCGCCTGCACCATCCCTGTAGCCACGTGTTTAATTGCTCTCTCTCCCTATTCCTCATCTCACTATCACGTGGCACGGGCAACAACCCAGAGATAACAACTCTGTTTGTTCTAGTTCTGAGCTTCCATCCTAGCTCCCTGAAAGCCTGCCTGACATCCTTATCCCCTTTCCTACCTATGTCGTTAGTGCCAATGTGGACCACGACTTGGGGCTGCTCCCCCTCCCCCTTAAGGACCCGGAAAACACGATCCGAGACATCACGTACCCTTGCACCTGGGAGGCAACATAACAAACGTGAGTCTCTCACGCTCCCACAAAATCTCCTATCTGTGCCCCTGACTATAGAGTCCCCAATTACTAATGCTCTGCTCCTCTCCCCCCTTCCCTTCTGAGCAACAGGGACAGACTCTGTGCCAGAGGTCTGTACCCCATGGCTTACCCCTGGTAAGTCGTCCCCCCCACAAGTATCCAAAGCGGTATACTTGTTTCTCAGGGGAACGACCGCAGGGGATCCCTGCACTGACTGTTTTTTCCCCGTCCCTCTTACAGTTACCCATCTATCTCCAATCTTTGGTGTAACTAATTCCCTGAAGCTGCTATCTATGACCCCCTCTGCCTCCCGAATGATCCGAAGTTCTTCCAACTCCAGCTCCAGTTCCCTAACTCGGTCTTGGAGGAGCTGGAGATGGCAGCACTTCCTGCAGGTAAAATCAGCAGGGACACTAACGGCATCCCTCACCTCAAACATCCTGCAGGAGGAACATTGCACTCCCTTACCTGCCATTCCTCTAACTTTCTACCAAGATCTGGCTAACAACTAAATTTAAAAAAAATTTTATATATAAAAAAAAAGAATAAAAATTATTAATAACAATAATAAAATATGGTACTTACCTCACACCAAAGGGTTTTATTATTAGGTTAGAGGAGGAGGGCGGGTGGGAGACACTACACGTGTAGTGTCTCGGGTTTCCTCTCCACCAGAATTTATTGGTGAGGGTCTTCCCAGACGTCCGCGGGTCGACTTCCTGTTCCCACCTTAAACACTAGAATTTTTTTTTTTAAATTTATTTAAAGGAGAAACTTACCTCCCAGAAATCACTTCCGCACTGCCCCCGCGGCAATGGACTAACCTGCTCCGCTCCTGCTGAAATCGACTTGGCCTGCAAGGTAAGCAAGTTGTTAATCTGCGCTTTTTCAAAATTCCCGCGCTGATTCTAAGGTCCCAGCTCTCACTCCCGAACTCAACAGCTGACCTGCAAGGTAAGTAAGTTAATCTGTACTCACCTCACCACAGACAGCAACCTTTTAAATGGTCCCCTCTGCCTCGCAGCCCCTGCGCTTTTCAAAATTCCCGCGCTGATTCTAAGGTCCCAGCTCTCACTCCCGAACTCAACAGCTGACCTGCAAGGTAAGTAAGTTAATCTGTACTCACCTCACCACAGACAGCAACCTTTTAAATGGTCCCCTCTGCCTCGCAGCCCCCGCGCTTTTCAAAATTCCCGCGCTGATTCTAAGGTCCCAGCTCTCACTCCCGAACTCAACAGCTGACCTGCAAGGCAAGTAAGTTAATCTGTACTCACCTCACCACAGACAGCAACCTTTTAAATGGTCCCCTCTGTCTCGCAGCCCCCGCGCTTTTCAAAATTCCCGCGCTGATTCTAAGGTCCCAGCTCTCACTCCCGAACTCAACAGCTGACCTGCAAGGTAAGTAAGTTAATCTGTACTCACCTCACCACAGACAGCAACCTTTTAAATGGTCCCCTCTGCCTCGCAGCCCCCGCGCTTTTCAAAATTCCCGCGCTGATTCTAAGGTCCCAGCTCTCACTCCCGAACTCAACAGCTGACCTGCAAGGCAAGTAAGTTAATCTGTACTCACCTCACCACAGACAGCAACCTTTTAAATGGTCCCCTCTGTCTCGCAGCCCCCGCGCTTTTCAAAATTCCCGCGCTGATTCTAAGGTCCCAGCTCTCACTCCCGAACTCAACAGCTGACCTGCAAGGTAAGTAAGTTAATCTGTACTCACCTCACCACAGACAGCAACCTTTTAAATGGTCCCCTCTGCCTCGCAGCCCCCGCGCTTTTCAAAATTCCCGCGCTGATTCTAAGGTCCCAGCTCTCACTCCCGAACTCAACAGCTGACCTGCAAGGTAAGTAAGTTAATCTGTACTCTACAGTGATTATCTACTGCCCACTCCAGTGATTATCTCCTAGCCACTCCAGTGATTATCTACTTCCCACTCCAGTGATTATCTACTGCCCACTCTAGTGATTATCCACTGCCCACTCAAGTCATTATCTACTGCCCACTCCAGTGATTATCCACTGCCCATTCCAGTGATTGTCTGCTACCCACTCCAGTGATTATCCACTTGCCTCTCCAGTGATTATCCACTGCCCACTCCAGTGATTATCTGCTGCCTGCTCCAGTGATTATCCACTGCCCACTCCAGTGATTATCTACTTCCCACTCCAGTGATTATCTACTGCCTACTGCACTGATTATCTACTTCCCACTCCAGTGATTAACTACTGCCCATTCCAGAGATTATCCACTGCCCACTCCAGTGATTATCCACTGCCCACTCTAGTGATTATCTACTGCCCACTCCTGTGATTATCCACTGCCCACTCCAGTGATTATCCACTGCCCACTCCAGTGATTATCGACTGCCTACCCCATTGATTATCTACTGCCTACTCCAGTGATTATCAACTGCCCACTCCTGTGATTATCCACTGCCCATTCCAGTGATTATCCACTGCCCGCACCAGTGATTATCGACTGCCTACTCCAGTGATTATCTACTGCCCACTCCTGTGATTATCCACTACCCATTCCAGTGATTATCCACTGCCCGCTCCAGTGATTAATGACTGCCTACTCCAGTGATTATCTACTGCCCACTCCAGTGATTAACTACTGCCTACTCCAGTGATTGTCTGCTGCCCACTCCTGTGATTATCCACTGCCTACTCCAGTGATTCTCCACAACCTACTCCAGTGATTATCTACTGCACACTCCAGTGATTAACTACTGCCTACTCCTGTGATTATCCACAGCCCACTCCAGTGATTATCTACTTCCCACTCAAGTGATTGTCTGCGGCCCACTCCAGTGATTCTCTACTGCCCACTCCAGTGATTATCCACTGCCCACTCCAGTGATTGTTTGCTACCCACTCATGTGATTATCCACTGCCCACTGCAATGATTATCCACAGGTTACTCCACTGATTATCTACTGCCCACACCAATGGTTATCTACTACCCACACCAGTGAATATCCACTGCCCACTCCAGTGATTATCCACTGCCGACTCCAGTGATTATCTACTTCCCACTTCAGTGATTATCCACTGCCTACTCCAGTGATTATCTACTTCCCACTCCAGTGATAATCCACTGCTTACTCCAGTGATTATCTACTGCCCACTCCAATGATTATCTACTTCCCACTCCAGTGATTATCCACTGCCCACTCCAGTGATTATCCACTGCCTAATCCAGCGATTATCCACAGCCGACTCCAGCGATTAACTACTTCCTACTCCTGTGATTATCCGCTGCCTACTCCAGTGACTATCCACTGCCTACTTCAGTAATTATCCACTGCTTACTCCAGTGATTATCCACTCATTACTCCATGGATTATCTCGTTACTACTCCTGTGATTATCTACTGCCTACTCCGATGATTATCCACTGCCCACTCCAGTGATTATCCACTGCCCACCCCAGTGATTACCCACTGCTTCCTCCTGTGATTATCCAATGCCTACTCCAGCGATTATCCACTGCCTACTCCAGTGATTATCCACTGCTTACTCCAGTGATTATCCACTGCCCACTCCAGCGATTATCCACAGCCTAATCCAGTGATTAACTGTTGCCTACTCCTGTGATTATCCACTGCTTACTCCAGTGATTATCCACTGCCTACTGCAGTGATTATCCACTGCCCACTCCAGTGATTATCTACTGCCCACTCCTGTGATTATCCACTGCCCAGACCAGTGATTATTCACTGCCCACTCCATTGATTATCTACTGCCCACTCCTGTGATTATCCACTGCCCACTCCAGTGGTTATCCACTGCCCCCTCCAGTGACTATCTACTGCCCACTCCTGTGATTATCTACTGCCCACTCCTGTGATTATCCACTGCCCACTCCAGTGATTATCTACTGCCCACTCCAGTAATTATCTACTTCCCACTCCAGTGATTATCTACTGCCCACTCCTGTGATTATCCACTGCCCACTCCAGTGATTATCCACTGCCCGCTCCAGTGATTATCTGCTGCCTGCTCCAGTGATTATCCACTGCCCACTCCAGTGATTATCTACTTCCCACTCCAGTGATTATCTACTGCCTACTGCAGTGATTATCTACTGCCTACTCCAGTGATTATCCACTGCCCACTACAGTGACTATCCACTGCCCACTACAGTGATTATCCACTGCCCACTCCTGTGATTATTCACTGCCCACTCCAGTGAGTATCCACTGCCCACTCCAGTGATTATCTACTTCCCACTCCAGTGATTATCTACTGCCCACTCCAATGATTATCTACTGCCCACTCCAGTGATTATCTACTGCCCACTCTAGTGATTATCCACTGCCCACACAAGTCATTATCTACTGCCCACTCCAGTGATTATCCACTGCCCATTCCAGTGATTGTCTGCTGCCCACTCCAGTGATTATCTACTCCCCACTTCTGTGATTATCTACTGCCTACTCCAGTGATTATCCACTTGCCTCTCCAGTGATTATCCACTGCCCACTCCAGTGATTATCTGCTGCCTGCTCCAGTGATTATCCACTGCCCACTCCAGTGATTATCTACTTCCCTCTCCAGTGATTATCTACTGCCTACTGCACTGATTATCTACTTCCCACTCCAGTGATTATCCTCTGCCCACTCCTGTGATTATCCACTGCCCACTCCAGTGATTATCCACTGCCCACTCCAGTGATTATCGACTGCCTACTCCAGTGATTATCTACTGCCCACTCCTGTGATTATCTACTGCCCACTCCTGTGATTATCCACTGCCCACTCCAGTGATTATCCTCTGCCCACTCCAGTGATTATCCACTGCCCACTCCAGTGATTATCGACTGCCCACTCCAGCGATTATCTACTGCCCACTCCTGTGATTATCCACTGCCCAGACCAGTGATTATCCACTGCCCACTCCAGTGATTATCGACTGCCTACTCCAGTGATTATCTACTGCCCACTCCAGTGATTATCGACTGCCTACTCCAGTGATTATCTACTTCCCACTCCAGTGATTATCCACTGCCCACTCCAGTGATTATCCACTGCCTAATCCAGCGATTATCCACAGCCGACTCCAGCGATTAACTACTTCCTACTCCTGTGATTATCCGCTGCCTACTCCAGTGACTATCCACTGCCTACTTCAGTAATTATCCACTGCTTACTCCAGTGATTATCCACTCATTACTCCATGGATTATCTCGTTACTACTCCTGTGATTATCTACTGCCTACTCCGATGATTATCCACTGCCCACTCCAGTGATTATCCACTGCCCACCCCAGTGATTACCCACTGCTTCCTCCTGTGATTATCCAATGCCTACTCCAGCGATTATCCACTGCCTACTCCAGTGATTATCCACTGCTTACTCCAGTGATTATCCACTGCCCACTCCAGCGATTATCCACAGCCTAATCCAGTGATTAACTGTTGCCTACTCCTGTGATTATCCACTGCTTACTCCAGTGATTATCCACTGCCTACTGCAGTGATTATCCACTGCCCACTCCAGTGATTATCTACTGCCCACTCCTGTGATTATCCACTGCCCAGACCAGTGATTATTCACTGCCCACTCCATTGATTATCTACTGCCCACTCCTGTGATTATCCACTGCCCACTCCAGTGGTTATCCACTGCCCCCTCCAGTGACTATCTACTGCCCACTCCTGTGATTATCTACTGCCCACTCCTGTGATTATCCACTGCCCACTCCAGTGATTATCTACTTCCCACTCCAGTGATTATCTACTGCCCACTCCAGTAATTATCTACTTCCCACTCCAGTGATTATCTACTGCCCACTCCTGTGATTATCCACTGCCCACTCCAGTGATTATCCACTGCCCGCTCCAGTGATTATCTGCTGCCTGCTCCAGTGATTATCCACTGCCCACTCCAGTGATTATCTACTTCCCACTCCAGTGATTATCTACTGCCTACTGCAGTGATTATCTACTGCCTACTCCAGTGATTATCCACTGCCCACTACAGTGAGTATCCACTGCCCACTCCAGTGATTATCTACTTCCCACTCCAGTGATTATCTACTGCCCACTCCAATGATTATCTACTGCCCACTCCAGTGATTATCTACTGCCACTCTAGTGATTATCCACTGCCCACACAAGTCATTATCTACTGCCCACTCCAGTGATTATCCACTGCCCATTCCAGTGATTGTCTGCTGCCCACTCCAGTGATTATCTACTCCCCACTTCTGTGATTATCTACTGCCTACTCCAGTGATTATCCACTTGCCTCTCCAGTGATTATCCACTGCCCACTCCAGTGATTATCTGCTGCCTGCTCCAGTGATTATCCACTGCCCACTCCAGTGATTATCTACTTCCCTCTCCAGTGATTATCTACTGCCTACTGCACTGATTATCTACTTCCCACTCCAGTGATTATCCACTGCCCACTCCTGTGATTATCCACTGCCCACTCCAGTGATTATCCACTGCCCACTCCAGTGATTATCGACTGCCTACTCCAGTGATTATCTACTGCCCACTCCTGTGATTATCTACTGCCCACTCCTGTGATTATCCACTGCCCACTCCAGTGATTATCCTCTGCCCACTCCAGTGATTATCCACTGCCCACTCCAGTGATTATCGACTGCCCACTCCAGCGATTATCTACTGCCCACTCCTGTGATTATCCACTGCCCAGACCAGTGATTATCCACTGCCCACTCCAGTGATTATCGACTGCCTACTCCAGTGATTATCTACTGCCCACTCCAGTGATTATCGACTGCCTACTCCAGTGATTATCTACTGCCCACTCCTGTGATTATCCACTGCCCAGACCAGTGATTATCCACTGCCCACTCCAGTGATTATCGACTGCCCACTCCAGTGATTATCCACTGCCCACTCCAGTGATTATCGATTGCCTACTCCAGTGATTATCTACTGCCCACTCCTGTGATTATCTACTGCCTACTCCAGTGATTATCCACTGCCCACTCCAGTGATTGTCTGCTACCCACTCCTGTGATTATCCACTGCCCTCTCCAATGATTATCCACAGGCTACTCCACTGATTATCTACTGCCCACTCCAATGATTATCTACTACCCACACCAATGAATATCCACTGCCCACTCCAGTAATTAACCACTGCCTACTCCAGTGATTATCTACTTCCCACTCCAGTGATTATCCACTGCCTACTCCAGTGATTATCTACTTCCCACTCCGGTGATAATCCACTGCTTACTCCAGTGATTATCTACTGCCCACTCCAATGATTATCTACTTCCGACTCCAGTGATTATCCACTGCTTACTCCAGTGATTATCTACTGCCCACTCCAATGATTATCTACTTCCCACTCCAATGATTATCCACAGCCCACTCCAGTGATTATCCACTGCCTAATCCAGCGATTATCCACAGCCGACTCCAGCGATTAACTACTTCCTACTCCTGTGATTATCCGCTGCCTACTCCAGTGACTATCCACTGCCTACTTCAGTAATTATCCACTGCTTACTCCAGTGATTATCCACTGCTTACTCCATCGATTATCTCGTTCCTACTCCTGTGATTATCTACTGCCTACTCCAGTGATTGTCCACTGCCCACTCCAGTGATTATCCACTGCCCACCCCAGTGATTACCCACTGCTTCCTCCTGTGATTATCCAATGTCTACTCCAGCGATTATGCACTGCCTACTCCAGTGATTATCCACTGCTTACTCCAGTGATTATCCACTGCCCACTCCAGCGATTATCCACAGCCTAATCCAGTGATTAACTGCTGCCTACTCCTGTGATTATCCACTGCTTACTCCAGTGATTATCCACTGCCTACTCCAGTGATTATCCACTGCCCACTCCAGCGATTATCTACTGCCCACTCCTGTGATTATTCCCTGCCCAGACCAGTGATTATCCACTGCCCACTCCAGTGATTATCGACTGCCTACTCCAGTGATTATCTACTGCCCACTCCTGTGATTATCCACTGCCCAGACCAGTGATTATCCACTGCCCATTCCAGTGATTATCGACTGCCTACTCCTGTGATTATCTTCTGCCCACTCCTGTGATTATCCACTGCCCACTCCAGTGATTATCTACTTCCCACTCCTGTGATTATCCACTGCCCAGTCCAGTGATTATTCACTGCCCACTCCAGTGATTATCTACTGCCCACTCCTGTGATTATCCACTGCCCACTCCAGTGATTATCTACTTCCCACTCCAGTGATTATCTACTGCCCACTCCAGTAATTATCTACATCCCACTCCAGTGATTATCTACTGCCCACTCCTGTGATTATCCACTGCCCACTCCAGTGATTATCCACTGCCCGCTCCAGTGATTATCCACTGCCCACTCCAGTGATTATCTGCTGCCTGCTCCAGTGATTATCCACTGCCCAATTCTAGTGATTATCTACTTCCCACTCCAGTGATTATCTACTGCCTACTGCAGTGATTATCTACTGCCTACTCCAGTGATTATCCACTGCCCACTACAGTGACTATCCACTGCCCACTCCAGTGATTATCTCCTAGCCTCTCTAGTGATTATCTTCTGCCTACTCCTGTGATTATTCACTACCCACTCCAGTGAGTATCCACTGCCCACTCCAGTGATTATCTACTTCCCACTCCAGTGATTATCTACTGCCCACTCCAATGATTATCTGCTGCCCACTCCAGTGATTATCTACTGCCCACTCTAGTGATTATCCACTGCCCACTCAAGTCATTATCTACTGCCCACTCCAGTGATTATCCACTCCCCACTCCAGTGATTGTCTGCTACCCACTCCAGTGATTATCTACTCCCCACTTCTGTGATTATCTACTGCCTACTCCAGTGATTATCCACTTGCCTCTCCAGTGATTATCCACTGCCCACTCCAGTGATTATCTGCTGCCTGCTCCAGTGATTATCCACTGCCCACTCCAGTGATTATCTACTTCCCTCTCCAGTGATTATCTACTGCCTACTGCACTGATTATCTACATCCCACTCCAGTGATTATCCACTGCCCACTCCAGTGATTATCCACTGCCCACTCCTGTGATTATCCACTGCCCACTCCAGTGATTATGCACTGCCCACTCCAGTGATTATCGACTGCCTACTCCAGTGATTATCTACTGCCCACTTCTGTGATTATCTACTGCCCACTCCTG
Source organism: Scyliorhinus torazame (assembly GCF_047496885.1). Lineage (NCBI taxonomy): Eukaryota > Metazoa > Chordata > Chondrichthyes > Carcharhiniformes > Scyliorhinidae > Scyliorhinus > Scyliorhinus torazame. The sequence goes on along the minus strand of NC_092707.1, from coordinate 151,532,303 downwards.
GGATTATCCACTGCCCACTCCAGTGATTATCTACTGCCCACTCCTGTGATTATCCACTGCCCATTCCAGTGATTATCCACTGCCCGCTCCAGTGATTATCGACTGCCTACTCCAGTGATTATCTACTGCCCACTCCAGTGATTAACTACTGCCTACTCCAGTGATTGTCTGCTGCCCACTCCTGTGATTATCCACTGCCTACTCCAGTGATTCTCCACAACCTACTCCAGTGATTATCTACTGCACACTCCAGTGATTAACTACTGCCTACTCCTGTGAATATCCACAGCCCACTCCAGCGATTATCTACTGTCTACTCCAGTCATTATCCACTGCCTGCTCCAGTGATTATCGACTGCCCACTCCTGTGATTATCCACTGCCTACTCCAGTGATTATCTACATCCCACTCAAGTGATTGCCTGCGGCCCACTCCAGTGATTCTCTACTGCCTACTCCAGTGATTATCCACTGCCCACTCCAGTGATTGTCTGCTACCCACACCAATGAATATCCACAGCCCACTCCAGTGATTGTCCACTGCCGACTCCAGTGATTATCTACTTCCCACTCCAGTGATTATCCACTGCCTACTCCAGTGATTATCTACTTCCCACTCCAGTGATAATCCACTGCTTACTCCAGTGATTATCTACTTCCCACTCCAGTGATTATCTGCTGTCTGCTCCAGTGATTAGCCACTGCCTACTCCAGTTATTATCAGCTTTCCACTCCAGTGATTATCTACTGCCTACTGCAGTGATTATCTACTGCCTACTCCAGTGATTATCCACTGCCCACTACACTGATTATCCACTGCCCACTCCAGTGATTATCTCCTAGCCACTCTAGTGATTATCTACTGCCCACTCTAGTGATTATCCACTGCCCACTCAAGTCATTATCTACTGCCCACTCCAGTGATTATCTACTGCCCACTCCAGTGATTAACTACTGCCTACTCCAGTGTTTGTCTGCTGCCCACTCCTGTGATTATCCACTGCCTACTCCAGTGAATCTCCACAACCTACTCCAGTGATTATCTACTGCACACTCCAGTGATTAACTACTGCCTACTCCTGTGACTATCCACAGCCCACTCCAGTGATTATCTACTGCCCACTCCAGTGATTCTCTACTGCCCACTCCTGTGATTATCCACTGCCCACTCCAGTGATTGTCTGCTACCCACTCCTGTGATTATCTACTGCCCACTCCAATGATTATCTACTACCCACACCAGTGAATATCCACTGCTCACTCCAGTGATTATCCACTGCCGACTCCAGTGATTATCTACTTCCCACTTCAGTGATTATCCACTGCCTACTGCAGTGATTATCTACTTCCCACTCCAGTGATAATCCACTGCTTACTCCTGTGATTATCCACTGCCCACTCCAATGATTATCCACAGGTTACTCCACTGATTATCTACTGCCCACTCCAATGATTATCTACTACCCACACCAGTGAATATCCACTGCCCACTCCAGTGATTATCCACTGCCGACTCCAGTGATTATCTACTTCCCACTTCAGTGATTATCCACTGCCCACTCCAGTGATTATCCACTTCCCACTCCAGTGATTATCTACTGCCCACTCCAGTGATTATCCACTGCCCATTCCAGTGATTGTCTGCTACCCACTCCAGTGATTATCTACTCCCCACTTCTGTGATTATCTACTGCCTACTCCAGTGATTATCCACTTGCCTCTCCAGTGATTATCCACTGCCCACTCCAGTGATTATCTGCTGCCTGCTCCAGTGATTATCCACTGCCCACTCCAGTGATTATCTACTTCCCACTCCAGTGATTATCTACTGCCTACTGCACTGATTATCTACTTCCCACTCCAGTGATTAACTACTGCCCATTCCAGTGATTATCCACTGCCCACTCCAGTGATTATCCACTGCCCACTCTAGTGATTATCTACTGCCCACTCCTGTGATTATCTACTGCCCACTCCAGTGATTATCCACTGCCCACTCCAGTGATTATCGACTGCCTACCCCATTGATTATCTACTGCCTACTCCAGTGATTATCAACTGCCCACTCCTGTGATTATCCACTGCCCATTCCAGTGATTATCCACTGCCCACTACAGTGATTATCTACTGCCCACTCCAGTGATTATCTCCTAGCCACTCCAGTGATTATCTACTTCCCACTCCAGTGATTATCTACTGGCCACTCTAGTGATTATCCACTGCCCACTCAAGTCATTATCTACTGCCCACTCCAGTGATTATCCACTGCCCATTCCAGTGATTGTCTGCTACCCACTCCAGTGATTATCTACTCCCCACTTCTGTGATTATCTACTGCCTACTCCAGTGATTATCCACTTGCCTCTCCAGTGATTATCCACTGCCCACTCCAGTGATTATCTGCTGCCTGTTCCAGTGATTATCCACTGCCCACTCCAGTGATTAACTACTTTCCACTCCAGTGATTATCTACTGCCTACTGCACTGATTATCTACTTCCCACTCCAGTGATTAACTACTGCCCATTCCAGTGATTATCCACTGCCCACTCCAGTGATTATCCACTGCCCACTCTAGTGATTATCTACTGCCCACTCCTGTGATTATCCACTGCCCACTCCAGTGATTATCCACTGCCCACTCCAGTGATTATCGACTGCCTACCCCATTGATTATCTACTGCCTACTCCAGTGATTATCAACTGCCCACTCCTGTGATTATCCTTTGCCCATTCCAGTGATTATCCACTGCCCGCACCAGTGATTATCGACTGCCTACTCCAGTGATTATCTACTGCCCACTCCAGTGATTAACTACTGCCTACTCCAGTGTTTGTCTGCTGCCCACTCCTGTGATTATCCACTGCCTACTCCAGTGATTCTCCACAACCTACTCCAGTGATTATCTACTGCACACTCCAGTGATTAACTACTGCCTACTCCTGTGATTATCCACAGCCCACTCCAGTGATTATCTACTTCCCACTCAAGTGATTGTCTGCGGCCCACTCCAGTGATTCTCTACTGCCCACTCCAGTGATTATCCACTGCCCACTCCAGTGATTGTCTGCTACCCACTCCTGTGATTATCCACTGCCCACTCCAATGATTATCCACAGGTTACTCCACTGATTATCTACTGCCCACTCCAATGATTATCTACTACCCACACCAGTGAATATCCACTGCCCACTCCAGTGATTATCCACTGCCGACTCCAGTGATTATCTACTTCCCACTTCAGTGATTATCCACTGCCTACTCCAGTGATTATCTACTTCCCACTCCAGTGATAATCCACTGCTTACTCCAGTGATTATCTACTGCCCACTCCAATGATTATCTACTTCCGACTCCAGTGATTATCCACTGCTTACTCCTGTGATTATCTACTGCCCACTCCAATGATTATCTACTTCCCACTCCAGTGATTATCCACTGCCCACTCCAGTGATTATCCACTGCCTAATCCAGCGATTATCCACAGCCGACTCCAGCGATTAACTACTTCCTACTCCTGTGATTATCCGCTGCCTACTCCAGTGACTATCCACTGCCTACTTCAGTAATTATCCACTGCTTACTCCAGTGATTATCCACTGCTTACTCCATCGATTATCTCGTTACTACTCCTGTGATTGTCTACTGCCTACTCCTATGATTATCCACTGCCCACTCCAGTGATTATCCACTGCCCACCCCAGTGATTACCCACTTCTTCCTCCTGTTATTATCCAATGCCTACTCCAGCGATTATCCACTGCCTACTCCAGTGATTATCAACTGCTTACTCCAGTGATTATCCACTGCCCACTCCAGCGATTATCCACAGCCTAATCCAGTGATTAACTGTTGCCTACTCCTGTGATTATCCACTGCTTACTCCAGTGATTATCCACTGCCTACTGCAGTGATTATCCACTGCCCACTCCAGTGATTATCTACTGCCCACTCCTGTGATTATCCACTGCCCAGACCAGTGATTATCCACTGCCCACTCCAGTGATTATCGACTGCCTACTCCAGTGATTATCTTCTGCCCACTCCTGTGATTATCCACTGCCCACTCCAGTGATTATCTACTGCCACTCTAGTGATTATCCACTGCCCACACAAGTCATTATCTACTGCCCACTCCAGTGATTATCCACTGCCCATTCCAGTGATTGTCTGCTGCCCACTCCAGTGATTATCTACTCCCCACTTCTGTGATTATCTACTGCCTACTCCAGTGATTATCCACTTGCCTCTCCAGTGATTATCCACTGCCCACTCCAGTGATTATCTGCTGCCTGCTCCAGTGATTATCCACTGCCCACTCCAGTGATTATCTACTTCCCTCTCCAGTGATTATCTACTGCCTACTGCACTGATTATCTACTTCCCACTCCAGTGATTATCCACTGCCCACTCCTGTGATTATCCACTGCCCACTCCAGTGATTATCCACTGCCCACTCCAGTGATTATCGACTGCCTACTCCAGTGATTATCTACTGCCCACTCCTGTGATTATCTACTGCCCACTCCTGTGATTATCCACTGCCCACTCCAGTGATTATCCTCTGCCCACTCCAGTGATTATCCACTGCCCACTCCAGTGATTATCGACTGCCCACTCCAGCGATTATCTACTGCCCACTCCTGTGATTATCCACTGCCCAGACCAGTGATTATCCACTGCCCACTCCAGTGATTATCGACTGCCTACTCCAGTGATTATCTACTGCCCACTCCAGTGATTATCGACTGCCTACTCCAGTGATTATCTACTGCCCACTCCTGTGATTATCCACTGCCCAGACCAGTGATTATCCACTGCCCACTCCAGTGATTATCGACTGCCCACTCCAGTGATTATCCACTGCCCACTCCAGTGATTATCGATTGCCTACTCCAGTGATTATCTACTGCCCACTCCTGTGATTATCTACTGCCTACTCCAGTGATTATCCACTGCCCACTCCAGTGATTGTCTGCTACCCACTCCTGTGATTATCCACTGCCCTCTCCAATGATTATCCACAGGCTACTCCACTGATTATCTACTGCCCACTCCAATGATTATCTACTACCCACACCAATGAATATCCACTGCCCACTCCAGTAATTAACCACTGCCTACTCCAGTGATTATCTACTTCCCACTCCAGTGATTATCCACTGCCTACTCCAGTGATTATCTACTTCCCACTCCGGTGATAATCCACTGCTTACTCCAGTGATTATCTACTGCCCACTCCAATGATTATCTACTTCCGACTCCAGTGATTATCCACTGCTTACTCCAGTGATTATCTACTGCCCACTCCAATGATTATCTACTTCCCACTCCAATGATTATCCACAGCCCACTCCAGTGATTATCCACTGCCTAATCCAGCGATTATCCACAGCCGACTCCAGCGATTAACTACTTCCTACTCCTGTGATTATCCGCTGCCTACTCCAGTGACTATCCACTGCCTACTTCAGTAATTATCCACTGCTTACTCCAGTGATTATCCACTGCTTACTCCATCGATTATCTCGTTCCTACTCCTGTGATTATCTACTGCCTACTCCAGTGATTGTCCACTGCCCACTCCAGTGATTATCCACTGCCCACCCCAGTGATTACCCACTGCTTCCTCCTGTGATTATCCAATGTCTACTCCAGCGATTATGCACTGCCTACTCCAGTGATTATCCACTGCTTACTCCAGTGATTATCCACTGCCCACTCCAGCGATTATCCACAGCCTAATCCAGTGATTAACTGCTGCCTACTCCTGTGATTATCCACTGCTTACTCCAGTGATTATCCACTGCCTACTCCAGTGATTATCCACTGCCCACTCCAGCGATTATCTACTGCCCACTCCTGTGATTATTCCCTGCCCAGACCAGTGATTATCCACTGCCCACTCCAGTGATTATCGACTGCCTACTCCAGTGATTATCTACTGCCCACTCCTGTGATTATCCACTGCCCAGACCAGTGATTATCCACTGCCCACTCCAGTGATTATCGACTGCCTACTCCTGTGATTATCTTCTGCCCACTCCTGTGATTATCCACTGCCCACTCCAGTGATTATCTACTTCCCACTCCTGTGATTATCCACTGCCCAGTCCAGTGATTATTCACTGCCCACTCCAGTGATTATCTACTGCCCACTCCTGTGATTATCCACTGCCCACTCCAGTGATTATCTACTTCCCACTCCAGTGATTATCTACTGCCCACTCCAGTAATTATCTACATCCCACTCCAGTGATTATCTACTGCCCACTCCTGTGATTATCCACTGCCCACTCCAGTGATTATCCACTGCCCGCTCCAGTGATTATCCACTGCCCACTCCAGTGATTATCTGCTGCCTGCTCCAGTGATTATCCACTGCCCAATTCTAGTGATTATCTACTTCCCACTCCAGTGATTATCTACTGCCTACTGCAGTGATTATCTACTGCCTACTCCAGTGATTATCCACTGCCCACTACAGTGACTATCCACTGCCCACTCCAGTGATTATCTCCTAGCCTCTCTAGTGATTATCTTCTGCCTACTCCTGTGATTATTCACTACCCACTCCAGTGAGTATCCACTGCCCACTCCAGTGATTATCTACTTCCCACTCCAGTGATTATCTACTGCCCACTCCAATGATTATCTGCTGCCCACTCCAGTGATTATCTACTGCCCACTCTAGTGATTATCCACTGCCCACTCAAGTCATTATCTACTGCCCACTCCAGTGATTATCCACTCCCCACTCCAGTGATTGTCTGCTACCCACTCCAGTGATTATCTACTCCCCACTTCTGTGATTATCTACTGCCTACTCCAGTGATTATCCACTTGCCTCTCCAGTGATTATCCACTGCCCACTCCAGTGATTATCTGCTGCCTGCTCCAGTGATTATCCACTGCCCACTCCAGTGATTATCTACTTCCCTCTCCAGTGATTATCTACTGCCTACTGCACTGATTATCTACATCCCACTCCAGTGATTATCCACTGCCCACTCCAGTGATTATCCACTGCCCACTCCTGTGATTATCCACTGCCCACTCCAGTGATTATGCACTGCCCACTCCAGTGATTATCGACTGCCTACTCCAGTGATTATCTACTGCCCACTTCTGTGATTATCTACTGCCCACTCCTGGGATTATCCACTGCCCACTCCAGTGATTATCTACTGCCCACTCCTGTGATTATCCACTGCCCATTCCAGTGATTATCCACTGCCCGCTCCAGTGATTATCGACTGCCTACTCCAGTGATTATCTACTGCCCACTCCAGTGATTAACTACTGCCTACTCCAGTGATTGTCTGCTGCCCACTCCTGTGATTATCCACTGCCTACTCCAGTGATTCTCCACAACCTACTCCAGTGATTATCTACTGCACACTCCAGTGATTAACTACTGCCTACTCCTGTGAATATCCACAGCCCACTCCAGCGATTATCTACTGTCTACTCCAGTCATTATCCACTGCCTGCTCCAGTGATTATCGACTGCCCACTCCTGTGATTATCCACTGCCTACTCCAGTGATTATCTACATCCCACTCAAGTGATTGCCTGCGGCCCACTCCAGTGATTCTCTACTGCCTACTCCAGTGATTATCCACTGCCCACTCCAGTGATTGTCTGCTACCCACACCAATGAATATCCACAGCCCACTCCAGTGATTGTCCACTGCCGACTCCAGTGATTATCTACTTCCCACTCCAGTGATTATCCACTGCCTACTCCAGTGATTATCTACTTCCCACTCCAGTGATAATCCACTGCTTACTCCAGTGATTATCTACTTCCCACTCCAGTGATTATCTGCTGTCTGCTCCAGTGATTAGCCACTGCCTACTCCAGTTATTATCAGCTTTCCACTCCAGTGATTATCTACTGCCTACTGCAGTGATTATCTACTGCCTACTCCAGTGATTATCCACTGCCCACTACACTGATTATCCACTGCCCACTCCAGTGATTATCTCCTAGCCACTCTAGTGATTATCTACTGCCCACTCTAGTGATTATCCACTGCCCACTCAAGTCATTATCTACTGCCCACTCCAGTGGTTATCTACTGCCCACTCCAGTGATTAACTACTGCCTACTCCAGTGTTTGTCTGCTGCCCACTCCTGTGATTATCCACTGCCTACTCCAGTGATTCTCCACAACCTACTCCAGTGATTATCTACTGCACACTCCAGTGATTAACTACTGCCTACTCCTGTGACTATCCACAGCCCACTCCAGTGATTATCTACTGCCCACTCCAGTGATTCTCTACTGCCCACTCCTGTGATTATCCACTGCCCACTCCAGTGATTGTCTGCTACCCACTCCTGTGATTATCTACTGCCCACTCCAATGATTATCTACTACCCACACCAGTGAATATCCACTGCTCACTCCAGTGATTATCCACTGCCGACTCCAGTGATTATCTACTTCCCACTTCAGTGATTATCCACTGCCTACTGCAGTGATTATCTACTTCCCACTCCAGTGATAATCCACTGCTTACTCCTGTGATTATCCACTGCCCACTCCAATGATTATCCACAGGTTACTCCACTGATTATCTACTGCCCACTCCAATGATTATCTACTACCCACACCAGTGAATATCCACTGCCCACTCCAGTGATTATCCACTGCCGACTCCAGTGATTATCTACTTCCCACTTCAGTGATTATCCACTGCCCACTCCAGTGATTATCCACTTCCCACTCCAGTGATTATCTACTGCCCACTCCAGTGATTATCCACTGCCCATTCCAGTGATTGTCTGCTACCCACTCCAGTGATTATCGACTCCCCACTTCTGTGATTATCTACTGCCTACTCCAGTGATTATCCACTTGCCTCTCCAGTGATTATCCACTGCCCACTCCAGTGATTATCTGCTGCCTGCTCCAGTGATTATCCACTGCCCACTCCAGTGATTATCTACTTCCCACTCCAGTGATTATCTACTGCCTACTGCACTGATTATCTACTTCCCACTCCAGTGATTAACTACTGCCCATTCCAGTGATTATCCACTGCCCACTCCAGTGATTATCCACTGCCCACTCTAGTGATTATCTACTGCCCACTCCTGTGATTATCTACTGCCCACTCCAGTGATTATCCACTGCCCACTCCAGTGATTATCGACTGCCTACCCCATTGATTATCTACTGCCTACTCCAGTGATTATCAACTGCCCACTCCTGTGATTATCCACTGCCCATTCCAGTGATTATCCACTGCCCACTACAGTGATTATCTACTGCCCACTCCAGTGATTATCTCCTAGCCACTCCAGTGATTATCTACTTCCCACTCCAGTGATTATCTACTGGCCACTCTAGTGATTATCCACTGCCCACTCAAGTCATTATCTACTGCCCACTCCAGTGATTATCCACTGCCCATTCCAGTGATTGTCTGCTACCCACTCCAGTGATTATCTACTCCCCACTTCTGTGATTATCTACTGCCTACTCCAGTGATTATCCACTTGCCTCTCCAGTGATTATCCACTGCCCACTCCAGTGATTATCTGCTGCCTGTTCCAGTGATTATCCACTGCCCACTCCAGTGATTAACTACTTTCCACTCCAGTGATTATCTACTGCCTACTGCACTGATTATCTACTTCCCACTCCAGTGATTAACTACTGCCCATTCCAGTGATTATCCACTGCCCACTCCAGTGATTATCCACTGCCCACTCTAGTGATTATCTACTGCCCACTCCTGTGATTATCCACTGCCCACTCCAGTGATTATCCACTGCCCACTCCAGTGATTATCGACTGCCTACCCCATTGATTATCTACTGCCTACTCCAGTGATTATCAACTGCCCACTCCTGTGATTATCCTTTGCCCATTCCAGTGATTATCCACTGCCCGCACCAGTGATTATCGACTGCCTACTCCAGTGATTATCTACTGCCCACTCCAGTGATTAACTACTGCCTACTCCAGTGTTTGTCTGCTGCCCACTCCTGTGATTATCCACTGCCTACTCCAGTGATTCTCCACAACCTACTCCAGTGATTATCTACTGCACACTCCAGTGATTAACTACTGCCTACTCCTGTGATTATCCACAGCCCACTCCAGTGATTATCTACTTCCCACTCAAGTGATTGTCTGCGGCCCACTCCAGTGATTCTCTACTGCCCACTCCAGTGATTATCCACTGCCCACTCCAGTGATTGTCTGCTACCCACTCCTGTGATTATCCACTGCCCACTCCAATGATTATCCACAGGTTACTCCACTGATTATCTACTGCCCACTCCAATGATTATCTACTACCCACACCAGTGAATATCCACTGCCCACTCCAGTGATTATCCACTGCCGACTCCAGTGATTATCTACTTCCCACTTCAGTGATTATCCACTGCCTACTCCAGTGATTATCTACTTCCCACTCCAGTGATAATCCACTGCTTACTCCAGTGATTATCTACTGCCCACTCCAATGATTATCTACTTCCGACTCCAGTGATTATCCACTGCTTACTCCTGTGATTATCTACTGCCCACTCCAATGATTATCTACTTCCCACTCCAGTGATTATCCACTGCCCACTCCAGTGATTATCCACTGCCTAATCCAGCGATTATCCACAGCCGACTCCAGCGATTAACTACTTCCTACTCCTGTGATTATCCGCTGCCTACTCCAGTGACTATCCACTGCCTACTTCAGTAATTATCCACTGCTTACTCCAGTGATTATCCACTGCTTACTCCATCGATTATCTCGTTACTACTCCTGTGATTGTCTACTGCCTACTCCTATGATTATCCACTGCCCACTCCAGTGATTATCCAGTGCCCACCCCAGTGATTACCCACTTCTTCCTCCTGTTATTATCCAATGCCTACTCCAGCGATTATCCACTGCCTACTCCAGTGATTATCAACTGCTTACTCCAGTGATTATCCACTGCCCACTCCAGCGATTATCCACAGCCTAATCCAGTGATTAACTGTTGCCTACTCCTGTGATTATCCACTGCTTACTCCAGTGATTATCCACTGCCTACTGCAGTGATTATCCACTGCCCACTCCAGTGATTATCTACTGCCCACTCCTGTGATTATCCACTGCCCAGACCAGTGATTATCCACTGCCCACTCCAGTGATTATCGACTGCCTACTCCAGTGATTATCTTCTGCCCACTCCTGTGATTATCCACTGCCCACTCCAGTGATTATCTACTTCCCACTCCTGTGATTATCCACTGCCCAGTCCAGTGATTATTCACTGCCCACTCCAGTGAGTACCTACTGCCCACTCCTGTGATTATCCACTGCCCACTCCAGTGGTTATCCACTGCCCACTCCAGTGATTATTCACTGCCCACTCCAGTGATTATCTACTGCCCACTCCTGTGATTATCCACTGCCCACTCCAGTGGTTATCCACTGCCCACTCCAGTGATTATCTACTTCCCACTCCAGTGATTATCTACTGCCCACTCCTGTGATTATCCACTGCCCACTCCAGTGATTATCCACTGCCCGCTCCAGTGATTATCTGCTGCCTGCTCCAGTGACTATCCACTGCCCACTCCAGTGATTATCTACTTCCCACTCCAGTGATTATCTACTGCCTACTGCAGTGATTATCTACTGCCTACTCCAGTGATTATCCACTGCCCACTACAGTGACTATCCACTGCCCACTCCAGTGATTATCTCCTAGCCACTCTAGTGATTATCTACTGCCCACTCCTGTGATTATTCACTGCCCACTCCAGTGAGTATCCACTGCCCACTCCAGTGATTATCTACTTCCCACTCCAGTGATTATCTACTGCCCACTCCAATGATTATCTACTGCCCACTCCAGTGATTATCTACTGCCCACTCTAGTGATTATCCACTGCCCACTCAAGCCATTATCTACTGCCCACTCCAGTGATTATCCACTGCCCATTCCAATGATTGTCTGCTGCCCACTCCAGTGATTATCTACTCCCCACTTCTGTGATTATCTACTGCCTACTCCAGTGAGTATCCACTTGCCTCTCCAGTGATTATCCACTGCCCACTCCAGTGATTATCTGCTGCCTGCTCCAGTGATTATCCACTGCCCACTCCAGTGATTATCTACTTCCCTCTCCAGTTATTATCTACTGCCTACTGCACTGATTATCTACTTCCCACTCCAGTGATTATCCTCTGCCCACTCCTGAGATTATCCACTGCCCACTCCAGTGATTATCCACTGCCCACTCCAGTGATTATCGACTGCCTACTCCAGTGATTATCTACTGCCCACTCCTGTGATTATCTGCTGCCCACTCCTGTGATTATCCACTGCCCACTCCAGTGATTATCCACTGCCCACACCTGTGATTATCCACTGCCCACTCCAGTGATTATCCACTGCCCACTCCAGTGATTATCGACTGCCTACCCCATTGATTATCTACTGCCTACTCCAGTGATTATCTACTTCCCACTCCAGTGATTATCTACTGCCTAATGCACTGATTATCTACTTCCCACTCCAGTGATTAACTACTGCCCATTCCAGTGATTATCCACTGCCCACTCCAGTGATTATCCACTGCCCACTCTAGTGATTATCTACTGCCCACTCCTGTGATTATCCACTGCCCACTCCAGTGATTATCTACTGCCCACTCAAGTGATTATCGACTGCCTACCCCATTGATTATCTACTGCCTACTCCAGTGATTATCAACTGCCCACTCCTGTGATTATCCACTGCCCATTCCAGTGATTATCCACTCCCCGCACCAGTGATTATCGACTGCCTACTCCAGTGATTATCTACTGCCCACTCCAGTGATTAACTACTGCCTACTCCAGTGTTTGTCTGCTGCCCACTCCTGTGATTATCCACTGCCTACTCCAGTGATTCTCCACAACCTACTCCAGTGATTATCTACTGCACACTCCAGTGATTATCCACTGCCCGCTCCAGTGATTATCTGCTGCCTGCTCCAGTGACTATCCACTGCCCACTCCAGTGATTATCTACTTCCCACTCCAGTGATTATCTACTGCCTACTGCAGTGATTATCTACTGCCTACTCCAGTGATTATCCACTGCCCACTACAGTGACTATCCACTGCCCACTCCAGTGATTATCTCCTAGCCACTCTAGTGATTATCTACTGCCCACTCCTGTGATTATTCACTGCCCACTCCAGTGAGTATCCACTGCCCACTCCAGTGATTATCTACTTCCCACTCCAGTGATTATCTACTGCCCACTCCAATGATTATCTACTGCCCACTCCAGTGATTATCTACTGCCCACTCTAGTGATTATCCACTGCCCACTCAAGCCATTATCTACTGCCCACTCCAGTGATTATCCACTGCCCATTCCAATGATTGTCTGCTGCCCACTCCAGTGATTATCTACTCCCCACTTCTGTGATTATCTACTGCCTACTCCAGTGAGTATCCACTTGCCTCTCCAGTGATTATCCACTGCCCACTCCAGTGATTATCTGCTGCCTGCTCCAGTGATTATCCACTGCCCACTCCAGTGATTATCTACTTCCCTCTCCAGTGATTATCTACTGCCTACTGCACTGATTATCTACTTCCCACTCCAGTGATTATCCTCTGCCCACTCCTGTGATTATCCACTGCCCACTCCAGTGATTATCCACTGCCCACTCCAGTGATTATCGACTGCCTACTCCAGTGATTATCTACTGCCCACTCCTGTGATTATCTACTGCCCACTCCTGTGATTATCCACTGCCCACTCCAGTGATTATCTACTGCCCACACCTGTGATTATCCACTGCCCACTCCAGTGATTATCCACTGCCCACTCCAGTGATTATCGACTGCCTACCCCATTGATTATCTACTGCCTACTCCAGTGATTATCAACTGCCCACTCCTGTGATTATCCACTGCCCATTCCAGTGATTATCCACTGCCCACTTCAGTGATTATCTACTGCCCACTCCAGTGATTATCTCCTAGCCACTCCAGTGATTATCTACTTCCCACTCCAGTGATTATCTACTGCCCACTCTAGTGATTATCCACTGCCCACTCAAGTCATTATCTACTGCCCACTCCAGTGATTATCCACTGCCCATTCCAGTGATTGTCTGCTACCCACTCCAGTGATTATCTACTCCCCACTTCTGTGATTATCTACTGCCTACTCCAGTGATTATCCACTTGCCTCTCCAGTGATTATCCACTGCCCACTCCAGTGATTATCTGCTGCCTGCTCCAGTGATTATCCACTTGCCTCTCCAGTGATTATCCACTGCCCACTCCAGTGATTATCTGCTGCCTGCTCCAGTGATTATCCACTGCCCAGTCCAGTGATCATCTACTTCCCACTCCAGTGATTATCTACTGCCTAATGCACTGATTATCTACTTCCACTCCAGTGATTAACTACTGCCCATTCCAGTGATTATCCACTGCCCACTCCAGTGATTATCCACTGCCCACTCTAGTGATTATCTAGTGCCCACTCCTGTGATTATCCACTGCCCACTCCAGTGATTATCTACTGCCCACTCCAGTGATTATCGACTGCCTACCCCATTGATTATCTACTGCCTACTCCAGTGATTATCAACTGCCCACTCCTGTGATTATCCACTGCCCATTCCAGTGATTATCCACTGCCCGCACCAGTGATTATCGACTGCCTACTCCAGTGATTATCTACTGCCCACTCCAGTGATTAACTACTGCCTACTCCAGTGTTTGTCTGCTGCCCACTCCTGTGATTATCCACTGCCTACTCCAGTGATTCTCCACAACCTACTCCAGTGATTATCTACTGCACACTCTAGTGATTATCCACTGCCCACTCAAGCCATTATCTACTGCCCACTCCAGTGATTATCCACTGCCCATTCCAATGATTGTCTGCTGCCCACTCCAGTGATTATCTACTCCCCACTTCTGTGATTATCTACTGCCTACTCCAGTGATTATCCACTTGCCTCTCGAGTGATTATCCACTGCCCACTCCAGTGATTATCTGCTGCCTGCTCCAGTGATTATCCACTGCCCACTCCAGTGATTATCTACTTCCCTCTCCAGTGATTATCTACTGCCCACTCCAGTGATTATCTACTGCCCACTCCAGTGATTATCTCCTGCCCACACCAGTGATTATCCACTGCCTACTGCACTGATTATCTACTTCCCACTCCAGTGATTATCCTCTGCCCACTCCTGTGATTATCCACTGCCCACTCCAGTGATTATCCACTGCCTACTCCAGTGATTATCGACTGCCTACCCCATTGATTATCTACTGCCTACTCCAGTGATTATCAACTGCCCACTCCTGTGATTATCCACTGCCCATTCCAGTGATTATCCACTGCCCACTACAGTGATTATCTACTGCCCACTCCAGTGATTATCTCCTCGCCACTCCAGTGATTATCTACTTCCCACTCCAGTGATTATCTACTGCCCACTCTAGTGATTATCCACTGCCCACTCAAGTCATTATCTACTGCCCACTCCAGTGATTATCCACTGCCCATTCCAGTGATTGTCTGCTACCCACTCCAGTGATTATCTACTCCCCACTTCTGTGATTATCTACTGCCTACTCCAGTGATTATCCACTTGCCTCTCCAGTGATTATCCACTGCCCACTCCAGTGATTATCTGCTGCCTGCTCCAGTGATTATCCACTGCCCACTCCAGTGATTATCTACTTCCCACTCCAGTGATTATCTGCTGCCTACTGCACTGATTATCTACTTCCGACTCCAGTGATTAACTACTGCCCATCCCAGTGATTATCCACTGCCCACTCCAGTGATTATCCACTGCCCACTCTAGTGATTATCTACTGCCCACTCCTGTGATTATCCACTGCCCACTCCAGTGATTATCCACTGCCCACTCCAGTGATTATCGACTGCCTACCCCATTGATTATCTACTGCCTACTCCAGTGATTATCAACTGCCCACTCCTGTGATTATCCACTGCCCATTCCAGTGATTATCCACTGCCCGCACCAGTGATTATCGACTGCCTACTCCAGTGATTATCTACTGCCCACTCCAGTGATTAACTACTGCCTACTCCTGTGATTATCCACAGCCCACTCCAGTGATTATCCACTGCCCACTCCAGTGATTAACTATTGCCTACTCCTGTGATTATCCACAGCCCACTCCAGTGATTATCTACTGCCCACTCCAGTGATTAACTATTGCCTACTCCAGTGTTTGTCTGCTGCCCACTCCTGTGATTATCCACTGCCCACTCCAGTGATTATCCACTGCCCACTCCAGTGATTGTCTGCTACCCACTCCTGTGATTATCCACTGCCCATTCCAATGATTATCCACAGGTTACTCCACTGATTATCTACTGCCCACTCCAATGATTATCTACTACCCACACCAGTGAATATCCACTGCCCACTTCAGTGATTATCCACTGCCGACTCCAGTGATTATCCACTGCCCACTACAGTGATTATCTACTGCCCACTCCAGTGATTATCTCCTAGCCACTCCAGTGATTATCTACTTCCCACTCCAGTGATTATCTACTGCCCACTCTAGTGATTATCCACTGCCCACTCAAGTCATTATCTACTGCCCACTCCAGTGATTATCCACTGCCCATTCCAGTGATTGTCTGCTACCCACTCCAGTGATTATCTACTCCCCACTTCTGTGATTATCTACTGCCTACTCCAGTGATTATCCACTTGCCTGCTCCAGTGATTATCCACTGCCCACTCCAGTGATTATCTACTTCCCACTCCAGTGATTATCTGCTGCCTACTGCACTGATTATCTACTTCCGACTCCAGTGATTAACTACTGCCCATCCCAGTGATTATCCACTGCCCACTCCAGTGATTATCCACTGCCCACTCTAGTGATTATCTACTGCCCACTCCTGTGATTATCCACTGCCCACTCCAGTGATTATCCACTGCCCACTCCAGTGATTATCGACTGCCTACCCCATTGATTATCTACTGCCTACTCCAGTGATTATCAACTGCCCACTCCTGTGATTATCCACTGCCCATTCCAGTGATTATCCACTGCCCGCACCAGTGATTATCGACTGCCTACTCCAGTGATTATCTACTGCCCACTCCAGTGATTAACTACTGCCTACTCCTGTGATTATCCACAGCCCACTCCAGTGATTATCCACTGCCCACTCCAGTGATTAACTATTGCCTACTCCTGTGATTATCCACAGCCCACTCCAGTGATTATCTACTGCCCACTCCAGTGATTAACTATTGCCTACTCCAGTGTTTGTCTGCTGCCCACTCCTGTGATTATCCACTGCCCACTCCAGTGATTATCCACTGCCCACTCCAGTGATTGTCTGCTACCCACTCCTGTGATTATCCACTGCCCATTCCAATGATTATCCACAGGTTACTCCACTGATTATCTACTGCCCACTCCAATGATTATCTACTACCCACACCAGTGAATATCCACTGCCCACTTCAGTGATTATCCACTGCCGACTCCAGTGATTATCTACTTCCCACTTCAGTGATTATCCACTGCCTACTCCAGTGATTATCTACTTCCCACTCCAGTGATAATCCACTGCTTACTCCAGAAATTATCTCCTGCCCACTCCAGTGATTATCTACTTCCCACTCCAGTGATTATCCACTGCTTACTCCAGTGATTATCTACTGCCCACTCCAATGATTATCTACTTCCGACTCCAGTGATTATCCACTGCTTACTCCTGTGATTATCTACTGCCCACTCCAATGATTATCTACTTCCCACTCCAGTGATTATCCACTGCCCACTCCAGTGATTATCCACTGCCTAATCCAGCGATTATCCACAGCCGACTCCAGCGATTAACTACTTCCTACTCCTGTGATTATCCGCTGCCTACTCCAGTGACTATCCACTGCCTACTTCAGTAATTATCCACTGCTTACTCCAGTGATTATCCACTCATTACTCCATCGATTATCTCGTTACTACTCCTGTGATTATCTACTGCCTACTCCTATGATTATCCACTGCCCACTCCAGTGATTATCCACTGCCCACCCCAGTGATTACCCACTGCTTCCTCCTGTGATTATCCAGTGCCTACTCCAGCGATTCTGCACTGCCTACTCCAGTGATTATCCACTGCTTACTCCAGTGATTATCCACTGCCCACTCCAGCGATTATCCACAGCCTAATCCAGTGATTAACTGCTGCCGACTCCTGTGATTATCCACTGCTTACTCCAGTGATTATCCACTGCCTACTGCAGTGATTATCTACTGCCCACTCTAGTGATTATCGACTGCCCACTCCTGTGATTATCCACTGCCCAGACCATTGATTATCCACTGCCCACTCCAATGATTATCGACTGCCTACTCCAGTGATTATCTTCTGCCCACTCCTGTGATTATCCACTGCCCACTCCAGTGATTATCTACTTCCCACTCCTGTGATTATCCACTGCCCAGTCCAGTGATTATTCACTGCCCACTCCAGTGATTATCTACTGCCCACTCCTGTGATTATCCACTGCCCACTCCAGTGGTTATCCACTGCCCACTCCAGTGATTATCTACTGCCCACTCCTGTGATTATCTACTGCCCACTCCTGTGATTATCCACTGCCCACTCCAGTGATTATCTACTTCCCACTCCAGTGATTATCTACTGCCCACTCCAGTAATTATCTACTTCCCACTCCAGCGATTATCTACTGCCCACTCCTGTGATTTTCCACTGCCCACTCCAGTGATTATCCACTGCCCGCTCCAGTGATTATCTGCTGCCTGCTCCAGTGATTATCCACTGCCCACTCCAGTGATTATCCACTGCCCACTACAGTGACTATCCACTGCCCACTCCAGTGATTATCTCCTAGCCACACTAGTGATTATCTACTGCCCACTCCTGTGATTATTCACTGCCCACTCCAGTGAGTATCCACTGCCCACTCCAGTGATTATCTACTTCCCACTCCAGTGATTATCTACTGCCCACTCCAATGATTATCTACTGCCTACTCCAGTGATTATCTACTTCCCACTCTAGTGATTATCCACTGCCCACTCAAGTCATTATCTACTGCCCACTCCAGTGATTATCCACTGCCCATTCCAGTGATTATCTGCTGCCCACTCCAGTGATTATCTACTCCCCACTTCAGTGATTATCTACTGCCTACTCCAGTGATTATCCACTTGCCTCTCCAGTGATTATCCACTGCCCACTCCAGTGATTATCTGCTGCCTGCTCCAGTGATTATCCACTGGCCACTCCAGTGATTATCTACTTCCCTCTCCAGTGATTATCTACTGCCTACTGCACTGATTATCTACTTCCCACTCCAGTGATTATCCTCTGCCCACTCCTGTGATTATCCACTGCCCACTCCAGTGATTATCCACTGCCCACTCCAGTGATTATCCACTGCCGACTCCAGTGATTATCTACTGCCCACTCCTGTGATTATCTACTGCCCACTCCTGTGATTATCCACTGCCCACACCTGTGATTATCCACTGCCCATTCCAGTGATTATCCAATGCCCGCTCCAGTGATTATCGACTGCCTACTCCAGTGATTATCTACTGCCCACTCCAGTGATTAACTACTGCCTACTCCAGTGATTGTCTGCTGCCCACTCCAGTGATTATCCACTGCCTACTCCAGTGATTCTCCACAACCTACTCCAGTGATTATCTACTGCACACTCCAGTGATTAACTGCTGCCTACTCCTGTGAATATCCACAGCCCACTCCAGTGATTATCTACTGTCTACTCCAGTTATTATCCACTGCCTGCTCCAGTGATTATCGACTGCCCACTCCTGTGATTATCCACTGCCTACTCCAGTGATTATCTACTTCCCACTCAAGTGATTGTCTGCGGCCCACTCCAGTGATTCTCTACTGCCTACTCCAGTGATTATCCACTGCCCACTCCAGTGATTGTCTGCTACCCACTCCTGTGATTATCCACTGCCTACTCCAGTGATTATCTACTTCCCACTTCAGTGATTATCCACTGCCTACTCCAGTGATTTTCTACTTCCCACTCCAGTGATAATCCACTGCTTACTCCAGTGATTATCTACTGCCCACTCCAATGATTATCTACTTACCACTCCAGTGATTATCCACTGCCCACTCCAGTGATTCTCCACTGCCTAATCCAGCGATTATCCACAGCCGACTCCAGCGATTAACTACTTCCTACTCCTGTGATTATCCGCTGCCTACTCCAGTGACTATCCACTGCCTACTTCAGTAATTATCCACTGCTTACTCCAGTGATTATCCACTGCTTACTCCATCGATTATCTCGTTACTACTCCTGTGATTATCTACTTCCTACTCCAGTGATTATCCACTGCCCACTCCAGTGATTATCCACTGCCCACCCCAGTGATTACCCACTGCTTCCTCCTGTGATTATCCAATGCCTACTCCAGCGATTATCCAGTGCCTACTCCAGTGATTATCCACTGCTTACTCCAGTGATTAACTGCTGCTTACTCCTGTGATTATCCACTGCTTACTCCAGTGATTATCCACTGCCTACTCCAGTGATTATCCACTGCCCACTCCAGTGATTATCTACTGCCCACTCCTGTGATTATCCACTGCCCAGACCAGTGATTATCCACTGCCCACTCCAGTGATTATCGACTGCCTACTCCAGTGATTATCTTCTGCCCACTCCTGTGATTATCCACTGCCCACTCCAGTGATTATCTACTTCCCACTCCTGTGATTATCCACTGCCCAGTCCAGTGATTATTCACTGCCCACTCCAGTGATTATCTACTGCCCACTCCTGTGATTATCCACTGCCCACTCCAGTGATTATCCACTGCCCGCTCCAGTGATTATCCACTGCCCACTCCAGTGATTATCTGCTGCCTGCTCCAGTGATTATCCACTGCCCACTCCAGTGACTATCTACTGCCCACTCCAGTGATTATCTCCTAGCCACTCTAGTGATTATCCACTGCCCACTCCTGTGATTATTCACTGCCCAATCCAGTGAGTATCCACTGCCCACTCCAGTGATTATCTACTTCCCACTCGAGTGATTATCTACTGCCCACTCTAGTGATTATCCACTGCCCACTCAAGTCATTATCTACTGCCCACTCCAGTGATTATCCACTGCCCATTCCAGTGATTATCCACTGCCCACTCTAGTGATTATCCACTGCCCACTCTAGTGATTATCCACTGCCCACTCAAGTCATTATCTACTGCCCACTCCAGTGATTATCCACTGCCCATTCCAGTGATTATCTACTGCCCACTCTAGTGATTATCTACTGCCCACTCTAGTGATTATCCACTGCCCACTCAAGTCATTATCTACTGCCCACTCCAGTGATTATCCACTGCCCATTCCAGTGATTGTCTGCTACCCACTCCAGTGATTATCTACTCCCCACTTCTGTGATTATCTACCGCCACCTCCAGTGATTATCCACATGCCTCTGCAGTGATTATCCACTGCCCACTCCAGTGATTATCTGCTGCCTGCTCCAGTGATTATCCACAGCCCACTCCAGTGATTATCTACTTCCCTCTCCAGTGATTATCTACTGCCTACTGCACTGATTATCTACTTCCCACTTCAGTGATTATCCGCTGCCCACTCCAGTGATTATCCACTGCCCACTCCTGTGATTATCTACTGCCCACTCCTGTGATTATCCACTGCCCACTCCAGTGATTATCTACTGCCCACTCCTGTGATTATCCACTGCCCATTCCAGTGATTATCAACTGCCCGCTCCAGTGATTATCGACTGCCTACTCCAGTGATTATCTACTGCCCACTCCAGTGATTAACTACTGCCTACTGCAGTGATTGTCTGCTGCCCACTCCTGTGATTATCCACTGCCTACTCCAGTGATTCTCCACAACCTACTCCAGTGATTATCTACTGCACACTCCAGTGATTATCTACTGTCTACTCCAGTCATTATCCACAGCCTGCTCCAGTGATTATCGACTGCCCACTCCTTTGATTATCCACTGCCCACTCCAGTGATTATCCACTGCCCACTCCGGTGATTATCTACTGCCTACTCCAGACATTATCCACTGCCCACTCATGTGATTATCCACTGCCTACTCCAGTGATTATCTACTTCCCACTCAAGTGATTGTCTGCTGCCCACTCCAGTGATTATCTACTGCCCACTCCAGTGATTATCCACTGCCCACTCCAGTGATTGTCTGCTGCCCACTTCTGTGATTATCCACTGCCCACTCCAGTGATTATCTACTGCCCACTCCAATGATTATCTATTTCCCACTCCAGTGATTATCCACTGCTTACTCCAGTGATTATCTACTACCCACTCCACTGATTATCTACTTCCCACTCCAGTGATTATCCACTGCTCACTCCAGTGATTATCTGCTGCCTGCTCCAGTGATCATCCACTGCCCACTCCAGTGATTATCTACTTCCCACTCCAGTGATTATCTACTGCCTACTGCAGTGATTATCTACTTCCCACTCCAGTGATTATCCACTGCCTACTCCAGTGATTATCTACTGCCCACTCCTGTGATTATCCACTGCCCACTCCAATGATTATCCACTGCCCACTCCAGTGATTATCTGCTGTCTGCTCCAGTGATTATCCACTGCCTACTCCAGTTATTATCAACTTTCCACTCCAGTGATTATCTACTGCCTACTGCAGTGATTATCTACTGCCTACTCCAGTGATTATCCACTGCCCACTACAGTGATTATCCACTGCCCACTCCAGTGATTATCTCCTAGCCACTGTAGTGATTATCTACTGCCCACTCCTGTGATTATTCACTGCCCACTCCAGTGAGTATCCACTACCCACTCCAGTGATTATCTACTTCCCACTCCAGTGTTTATCTACTGCCCACTCCAATGATTATCTACTGCCCACTCCAGTGATTATCTACTGCCCACCCTAGTGATTATCCACTGCCCACTCAAGTCATTATCTACTGCCCACTCCAGTGATTATCCACTGCCCATTCCAGTGATTGTCTGCTACCCACTCCAGTGATTATCTACTCCCCACTTCTGAGATTATCTACTGCCTACTCCAGTGATTATCCACTTGCCTCTCCAGTGATTATCCACAGCCCACTCCAGTGATTATCTGCTGCCTGCTCCAGTGATTATCCACTGCCCACTCCAGTGATTATCTACATCCCACTCCAGTGATTATCTACTGCCTACTGCACTGATTATCTACTTCCCACTCCAGTGATTAACTACTGCCCATTCCAGTGATTATCCACTGCCCACTCCAGTGATTATCCACTGCCAACTTCAGTGATTATCTACTGCCCACTCCTGTGATTATCGACTGCCCACTCCAGTGATTATCCACTGCCCACTCCAGTGATTATCGACTGCCTACCCCATTGATTATCTACTGCCTACTCCAGTGATTATCTCCTTCCCACTCCAGTGATTGTCTGCTGCCTACTCCAGTGATTATCTACTGCCCACTCCTGTGATTATCTACTGCCCACTCCTGTGATTATCCACTGCCCTCTCCAGTGATTATCTACTGCCAACTCCTGTGATTATCCACTACCCATTCCAGTGATTATCCACTGCCCGCTCCAGTGATTATTGACTGCCTACTCCAGTGATTAACTACTGCCTACTCCAGTGATTGTCTGCTGCCCACTCCAGTGATTAACTACTGCCTACTCCAGTGATTGTCTGCTGCCCACTCCTGTGATTATCCACTGCCTACTCCAGTGATTCTCCACAACCTACTCCAGTGATTATCTACTGCACACTCCAGTGATTAACTACTGCCTACTCCTGTGATTATCCACAGCCCACTCCAGTGATTATCTACTTCCCACTCAAGTGATTGTCTGCGGCCCACTCCAGTGATTCTCTACTGCCTACTCCAGTGATTATCCACTGCCCACTCCAGTGATTGTCTGCAACCCACTCCTGTGATTATCTACTGCCTACTCCTGTGATTATCCACAGCCCACTCCAGTGATTATCTACTTCCCACTCCAGTGATTGTCTGCAACCCACTCCTGTGATTATCTACTGCCCACTCCTGTGATTATCCACTGCCCACTCCAATGATTATCCACAGGCTACTCCAGTGATTATCTACTGCCCACTCCAGTGATTATCTACTGCCCACTCCAATGATTACCTACTTCCCACTCCAGTGATTATCCACTGCCCACTCCAGTGATTATCCACTGCCGACTCCAGCGATTATCCACAGCCGACTCCAGCGATTAACTACTTCCTACTCCTGTGATTATCCGCTGCCTACTCCAGTGACAAACCACTGCCTACTTCTGTAATTATCCACTGCTTACTCCAGTGATTATCCACTGCTTACTCCATCGATTATCTTGTTACTACTCCAGTGATTACCCACTGCCCACTCCAGTGATTATCCACTGCCCACCCCAGTGATTACCCACTGCTTCCTCCTGTGATTATCCAATGCCTACTCCAGCGATTATCCACTGCCTACTCCAGTGATTATCCACTGCTTACTCCAGTGGTTATCCACTGCCCACTCCAGCGATTATCCACAGCCTAATCCAGTGATTAACTGCTGCCCACTCCTGTGATTATCCACTGCTTACTCCAGTGATTATCCACTGCCTACTCCAGTGATTATCCACTGCCCACTCCAGTGATTATCTACTGCCCACTCCTGTGATTATCGACTGCCTACTCCAGTGATTATCTTCTGCCCACTCCTGTGATTATCCACTGCCCACTCCAGTGATTATCTACTTCCCACTCCAGTGATTGTCTGCAGCCCACTCCTGTGTTTATCCACTGCCCACTCCAGTGATTATCCAATGCCCACTCCAGTGATTATCCACTGCCTACTCCAGTAATTATCTACTGCCCACTCCAGTGATTAACTACTGCCTACTCCAGTGATTGTCTGCTGCCCACTCCTGTGATTATCCACTGCCTACTCCAGTGATTATCCACAGACTACTCCAGTGATTATCTACTGCCCACTCCAGTAGTTAACTACTGCCTACTCCACTGATTATCCACTGCCCACTCCGGTGATTATCTACTGCCTACTCCAGAGATTATCCACTGCCCACTCCAGTGATTATCCACTGCCTACTCCAGTGATTATCGACTTCCCACTTCTGTGATTATCTACCGCCTACTCCAGTGATTATCCACTTGCCTCTCCAGTGATTATCCACTGCCCACTCCAGTGATTATCTGCTGCCTGCTCCAGTGATTATCCACTGCCCACTCCAGTGATGATCTACTTCCCTCTCCAGTGATTATCTACTGACTACTGCACTGATTATCTACTTCCCACTTCAGTGATTATCCGCTGCCCACTCCAGTGATTATCCACTGCCCACTCCTGTGATTAACTACTGCCCACTCCTGTGATTATCCACTGCCCACTCCAGTGATTATCTACTGCCCACTCCTGTGATTATCCACTGCCCATTCCAGTGATTATCCACTGCCCGCTCCAGTGATTATCGACTGCCTACTCCAGTGATTATCTACTGCCCACTCCAGTGATTAACTACTGCCTACTCCAGTGATTGTCTGCTGCCCACTCCTGTGATTATCCACTGCCTACTCCAGTGATTCTCCACAACCTACTCCAGTGATTATCTACTGCACACTCCAGTGATTAACTACTGCCTACTCCTGTGAATGTCCACAGCACACTCCAGTGATTATCTACTGTCTACTCCAGTCATTATCCACTGCCTGCTCTAGTGATTATCGACTGCCCACTCCTTTGATTATCCACTGCCCACTCCAGTGATTAGCCACTGCCCACTCCGGTGATTATCAACTGCCTACTCCAGACATTATCCACTGCCCACTCCAGTGATTATCCACTGCCTACTCCAGTGATTATCTACTTCCCACTCAAGTGATTGTCTGCTGCCCACTCCATTGATTATCTACTGCCCACTCCAGTGATTATCCACTGCCCACTCCAGTGATTGTCTGCTGCCCACTTCTGTGATTATCCACTGCCCACTCCAGTGAATATCTACTGCCCACTCCAATGATTATCTATTTCCCACTCCAGTGATTATCCACTGCTTACTACAGTGATTATCTACTACCCACTCCACTGATTATCTACTTCCCACTCCAGTGATTATCCACTGCCCACCCCAGTGATTATCTGCTGCCTGCTCCAGTGATCATCCACTGCCCACTCCAGTGATTATCTACTTCCCACTCCAGTGATTATCTACTGCCTACTGCAGTGATTATCTGCTTCCCACTCCAGTGATTATCCACTGCCTACTCCAGTGATTATCCACTGCCTACTCCAGTGATTACCCACTGCTTCCTCCTTTGATTATCCAATGCCTACTCCAGCGATTATCCACTGCCTACTCCAGTGATTATCCACTGCTTACTCCAGTGATTATCCACTGCCCACTCCAGCGATTATCCACAGCCTAATCCAGTGATTAACTGCTGCCCACTCCTGTGATTATCCACTGCTTACTCCAGTGATTATCCACTGCCTACTCCAGTGATTATCCACTGCCCACTCCAGTGATTATCTACTGCCCACTCCTGTGATTATCCACTGCCCAGACCAGTGATTATCCACTGCCCACTCCAGTGATTATCGACTGCCTACTCCAGTGATTATCTTCTGCCCACTCCTGTGATTATCCACCGCCCACTCTAGTGATTATCTACTTCCCACTCCAGTGATTGTGTGCAGCCCACTCCTGTGTTTATCCACTGCCCACTCCAGTGATTATCCAATGCCCACTCCAGTGATTATCCACTGCCTACTCCAGTAATTATCTACTGCCCACTCCAGTGATTAACTACTGCCTACTCCAGTGATTGTATGCTGCCCACTCCTGTGATTATCCACTGCCTACTCCAGTGATTATCCACAGACTACTCCAGTGATTATCTACTGCCCACTCCAGTAGTTAACTACTGCCTACTCCACTGATTATCCACTGCCCACTCCGGTGATTATCTACTGCCTACTCCAGAGATTATCCACTGCCCACTCCAGTGATTATCCACTGCCTACTCCAGTGATTATCGACTTCCCACTTCTGTGATTATCTACCGCCTACTCCAGTGATTATCCACTGCCCACTCCAGTGATTATCTACTTCCCTCTCCAGTGATTATCTACTGCCTACTGCACTGATTATCTACTTCCCACTTCAGTGATTATCCGCTGCCCACTCCAGTGATTATCCACTGCCCACTCCTGTGATTATCTACTGCCCACTCCTGTGATTATCCACTGCCCACTCCAGTGATTATCTACTGCCCACTCCTGTGATTATCCACTGCCCATTCCAGTGATTATCCACTGCCCGCTCCAGTGATTATCGACTGCCTACTCCAGTGATTATCTACTGCCCACTTGAGTGATTAACTACTGCCTACTCCAGTGATTGTCTGCTGCCCACTCCTGTGATTATCCACTGCCTACTCCAGTGATTCTCCACAACCTACTCCAGTGATTATCTACTGCACACTCCAGTGATTAACTACTGCCTACTCCTGTGAATGTCCACAGCACACTCCAGTGATTATCTACTGTCTACTCCAGTCATTATCCACTGCCTGCTCCAGTGATTATCGACTGCCCACTCCTTTGATTATCCACTGCCCACTCCAGTGATTATCCACTGCCCACTCCGGTGATTATCTACTGTCTACTCCAGACATTATCCACTGCCCACTCCAGTGATTATCCACTGCCTACTCCAGTGATTATCTACTTCCCACTCAAGTGATTGTCTGCTGCCCACTCCAGTGATTATCTACTGCCCACTCCAGTGATTATCCACTGCCCACTCCAGTGATTGTCTGCTGCCCACTTCTGTGATTATCCACTGCCCACTCCAGTGATTATCTACTGCCCACTCCAATGATTATGTATTTCCCACTCCAGTGATTATCCACTGCTTACTCCAGTGATTATCTACTACCCACTCCACTGATTATCTATTTCCCACTCCAGTGATTATCCACTGCCAACTCCGGTGATTATCTGCTGCCTGCTCCAGTGATCATCCACTGCCCACTCCAGTGATTATCTACTTCCCACTCCAGTGATTATCTACTGCCTACTGCAGTGATTATCTACTTCCCACTCCAGTGATTATCCACTGCCTACTCCAGTGATTATCCACTGCCTACTCCAGTGATTATCTACTGCCCACTCCTGTGATTATCCACTGCCCACTCCAATGATTATCCACTGCCCACTCCAGTGATTATCTGCTGTCTGCTCCAGTGATTATCCACTGCCTACTCCAGTTATTATCAACTTTCCACTCCAGTGATTATCTACTGCCTACTGCAGTGATTATCTACTGCCTACTCCAGTGATTATCCACTGCCCACTACAGTGATTATCCACTGCCCACTCCAGTGATTATCTCCTAGCCACTGTAGTGATTATCTACTGCCCACTCCTGTGATTATTCACTGCCCACTCCAGTGAGTATCCACTACCCACTCCAGTGATTATCTACTTCCCACTTCAGTGATTATCTACTGCCCACTCCAATGATTATTTACTGCCCACTCCAGTGATCATCTACTGCCCACTCTAGTGATTATCCACTGCCCATTCAAGTCATTATCTACTGCCCACTCCAGTGATTATCCACTGCCCATTCCAGTGATTGTCTGCTACCCACTCCAGTGATTATCTACTCCCCACTTCTGAGATTATCTACTGCCTACTCCAGTGATTATCCACTTGCCTCTCCTGTGATTATCCACTGCCCACTCCAGTGATTATCTGCTGCCTGCTCCAGTGATTATCGACTGCCTACTGCACTGATTATCTACTTCCCACTCCAGTAATTAACTACTGCCCATTCCAGTGATTATCTACTTCCCACTCCAGTGATTATCCACTGCCCACTCCAGTGATTATCTACTGCCCACTCCAGTGATTATCTACTGCCTACTGCACTGATTATCTACTTCCCACTCCAGTGATTAACTACTGCCCATTCCAGTGATTATCCACTGCCCACTCCAGTGATTATCCACTGCACACTCCAGTGATTATCTACTGCCCACTCCTGTGATTATCCACTGCCCACTCCAGTGATTATCCACTGCCCACTCCAGTGATTATCGACTGCCTACCCCATTGATTATCTACTGCCTACTCCAGTGATTATCTACTGCCCACTCCTGTGATTATCTACTGCCCACTCCTGTGATTATCCACTGCCCTCTCCAGTGATTATCTACTGCCCACTCCTGTGATTATCCACTACCCATTCCAGTGATTATCCACTGCCCGCTCCAGTGATTAATGACTGCCTACTCCAGTGATTATCTACTGCCCACTCCAGTGATTAACTACTGCCTACTCCAGTGATTGTCTGCTGCCCACTCCTGTGATTATCCACTGCCTACTCCAGTGATTCTCCACAGCCCACTCCAGTGATTATCTACTTCCCACTCAAGTGATTGTCTGCGGCCCACTCCAGTGATTCTCTACTGCCCACTCCAGTGATTATCCACTGCCCACTCCAGTTATTGTCTGCTACCCACTCCTGTGATTATCCACTGCCCACTCCAATAATTATCCACAGGCTACTCCACTGATTATCTACTGCCCACTCCAATGATTATCTACTACCCACACCAGTGAATATCCACTGCCCACTCCAGTGATTATCCACTGCCGACTCCAGTGATTATCTACTTCCCACTCCAGTGATTATCCACTGCCTACTCCAGTGATTATCTACTTCCCACTCCAGTGATAATCCACTGCTTACTCCTGTGATTATCTACTGCCCACTCCAATGATTATCTACTTCCCACTCCAGTGATTATCCACTGCCCACTCCAGTGATTATCCACTGCCTAATCCAGCGATTATCCACAGCCGACTCCAGCGATTAACTACTTCCTACTCCTGTGATTATCCGCTGCCTACTCCAGTGACTAACCACTGCCTTCTTCAGTAATTATCCACTGCTTACTCCAGTGATTATCCACTGCTTACTCCATCGATTATCTCGTTACTACTCCTGTGATTATCTACTGCCTACTCCAGTGATTACCCACTGCCAACTCCAGTGATTATCCACTGCCCAGCCCAGTGCTTACCCACTGCTTCCTCCTGTGATTATCCAATGCCTACTCCAGCGATTATCCACTGCCTACTCCAGTGATTATCCACTGCTTAGTCCAGTGATTATCCACTGCCCACTCCAGCGATTATCCACAGCCTAATCCAGTGATTAACTGCTGCCCACTCCTGTGATTATCCACTGCTTACTCCAGTGATTATCCACTGCCTACTCCAGTGATTATCCACTGCCCACTCCAGTGATTATCTACTGCCCACTCCTGTGATTATCCACTGCCCAGACCAGTGATTATCCACTGCCCACTCCAGTGATTATCGACTGCCTACTCCAGTGATTATCTTCTGCCCACTCCTGTGATTATCCACTGCCCACTCCAGTGATTATCTACTTCCCACTCCTGTGATTATCCACTGCCCAGTCCAGTGATTATTCACTGCCCACTCCAGTGATTATCTACTGCCCACTCCTGTGATTATGCACTGCCCACTCCAGTGGTTATCCACTGCCCACTCCAGTGATTATCGACTGCCTACTTCAGTGATTATCTACTTCCCACTCCAGTGGTTATCCACTGCTTACTCCAGTGATTATCTACTGCCCACTCCAATGATTATCTACTTCCCACTCCAGTGATTATCCACTGCTTACTCCAGTGATTATCTACTTCCCACTCCAGTGATTGTCTGCAGCCCACTCCTGTGTTTATCCACTGCCCACTCCAGTGATTATCCAATGCCCACTCCAGTGATTATCCACTGCCTACTCCAGTAATTATCTACTGCCCACTCCAGTGATTAACTACTGCCTACTCCAGTGATTGTCTGCTGCCCACTCCTGTGATTATCCACTGCCTACTCCAGTGATTATCCACAGACTCCTCCAGTGATTATCTACTGCCCACTCCAGTAGTTAACTACTGCCTACTCCACTGATTATCCACTGCCCACTCCGGTGATTATCTACTGCCTACTCCAGAGATTATCCACTGCCCACTCCAGTGATTATCCACTGCCTACTCCAGTGATTATCGACTTCCCACTCAAGTGATTGTCTGCTGCCCACTCCAGTGATTATCTACTGCCCACTCCAGTGATTATCCACTGCCTACTCCAGTGATTGTCTGCTGCCCACTTCTGTGATTATCCACTGCCCACTCCAGTGATTATCTACTGCCCACTCCAATGATTATCTATTTCCCACTCCAGTGATTATCCACTGCTTACTCCATTGATTATCTACTGCCCACTCCAATGATTATCTACTTCCCACTCCAGTGATTATCCACTGCCTACTCCAGCGATTATCCACAGCCTACTCCTGTGATTGAGTACTGCCAATCTCCTGTGATTATCCACTGCCTACTCCAGTGATTATCCACTGCCTACTCCAGTGATTATCCACAGCTAATTCCAGTGATTATCCACTGCCTACTCCAGCAATTATCTCGTTACTACTCCTGTGATTATCTACTGCCTACTCCAGTGATTATCCACTGCCCACTCCAGTGATTATCCACTGCTTACTTTTGTGATTATCCACTCCCTACTCCAGTGATTATCCACTGCCTTATCCAGTGATTATCCACTGCTTACTCCAGTGATTATCTACTGCCCACTCCAATGATTATCTACTTCACACTCCAGGGATTATCCACTGCCCACTCCAGTGATTATCCGCTGCTTACTTTTGTGATTATCCACTGCCTACTCCAGTGATTATCCATTGCCTACTCCAGTGATTATCCACTGCTTACTCCAGTGATTATCCCCTGCCCACTCCAGCGATTATCCACAGCCTACTCCAGTGATTAACCTCTGCCTACTCCTGTGATTATCCACTGCCTACTCCAGTGATTATCCACAGCCTACTCCAGTGATTAACCTCTGCCTACTCCTGTGATTATCCACTGCCTACTCCAGTGATTATCCACTGCCTACTCCAGTGATTATCCACTGCTTACTCCAGTGATTATCCACTGCCCACTCCAGTGATTATCTACTTCCCACTCCAGTGATTATCTACTGCCTACTGCACTGATTATCTACTTCCCACTCCAGTGATTAACTACTGCCCATTCCAGTGATTATCCACTGCCCACTCCAGTGATTATCTACTGCCCACTCCTGTGATTATCCACTGCCCACTCCAGTGATTATCCACTGCCCACTCCAGTGATTATCGACTGCCTACCCCATTGATTATCTACTGCCTACTCCAGTGATTATCTACTGCCCACTCCTGTGATTATCTACTGCCCACTCCTGTGATTATCCACTGCCCTCTCCAGTGATTATCTACTGCCCACTCCTGTGATTATCCACTACCCATTCCAGTGATTATCCACTGCCCGCTCCAGTGATTAATGACTGCCTACTCCAGTGATTATCTACTGCCCACTCCAGTGATTAACTACTGCCTACTCCAGTGATTGTCTGCTGCCCACTCCTGTGTTTATCCACTGCCTACTCCAGTGATTCTCCACAACCTACTCCAGTGATTATCTACTGCACACTCCAGTGATTAACTACTGCCTACTCCTGTGATTATCCACAGCCCACTCCAGTGATTATCTACTTCCCACTCAAGTGATTATACACTGCCTACTCCAGTGATTCTCCACAACCTACTCCAGTGATTATCCACTGCCCACTCCAGTTATTGTCTGCTACCCACTCCTGTGATTATCCACTGCCCACTCCAATAATTATCCACAGGCTACTCCACTGATTATCTACTGCCCACTCCAATGATTATCTACTACCCACACCAGTGAATATCCACTGCCCACTCCAGTGATTATTTACTACCCACACCAGTGAATATCCACTGCCCACTCCAGTGATTATCCACTGCCGACTCCAGTGATTATCTACTTCCCACTCCAGTGATTATCCACTGCCTACTCCAGTGATTATCTACTTCCCACTCCAGTGATAATCCACTGCTTACTCCAGTGATTATCTACTGCCCACTCCAATGATTATCTACTTCCGACTCCAGTGATTATCCACTGCTTACTCCTGTGATTATCTACTGCCCACTCCAATGATTATCTACTTCCCACTCCAGTGATTATCCACTGCCCACTCCAGTGATTATCCACTGCCTAATCCAGCGATTATCCACAGCCGACTCCAGCGATTAACTACTTCCAACTCCTGTGATTATCCGCTGCCTACTCCAGTGACTAACCACTGCCTACTTCAGTAATTATCCACTGCTTACTCCAGTGATTATCCACTGCTTACTCCATCGATTATCTCGTTACTACTCCTGTGATTATCTACTGCCTACTCCAGTGATTACCCACTGCCAACTCCAGTGATTATCCACTGCCCACCCCAGTGATTACCCACTGCTTCCTCCTGTGATTATCCAATGCCTACTCCAGCGATTATCCACTGCCTACTCCAGTGATTATCCACTGCTTACTCCAGTGATTATCCACTGCCCACTCCAGCGATTATCCACAGCCTAATCCAGTGATTAACTGCTGCCCACTCCTGTGATTATCCACTGCTTACTCCAGTGATTATCCACTGCCTACTCCAGTGATTATCCACTGCCCACTCCAGTGATTATCTACTGCCCACTCCTGTGATTATCCACTGCCCAGACCAGTGATTATCCACTGCCCACTCCAGTGATTATCGACTGCCTACTCCAGTGATTATCTTCTGCCCACTCCTGTGATTATCCACTGCCCACTCCAGTGATTATCTACTTCCCACTCCTGTGATTATCCACTGCCCAGTCCAGTGATTATTCACTGCCCACTCCAGTGATTATCTACTGCCCACTCCTGTGATTATGCACTGCCCACTCCAGTGGTTATCCACTGCCCACTCCAGTGCTTACCCACTGCTTCCTCCTGTGATTATCCAATGCCTACTCCAGCGATTATCCACTGCCTACTCCAGTGATTATCCACTGCTTAGTCCAGTGATTATCCACTGCCCACTCCAGCGATTATCCACAGCCTAATCCAGTGATTAACTGCTGCCCACTCCTGTGATTATCCACTGCTTACTCCAGTGATTATCCACTGCCTACTCCAGTGATTATCCACTGCCCACTCCAGTGATTATCTACTGCCCACTCCTGTGATTATCCACTGCCCAGACCAGTGATTATCCACTGCCCACTCCAGTGATTATCGACTGCCTACTCCAGTGATTATCTTCTGCCCACTCCTGTGATTATCCACTGCCCACTCCAGTGATTATCTACTTCCCACTCCTGTGATTATCCACTGCCCAGTCCAGTGATTATTCACTGCCCACTCCAGTGATTATCTACTGCCCACTCCTGTGATTATGCACTGCCCACTCCAGTGGTTATCCACTGCCCACTCCAGTGATTATCGACTGCCTACTTCAGTGATTATCTACTTCCCACTCCAGTGATTATCCACTGCTTACTCCAGTGATTATCTACTGCCCACTCCAATGATTATCTACTTCCCACTCCAGTGATTATCCACTGCTTACTCCAGTGATTATCTACTTCCCACTCCAGTGATTGTCTGCAGCCCACTCCTGTGTTTATCCACTGCCCACTCCAGTGATTATCCAATGCCCACTCCAGTGATTATCCACTGCCTACTCCAGTAATTATCTACTGCCCACTCCAGTGATTAACTACTGCCTACTCCAGTGATTGTCTGCTGCCCACTCCTGTGATTATCCACTGCCTACTCCAGTGATTATCCACAGACTCCTCCAGTGATTATCTACTGCCCACTCCAGTAGTTAACTACTGCCTACTCCACTGAGTATCCACTGCCCACTCCGGTGATTATCTACTGCCTACTCCAGAGATTATCCACTGCCCACTCCAGTGATTATCCACTGCCTACTCCAGTGATTATCGACTTCCCACTCAAGTGATTGTCTGCTGCCCACTCCAGTGATTATCTACTGCCCACTCCAGTGATTATCCACTGCCTACTCCAGTGATTGTCTGCTGCCCACTTCTGTGATTATCCACTGCCCACTCCAGTGATTATCTACTGCCCACTCCAATGATTATCTATTTCCCACTCCAGTGATTATCCACTGCTTACTCCATTGATTATCTACTGCCCACTCCAATGATTATCTACTTCCCACTACAGTGATTATCCACTGCCTACTCCAGTGATTATCCACAGCTAATTCCAGTGATTATCCACTGCCTACTCCAGCAATTATCTCGTTACTACTCCTGTGATTATCTACTGCCTACTCCAGTGATTATCCACTGCCCACTCCAGTGATTATCCACTGCTTACTTTTGTGATTATCCACTCCCTACTCCAGTGATTATCCACTGCCTTATCCAGTGATTATCCACTGCTTACTCCAGTGATTATCTACTGCCCACTCCAGCGATTATCCACAGCCTACTCCAGTGATTAACCTCTGCCTACTCCTGTGATTATCCACTGCCTACTCCAGTGATTATCCACAGCCTACTCCAGTGATTAACCTCTGCCTACTCCTGTGATTATCCACTGCCTACT
Organism: Scyliorhinus torazame; assembly: GCF_047496885.1. NCBI lineage: Eukaryota > Metazoa > Chordata > Chondrichthyes > Carcharhiniformes > Scyliorhinidae > Scyliorhinus > Scyliorhinus torazame. The sequence goes on along the minus strand of NC_092707.1, from coordinate 151,496,656 downwards.
CCAGTGATTATCCACTGCCTACTCCAGTGATTATCCACTGCTTACTCCAGTGATTATCCACTGCCCACTCCAGTGATTATCTACTTCCCACTCCAGTGATTATCTACTGCCTACTGCTCTGATTATCTACTTCCCACTCCAGTGATTAACTACTGCCCATTCCAGTGATTATCCACTGCCCACTCCAGTGATTATCCACTGCCCACTCCAGTGATTATCTACTGCCCACTCCTGTGATTATCCACTGCCCACTCCAGTGATTATCCACTGTCCACTCCAGTGATTATCGACTGCCTACCCCATTGATTATCTACTGCCTACTCCAGTGATTATCTACTGCCCACTCCTGTGATTATCTACTGCCCACTCCTGTGATTATCCACTGCCCTCTCCAGTGATTATCTACTGCCCACTCCTGTGATTATCCACTACCTATTCCAGTGATTATCCACTGCCCGCTCCAGTGATTAATGACTGCCTACTCCAGTGATTATCTACTGCCCACTCCAGTGATTAACTACGGCCTACTCCAGTGATTGTCTGCTGCCCACTCCTGTGATTATCCACTGCCTACTCCAGTGATTCTCCACAACCTACTCCAGTGATTATCCACTGCACACTCCAGTGATTAACTACTGCCTACTCCTGTGATTATCCACAGCCCACTCCAGTGATTATCTACTTCCCACTCAAGTGATTATCCAATGCCCACTCCAGTTATTGTCTGCTACCCACTCCTGTGATTATCCACTGCCCACTCCAATAATGATCCACAGGCTACTCCACTGATTATCTACTGCCCACTCCAATGATTATCTGCTACCCACACCAGTGAATATCCACTGCCCACTCCAGTGATTATTTACTGCCCACACCAGTGAATATCCACTGCCCACTCCAGTGATTATCCACTGCCGACTCCAGTGATTATCTACTTCCCACTCCAGTGATTATCCACTGCCTACTCCAGTGATTATCTACTTCCCACTCCAGTGATAATCCACTGCTTACTCCAGTGATTATCTACTGCCCACTCCAATGATTATCTACTTCCGACTCCAGTGATTATCCACTGCTTACTCCTGTGATTATCTACTGCCCACTCCAATGATTATCTACTTCCCACTCCAGTGATTATCCACTGCCCACTCCAGTGATTATCCACTGCCTAATCCAGCGATTATCCACAGCCGACTCCAGCGATTAACTACTTCCTACTCCTGTGATTATCCGCTGCCTACTCCAGTGACTAACCACTGCCTACTTCAGTAATTATCCACTGCTTACTCCAGTGATTATCCACTGCTTACTCCATCGATTATCTCGTTACTACTCCAGTGATTATCCACTGCCCACCCCAGTGATTACCCACTGCTTCCTCCTGTGATTATCCAATGCCTACTCCAGCGATTATCCACTGCCTACTCCAGTGATTATCCACTGCTTACTCCAGTGATTATCCACTGCCCACTCCAGCGATTATCCACAGCCTAATCCAGTGATTAACTGCTGCCCACTCCTGTGATTATCCACTGCTTACTCCAGTGATTATCCACTGTCTACTCCAGTGATTATCCACTGCCCACTCCAGTGATTATCTACTGCCCACTCCTGTGATTATCCACTGCCCAGACCAGTGATTATCCACTGCCCACTCCAGTGATTATCGACTGCCTACTCCAGTGATTATCTTCTGCCCACTCCTGTGATTATCCACTGCCCACTCCAGTGATTATCTACTTCCCACTCCTGTGATTATCCACTGCCCAGTCCAGTGATTATTCACTGCCCACTCCAGTGATTATCTACTGCCCACTCCTGTGATTATGCACTGCCCACTCCAGTGGTTATCCACTGCCCACTCCAGTGATTATCGACTGCCTACTTCAGTGATTATCTACTTCCCACTCCAGTGATTATCCACTGCTTACTCCAGTGATTAGCTACTGCCCACTCCAATGATTATCTACTTCCCACTCCAGTGATTATCCACTGCTTACTCCAGTGATTATCTACTTCCCACTCCAGTGATTGTCTGCAGCCCACTCCTGTGTTTATCCACTGCCCACTCCAGTGATTATCCAATGCCCACTCCAGTGATTATCCACTGCCTACTCCAGTAATTATCTACTGCCCACTCCAGTGATTAACTACTGCCTACTCCAGTGATTGTCTGCTGCCCACTCCTGTGATTATCCACTGCCTACTCCAGTGATTATCCACAGACTCCTCCAGTGATTATCTACTGCCCACTCCAGTAGTTAACTACTGCCTACTCCAGAGATTATCCACTGCCCACTCCAGTGATTATGCACTGCCTACTCCAGTGATTATCGACTTCCCACTCAAGTGATTGTCTGCTGCCCACTCCAGTGATTATCTACTGCCCACTCCAGTGATTATCCACTGCCCACTCCAGTGATTGTCTGCTGCCCACTTCTGTGATTATCCACTGCCCACTCCAGTGATTATCTACTGCCCACTCCAATGATTATCTATTTCCCACTCCAGTGATTATCCACTGCTTACTCCAGTGATTATCTACTGCCCACTCCAATGATTGTCTACTTCCCACTCCAGTGATTATCCGCTGCCCACTCCAGTGATTATCCACTGCCTACTCCAGCGATTATCCACAGCCTACTCCTGTGATTGAGTACTGCCAATCTCCTGTGATTATCCAATGCCTACTCCAGTGATTATCCACTGCCTACTCCAGTGATTATCTACTTCCCACTCCAGTGATTATCTACTTCCCACTCCAGTGATTGTCTGCTGCCCACTCCTGTGTTTATCCACTGCCCACTCCAGTGATTATCCACTGCCCGCTCCAGTGATTATCCACTGTCTACTCCAGTAATTATCTACTGCCCACTCCAGTGATTAACTACTGCCTACTCCAGTGATTGTCTCCTGCCCACTCCAGTGATTATCCACTGCCTTCTCCAGTGATTATCTACAGCCTACTCCAGTGATTGTCTACTGCCCACTCCAGTGATTAACTACTGCCTACTCCTGTGATTATCCAGTGCCCACTCCAGTGATTATGAACTGCCTACTCTAGTTATTATCCACTGCCTGCTCCAGTGATGATCTACTGCCCACTCCTGTGATTATCCACTGCCTACTCTAGTGATTATCTACTTCCCACTCAAGTGATTGTCTGCTGCCCACACCGGTGATTATCCACTGCCTACTCCAGTGATTATCTACTGCCCACTCCTGTGATAATCCACTGCCTACTCCAGTGATTATCTACATCCCACTCAAGTGATTGTCTGCTGCCCAAACCGGTGATTATCCACTGTCTACTCCAGTGATTATCCGCTGCCTACTCCCGTGATTATCCACTGCTTACTCCAGTGATTATCCACTGCCTACTCCAGCGATTATCTACTGCCTATTCCTGTGCTTATCCACTGCCTACTCCAGTGCTTATCTACTTCCCACTCCAGTGATTATCCACTGCTTACTCCAGTGATTATCTACTGCCCACTCCAATGATTATCTACTTCCCACACCAGTGATTATCTAATGCCCACTCCAGTGATTATCCACTGCCCACTCCAGTGATTGTCTGCTGCCCACTCCGGTGATTATCCACTGCCCACTCCAGTGATTATCCACAGGCTACTCCAGTAATTATCCACAGCCTACAGTGGATAATCACAGGAGTGGGCAGTAGATAAGCACTGGAGTGGGCAGTGGATAATCACTGGAGTAGGCAGTGGATAATCACTGGAGTGGGCAGTGGATAATCACTGGAGTGGGCAGTGGTAATCACTGGAGTGGGCAGTGAATAATCACAGGAGTGGGCAGTAGATAATCACTGGAGTGGCTAGGAGATAATCACTGGAGTGGGCAGTGGATAACCATTGTAGTGGGCAGTGGTTAATCACTGGAGTAGGCAGTAGCTAATCACTGGAGTAAGCAGTAGACAATCACTGTAGTGAGCAGTGGATAATCTCTGGAGTAGGCAGTAGATAATCACTGGAGTAAGCAGTGGATAATCACTGGAGGACCGTGTAGATAATCACTGGAGTAGGCAGTAGATAATCACTGGAGTAGGCAGCAGACAATCACTGGAGTGGGCAGTGGATAATCATTGGAGTGGGCAGTAGATAATCACTGGAGTAGGCAGTGGATAATCACTGGAGTAGGCAGTGGATAATCACAGGAGCGGGCAGTGGATAATCACTGGAGTGTGCAGTGGACAATTACAGGAGTGGGCAGCAGACAATGACTGGAGAGGGAAGTAGATAATCACTGGAGTGGGAAGTAGATAATCACTGGAGTGGGCAGTAGATAATCACTGGAGTGGGAAGTAGATAATCACAGGAGTGGGCAGTGGATAATCACTAGAGTGGGCAGTGGATAATCACAGGAGTGGGCAGTAGATAATCACTGGAGTGGGCAGTGAATAATCACTGGAGTGGGCAGTGGATTATCGCAGGAGTGGGAAGTAGATAATCACTGGAGTGGGCAGTGGATAATCACAGAAGTGGGCTGTAGATAATCACAGGAGTGGGCAGAAGGTAATCACTGGAGTAGGCAGTCAATAATCACTGGAGTGGGCAGTGGATAATCACTGGACTGGGCAGTGGATTATCACAGGAGTGGGCAGTAGATAATCACTGGAGTGGGCAGTGGATATTCACTGGAGTAGGCAGTGGATAATCACTGGAGTAGGCAGTGGATAATCACAGGAGTAGGCAGTAGTGAATCACTGGAGTAGGCTGTGGATAATCGCTGGAATGGGCAGTGGATAATCACTGGGGTAAGCAGTGGATAATCACTAGAGTAGGCAGTGGATAGTCACTGGAGTAGGCATTGGATAATCACAGGAGGAAGCAGTGGATAATCACTGGGGTGGGCAGTGGATAATCACTGGAGTGGGCAGTGAATAATCACTGGAGTAGGCAGTAGATAATCACAGGAGTAGTAACGAGATCATCGCTGGAGTAGGCAGTGGTTAATCACTGGAGTAAGCACTGGATAATCACTGAAGTAGGCAGTGGATAGTCACTGGAGTGGGCAGTGGATAATCACAGGAGTGGGTAGCAGACAATCATGGGAGTGGGCAGTGGATAATCACTGGAGTGGGCAGTAGAGAATCACTGGAGTGGGCAGCAGACAATCACTTGAGTGGGAAGTAGATAATCACTGGAGTAGGCAGTGGATAATCACAGGAGTGGGCAGTCAATAATCACTGGAGCAGGCAGTGGATAATCACTGGAGTAGGCAGTAGATAATCACTGGAGTGGGCAGTGGATAATCACAGGAGTGGGTAGCAGACAATCACTGGAGTGGGCAGTGGATAATCACTGGAGTGGGCAGGAGATAATCACTGGAGTGGGCAGTGGATAATCACTGGAGTGGGCAGTAGATAATCACTGGAGTGGGCAGTAGATAATCATTGGAGTGGGCAGTTGATAATCACTGGAGTGGGAAGTGGATAATCACTGGAGTGGGCAGTGGATAATCACTGGAGTGGGCAGTGAAAAATCACAGGAGTGGGTAGCAGACAATCACTGGAGTAGGCAGTAGTTAATCACTGGAGTGGGGAGTAGATAATCACTGGAGTAGGCAGTGGATAATCACTGGAGCGGGCAGTGGATAATCACTGGAGTGTGCAGTGGACAATTACAGGAGTGGGCAGCAGACAATGACTGGAGTGGGAAGTAGATAATCACTGGAGTGGGAAGTAGATAATCATTGGAGTGGGCAGGAGATAATCATTGGAGTGGGAAGTAGATAATCACTGGAGTGGCAGTGGATAATCGCAGGAGTGGTCAGTAGATAATCACAGGAGTGGGCAGTGGATAATCACTAGAGTGGGCAGTGGATAATCACAGGAGTGGGCAGTAGATAATCACTGGAGTGGGCAGTGAATAATCACTGGAGTGGGCAGTGGATAATCACAGGAGTGGGAAGTAGATAATCACTGGAGTGGGCAGTGGATAATCACAGAAGTGGGCAGTAGATAATCACAGGAGTGGGCAGAAGGTAATCACTGGAGTAGGCAGTCAATAATCACTGGAGTGGGCAGTGGATAATCACTGGACTGGGCAGTGGATAAACACAGGAGTGGGCAGTAGATATTCACTGGAGTGGGCAGTGGATATTCACTGGAGTAGGCAGTGGATAATCACTGGATTAGGCAGTGGATAATCACAGGAGTAGGCAGTAGTGAATCACTGGAGTAGGCTGTGGATAATCGCTGGAATGGGCAGTGGATAATCACTGGAGTAAGCAGTGGATAATCACTGGAGTAGACAGTGGATAATCACTGGAGTAGGCATTGGATAATCACAGGAGGAAGCAGTGGATAATCACTGGGGTGGGCAGTGGATAATCACTGGAGTGGGCAGTGAATAATCACTGGAGTAGGCAGGAGATAATCACAGGAGTAGTAACGAGAACATCGCTGGAGTAGGCAGTGGAAAATCACTGGAGAAAGCAGTGGATAATCACTGATCTAGGCAGTGGATAGTCACTGGAGTGGGCAGTGGATAATCACAGGAGTGGGTAGCAGACAATCACTGGAGTGGGCAGTGGATAATCCCTGGAGTAGGCAGTAGATAATCACAGGAGTGGGCAGTCAATAATCACTGGAGCAGGCAGTGGATAATCACTGGAGTAGGCAGTAGATAATCACTGGAGTGGGCAGTGGATAATCACAGGAGATAGCAGTAGTTAATCACTGGAGTGGGCAGTAGATAATCACTGGAGTAGGTTGTGGAGAATCACTGGAGTAGGCAGTGGATAATCACAGGGGTGGGCAGCAGACAATCACTGGAGCAGGCAGTAGTTAATCACTGGAGTGGGCAGTAGATAATCACTGGAGTAGGCAGTGGATAGTCACTGGAGCGGGCATTGGATAATCACTGCAATGGGCAGTGTATAATCACAGGTGTGGGCAGTAGATAATCACTGGAGTGGGCAGTGGATAATCACAGGTGTAGGCAGTGGATAATCACAGCTGTGGGGAGTAGATAATCACTGGAGTGGGTAGTGGATAATCACTGGAATGGGCAGTGCATAATCACTGGAGTGGGCAATAGTTAATCACTGGAGTAGACTGGATAATCGCTGGAGTTGGCAGTGGATAATCACAGGAGTTGGCAGTAGATAATCACTGGAGTGGGAAGTAGATAATCACTGGAGTGGGTAGCAGACAATCACTGGAGTGGGCAGTGGATAATCACTGGAGTGGGCAGGAGATAATCACTGGAGTGGGCAGTGGATAATCACTGGAGTGGGCCGTAGATAATCACTGGAGTGGGCAGTAGATAATCATTGGAGTGGGCAGTAGATAATCAGTGGAGTGGGAAGTAGATAATCACTGGAGTGGGCAGTGGATAATCACTGGAGTGGGCAGAGAATAATCACAGGAGTGGGCAGTAGATAATCACTGGAGTGGCTAGGAGATAATCACTGGATGGGGCAGTGGATAATCACTGTAGTGGGCAGTGGATAATCACTGGAGTAGGCAGTAGATAATCACTGGAGTAAGCAGTAGACAATCACTGGAGTGGGCAGTGAATAATCACTGGAGTAGCGAGTAGATAATCACTGGAGTAGGCAGTAGATAATCACTGGAGTAGGCAGCAGACAATCACTGGAGTGGGCAGTGGATAATTATTGGAGTGGGCAGTAGATAATCACTGGAGTAGGCAGTGGATAATCACTGGAGTAGGCAGTGGATAATCACTGGAGTAGGCAGTAGATAATCACTGGAGTGGGCAGTGGATAATCACAGGAGATGGCAGTAGTTAATCACTGGAGTGGGCAGTAGATAATCACTGGAGTAGGTTGTGGAGAATCACTGGAGTAGGCAGTGGATAATCACAGGGGTGGGCAGCAGACAATCACTGGAGCAGGCAGTAGTTAATCACTGGAGTGGGCAGTAGATAATCACTGGAGTAGGCAGTGGATAGTCACTGGAGCGGGCATTGGATAATCACTGCAATGGGCAGTGTATAATCACAGGTGTGGGCAGTAGATAATCACTGGAGTGGGCAGTGGATAATCACAGGTGTAGGCAGTGGATAATCACAGCTGTGGGGAGTAGATAATCACTGGAGTGGGCAGTGGATAATCACTGGAATGGGCAGTGCATAATCACTGGAGTGGGCAATAGTTAATCACTGGAGTAGACTGTGGATAATCGCTGGAGTTGGCAGTGGATAATCACAGGAGTTGGCAGTAGATAATCACTGGAGTGGGAAGTAGATAATCATTGGAGTGGGTAGCAGACAATCACTGGAGTGGGCAGTGGATAATCACTGGAGTGGGCAGGAGATAATCACTGGAGTGGGCAGTGGATAATCACTGGAGTGGGCAGTAGATAATCACTGGAGTGGGCAGTAGATAATCATTGGAGTGGGCAGTAGATAATCAGTGGAGTGGGAAGTAGATAATCACTGGAGTGGGCAGTGGATAATCACTGGAGTGGGCAGAGAATAATCACAGGAGTGGGCAGTAGATAATCACTGGAGTGGCTAGGAGATAATCACTGGATGGGGCAGTGGATAATCACTGTAGTGGGCAGTGGATAATCACTGGAGTAGGCAGTAGATAATCACTGGAGTAAGCAGTAGACAATCACTGGAGTGGGCAGTGAATAATCACTGGAGTAGCGAGTAGATAATCACTGGAGTAGGCAGTAGATAATCACTGGAGTAGGCAGCAGACAATCACTGGAGTGGGCAGTGGATAATTATTGGAGTGGGCAGTAGATAATCACTGGAGTAGGCAGTGGATAATCACTGGAGTAGGCAGTGGATAATCACAGGAGTGGGCAGCAGACAATCACTGGAGTAGGCAGTAGTTAATCACTGGAGTGGGCAGTAGATAATCACTGGTGTAGGCAGTGGATAATCACTGGAGTAGGGAGTAGATAATCACTGGAGTGGGCAGTGGATAATCACAGGAGATGGCAGTAGTTAATCACTGGAGTGGGCAGTAGATAATCACTGGAGTAGGTTGTGGAGAATCACTGGAGTAGGCAGTGGATAATCACAGGAGTGGGCCGCAGACAATCACTGGAGCAGGCAGTAGTTAATCACTGGAGTGGGCAGTAGATAATCACTGGAGAAGGCAGTGGATAGTCACTGGAGTAGGCAGTAGATAATCACAGGAGTGGGCAGTCAATAATCACTGGAGCAGGCAGTGGATAATCACTGGAGTAGGGAGTAGATAATCACTGGAGTGGGCAGTGGATAGTCACAGGAGATGGCAGTAGTTAATCACTGGAGTGGGCAGTAGATAATCACTGGAGTAGGTTGTGGAGAATCACTGGAGTAGGCAGTGGATAATCACAGGAGTGGGCAGCAGACAATCACTGGAGCAGGCAGTAGTTAATCACTGGAGTGGGCAGTAGATAATCACTGGAGTAGGCAGTGGATAGTCACTGGAGCGGGCGTTGGATAATCACTGGAATGGGCAGTGGATAATCACAGGTGTGGGCAGTAGATAATCACTGGAGTGGGCAGTGGATAATCACAGGTGTGGGCAGTAGATAATCACAGGAGTGGGCAGTAGATAATCACTGGAGTAGGCAGTCGATAATCATTGGAGTGGGCAGTGAATAATCACTGGAGTGGGCAGTGGATAATCACAGGGGTGGGCAGTAGATAATCACTGGAGTGGGCAGTGGATAATCACAGGAGTTGGCAGCAGACAATCACTGTAGTGGGCAGTGGATAATCACTGGAGTGGGGAGTAGATAATCACTGGAGTGGGTAGCAGACAATCACTGTAGTGGGCAGTGGATAATCACTGGAGTGGGCAGGAGATAATAACTGGAGTGGGCAGTGGATAATCACTGGAGTGGGCAGTAGATAATCACTGGAGTGGGCAGTAGATAATCATTGGAGTGGGCAGTTGATAATCACTGGAGTGGGAAGTAGATAATCACTGGAGTGGGCAGTGGATAATCACTGGAGTGGGCAGTGAATAATCACAGGAGTGGGCAGTAGATAATCACTGGAGTGGCTAGGAGATGATCACTGGAGGGGGCAGTGGATAATCACTGTTGTGGGCAGTGGATAATCACTGGAGTAGGCAGTAGATAATCACTGGAGTAAGGAGTAGACAATCACTGGAGTGGGCAGCAGACAATCACTGGAGTGGGCAGTGGATAATCATTGGAGTGGGCAGTAGATAATCACTGGAGTAGGCAGTGGATAATCACTGGAGTAGGCAGTGGATAATCACAGGAGTGGGTAGCAGACAATCACTGGAGTAGGCAGTAGTTAATCACTGGAGTGGGCAGTAGATAATCACTGGTGTAGGCAGTGGATAATCACTGGAGCGGGCAGTGGATAATCACTTGAGTGTGCAGTGGACAATTACAGGAGTGGGCAGCAGACAATGACTGGAGTGGGAAGTAGATAATCACTGGAGTGGGAAGTAGATAATCACTGGAGTGGGCAGTAGATAATCACTGGAGTGGGAAGTGGATAATCACTAGAGTGGGCAGTGGATAATCACAGGAGTGGGCAGTAGATAATCACTGGAGTGGGCAGTGAATAATCACTGGAGTGGGCAGTGGATAATCACAGGAGTGGGAAGTAGATAATCACTGGAGTGGGCAGTGGATAGTCACAGAAGTGGGCAGTGGATAATCACAGGATTGGGCAGAAGATAATCACTGGAGTAGGCAGTCAATAATCACTGGAGTGGGCAGTGGATAATCACAGGAGTGGGCAGTAGATAATCACTGGAGTGGGCAGTGAATAATCACTGGAGTGGGCAGTGGATAATCACAGGAGTGGGAAGTAGATAATCACTGGAGTGGGCAGTGGATAGTCACAGAAGTGGGCAGTGGATAATCACAGGATTGGGCAGAAGATAATCACTGGAGTAGGCAGTCAATAATCACTGGAGTGGGCAGTGGATAATCACTGGACTGGGCAGTGGATAATCACAGGAGTGGGCAGTAGATAATCACTGGAGTGGGCAGTGGATAATCACTGGAGTAGGCAGTGGATAATCATTGGAGTGGGCAGTAGATAATCACTGGAGTAGGCAGTGGATAATCACTGGAGTAGGCAGTGGATAATCACAGGAGTGGGCAGCAGACAATCACTGGAGTAGGCAGTGGATAATTACTGGAGGGGGCTGTGGATAATCACTGGAATGGGCAGTGGATAATCAATGGAGTGGGCAGTAGATAATCACAGGAGTGGGCAGTAGATAATCACTGGAGTAGGCAGTCGATAATCACTGGAGTGGGCAGTGAATAATCACTGGAGTGGGCAGTGGATAATCACAGGAGTGGGCAGTAGATAATCACTGGAGTAGGCAGTGGATAATTACTGGAGGGGGCTGTGGATAATCACTGGAATGGGCAGTGGATAATCAATGGAGTGGGCAGTAGATAATCACTGGAGTGGGCAGTAGATAATCACTGGAGTAGGTTGTGGAGAATCACTGGAGTAGGCAGTGGATAATCACAGGAGTGGGCAGCAGACAATCACTGGAGCAGGCAGTAGTTAATCACTGGAGTGGGCAGTAGATAATCACTGGAGTAGGCAGTGGATAGTCACTGGAGCGGGCGTTGGATAATCACTGGAATGGGCAGTGGATAATCACAGGTGTGGGCAGTAGATAATCACTGGAGTGGGCAGTGGATAATCACAGGTGTGGGCAGTAGATAATCACAGGAGTGGGCAGTAGATAATCACTGGAGTAGGCAGTCGATAATCATTGGAGTGGGCAGTGAATAATCACTGGAGTGGGCAGTGGATAATCACAGGGGTGGGCAGTAGATAATCACTGGAGTGGGCAGTGGATAATCACAGGAGTTGGCAGCAGACAATCACTGTAGTGGGCAGTGGATAATCACTGGAGTGGGGAGTAGATAATCACTGGAGTGGGTAGCAGACAATCACTGTAGTGGGCAGTGGATAATCACTGGAGTGGGCAGGAGATAATAACTGGAGTGGGCAGTGGATAATCACTGGAGTGGGCAGTAGATAATCACTGGAGTGAGCAGTAGATAATCATTGGAGTGGGCAGTTGATAATCACTGGAGTGGGAAGTAGATAATCACTGGAGTGGGCAGTGGATAATCACTGGAGTGGGCAGTGAATAATCACAGGAGTGGGCAGTAGATAATCACTGGAGTGGCTAGGAGATGATCACTGGAGGGGGCAGTGGATAATCACTGTAGTGGGCAGTGGATAATCACTGGAGTAGGCAGTAGATAATCACTGGAGTAAGGAGTAGACAATCACTGGAGTGGGCAGCAGACAATCACTGGAGTGGGCAGTGGATAATCATTGGAGTGGGCAGTAGATAATCACTGGAGTAGGCAGTGGATAATCACTGGAGTAGGCAGTGGATAATCACAGGAGTGGGTAGCAGACAATCACTGGAGTAGGCAGTAGTTAATCACTGGAGTGGGCAGTAGATAATCACTGGTGTAGGCAGTGGATAATCACTGGAGCGGGCAGTGGATAATCACTTGAGTGTGCAGTGGACAATTACAGGAGTGGGCAGCAGACAATGACTGGAGTGGGAAGTAGATAATCACTGGAGTGGGAAGTAGATAATCACTGGAGTGGGCAGTAGATAATCACTGGAGTGGGAAGTGGATAATCACTAGAGTGGGCAGTGGATAATCACAGGAGTGGGCAGTAGATAATCACTGGAGTGGGCAGTGAATAATCACTGGAGTGGGCAGTGGATAATCACAGGAGTGGGAAGTAGATAATCACTGGAGTGGGCAGTGGATAGTCACAGAAGTGGGCAGTGGATAATCACAGGATTGGGCAGAAGATAATCACTGGAGTAGGCAGTCAATAATCACTGGAGTGGGCAGTGGATAATCACAGGAGTGGGCAGTAGATAATCACTGGAGTGGGCAGTGAATAATCACTGGAGTGGGCAGTGGATAATCACAGGAGTGGGAAGTAGATAATCACTGGAGTCGGCAGTGGATAGTCACAGAAGTGGGCAGTGGATAATCACAGGATTGGGCAGAAGATAATCACTGGAGTAGGCAGTCAATAATCACTGGAGTGGGCAGTGGATAATCACTGGACTGGGCAGTGGATAATCACAGGAGTGGGCAGTAGATAATCACTGGAGTGGGCAGTGGATAATCACTGGAGTAGGCAGTGGATAATCATTGGAGTGGGCAGTAGATAATCACTGGAGTAGGCAGTGGATAATCACTGGAGTAGGCAGTGGATAATCACAGGAGTGGGCAGCAGACAATCACTGGAGTAGGCAGTGGATAATTACTGGAGGGGGCTGTGGATAATCACTGGAATGGGCAGTGGATAATCAATGGAGTGGGCAGTAGATAATCACAGGAGTGGGCAGTAGATAATCACTGGAGTAGGCAGTCGATAATCACTGGAGTGGGCAGTGAATAATCACTGGAGTGGGCAGTGGATAATCACAGGAGTGGGCAGTAGATAATCACTGGAGTAGGCAGTGGATAATTACTGGAGGGGGCTGTGGATAATCACTGGAATGGGCAGTGGATAATCAATGGAGTGGGCAGTAGATAATCACAGGAGTGGGCAGTAGATAATCACTGGAGTAGGCAGTCGATAATCACTGGAGTGGGCAGTGAATAATCACTGGAGTGGGCAGTGGATAATCACAGGAGTGGGCAGTAGATAATCACTGGAGTGGGCAGTGGATAATCACTGGAATGGGCAGTAGATAATCACTGGAGTGGGCAATAGTTAATCACTGGAGAAGACTGTGGATAATCGCTGGAGTTGGCAGTGGATAATCACAGGAGTTGGCAGTAGATAATCACTGGAGTGGGGAGTAGATAATCACTGGAGTGGGTAGCAGACAATCACTGGAGTGGGCAGTAGATTATCACAGGAGTGGGCAGCAGACAATCACTGGAGTACGCAGTAGTTAATCACTGGAGTGGGCAGAAGATAATCACTGGAGTAGGCAGTGGATAATCACTGGAGTAGGCAGTGGATAATCACTGGACTGGGCAGTGGATAATCACAGGAGTGGGCAGTAGATAATCACTGGAGTGGGCAGTGGATAATCACTGGAGTAGGCAGTGGATAATCATTGGAGTGGGCAGTAGATAATCACTGGAGTAGGCAGTGGATAATCACTGGAGTAAGCAGTGGATAATCACAGGAGTGGGCAGCAGACAATCACTGGAGTAGGCAGTAGTTAATCACTGGAGTGGGCAGTAGATAATCACTGGAGTAGGCAGTCGATAATCACTGGAGTGGGCAGTGAATAATCACTGGAGTGGGCAGTGGATAATCACAGGAGTGGGCAGTAGATAATCACAGGAGTGGGCAGTAGATAATCACTGGAATGGGCAGTAGATAATCACTGGAGTGGGCAATAGTTAATCACTGGAGTAGACTGTGGATAATCGCTGGAGTTGGCAGTGGATAATCACAGGAGTTGGCAGTAGATAATCACTGGAGTGGGGAGTAGATAATCACTGGAGTGGGTAGCAGACAATCACTGGAGTGGGCAGTAGATAATCACAGGATTGGGCAGCAGACAATCACTGGAGTAGGCAGTAGTTAATCACTGGAGTGGGCAGTAGATAATCACTGGAGTAGGCAGTGGATAATCACTGGAGATGGCAGTGGATAATCACTGGAATGGGCAGTGGATAATCACAGGAGTGGGCAGTAGATAATCACTGAAGTGGGCAGTGGATAATCACAGGAGTGGGCAGTAGATAATCACAGGAGTCGGCAGTAGTTAATCACTGGATTGGGCAGAAGATAATCACTGGAGTAGGCAGTGGATAATCACTGGAGTAGGCAGTGGATAATCATTGGACTGGGCAGTGGATAATCACAGGAGTGGGCAGTAGATAATCACTGGAGTGGGCAGTGGATAATCACTGGAGTAGGCAGTGGATAATCATTGGAGTGGGCAGTAGATAATCACTGGAGTAGGCAGTGGATAATCACTGGAGTAGGCAGTGGATAATCACAGGAGTGGGCAGCAGATAATCACTGGAGTAGGCAGTGGATAATCACTGGAGTAGGCAGTGGATAATCATTGGAGTGGGCAGTAGATAATCACTGGAGTAGGCAGTGGATAATTACTGGAGTGGGTAGTGGATAATCACAGGAGTGGGCAGTAGATAATCACTGGAGTGGGCAGTGGATAATCACTGGAATGGGCAGTAGATAATCACTGGTGTGGGCAATAGTTAATCACTGGAGTAGACTGTGGATAATCGCTGGAGTTAGCAGTGGATAATCACAGGAGTTGGCAGTAGATAATCACTGGAGTGGGGAGTAGATAATCACTGGAGTGGGCAGGAGATAATCACTGGAGTGGGCACTGGATAATCACTGGAGTGGGCAGTAGATACTCTCTGGAGTGGGCAGTAGATAATCACTGGAGTGGGCAATAGTTAATCACTGGAGTAGACTGTGGATAATCGCTGGAGTTAGCAGTGGATAATCACAGGAGTTGGCAGTAGATAATCACTGGAGTGGGAAGTAGATAATCACTGGAGTGGGCAGTGGATAATCACTGGAGTGGGCAGTGAATAATCACAGGAGTGTGCAGTAGATAATCACTGGAGTGGCTAGGAGATAATCACTGGAGTGGGCTGTGGATAATCACTGGAGTGGGCTGTGGATAATCACTGGAGTAGCGAGTAGATAATCACTGGAGTAGGCAGTAGATAATCACTGGAGTAGGCAGCAGACAATCACTGGAGTGGGCAGTGGATAATCATTGGAGTGGGCAGTAGATAATCACTGGAGTAGGCAGTGGATAATCACTGGAGCGGGCAGTGGATAATCACTGGAGTGTGCAGTGGACAATTACAGGAGTGGGCAGCAGACAATGACTGGAGTGGGAAGTAGATAATCACTGGAGTGGGAAGTAGATAATCACTGGAGTGGGCAGTAGATAATCACTGGAGTGGGAAGTAGATAATCACTGGAGTGGGCAGTGGATAATCACAGGAGTGGGCAGTAGATAATCACAGGAGTGGGCAGTAGATAATCACTGGAGTAGGCAGTCGATAATCACTGGAGTGGGCAGTGGATAATCACCAGAGTGGGCAGTGGATAATCACCGGAGTGGGCAGTAGATAATCACTGGAGTGGGCAGTGAATAATCACTGGAGTGGGCAGTGGATAATCACAGGAGTGGGCAGAAGATAATCACTGGAGTAGGCAGTCAATAATCACTGGAGTGGGCAGAAGATAATCACTGGAGTAGGCAGTAGATAATCACAGGAGTAGTAACAAGATCATCGCTGGAGTAGACAGTGGATAATCACTGGAGTATGCAGTGGATAATCACTGAAGTAGGCAGTGGATAGTCACTGTAGTAGGCAGCGGATATTCACCGGAGTAGGCAGTAGTTAATCGCTGGAGTAGGCTGTGGATAATCGCTGGATTAGGCAGTGGATAATCACTGGAGTGGGCAGTGGATAATCACTGGAGTGGGAAGTAGATAATCATTGGAGTGGGCAGTAGATAATCACTGGAGTAAGCAGTGTATAATCACTGGAGTGGGAAGTAGATAATCATTGGAGTGGGCAGGAGATAATCACTGGAGTAGGCTGTGGATACTCGCTGGAGTGGGCAGTGGATAATCACTGGAGTAAGCAGTGGATAATCACTGGAGTAGGCAGTGGATAATCACTGCCTACTCCAATGATTATCTACTTCCCTCTCCAATGATTATCCACTGCTTACTCCAGTTATTATCCACTGCCTACTCCAGCGATGATCTCGTTACTACTCCTGTGATAATCACAGGAGTGGGCAGTAGATAATCACTGGAGCAGACAGTGGATGATAACTAGAGTAGGCAGTTCATAATCACTGGAGTGGGCACTGGATAATCACAGGAGTGGGCAGCAGACAATCACTGGACTGGGCAGTGGATAATCACAGGAGTGGGCAGTAGATAATCACTGGAGTGGGCAGTGGATAATCACTGGAGTAGGCAGTGGATAATCATTGGAGTGGGCAGTAGATAATCACTGGAGTAGGCAGTGGATAATCACTGGAGTAAGCAGTGGATAATCACAGGAGTGGGCAGCAGACAATCACTGGAGTAGGCAGTAGTTAATCACTGGAGTGGGCAGTAGATAATCACTGGAGTAGGCAGTCGATAATCACTGGAGTGGGCAGTGAATAATCACTGGAGTGGGCAGTGGATAATCACAGGAGTGGGCAGTAGATAATCACAGGAGTGGGCAGTAGATAATCACTGGAATGGGCAGTAGATAATCACTGGAGTGGGCAATAGTTAATCACTGGAGTAGACTGTGGATAATCGCTGGAGTTGGCAGTGGATAATCACAGGAGTTGGCAGTAGATAATCACTGGAGTGGGGAGTAGATAATCACTGGAGTGGGTAGCAGACAATCACTGGAGTGGGCAGTAGATAATCACAGGATTGGGCAGCAGACAATCACTGGAGTAGGCAGTAGTTAATCACTGGAGTGGGCAGTAGATAATCACTGGAGTAGGCAGTGGATAATCACTGGAGCGGGCAGTGGATAATCACTGGAGTGGGCAGTGGATAATCACAGGAGTGGGCAGTAGATAATCACTGAAGTGGGCAGTGGATAATCACAGGAGTGGGCAGTAGATAATCACAGGAGTCGGCAGTAGTTAATCACTGGAGTGGGCAGAAGATAATCACTGGAGTAGGCAGTGGATAATCCCTGGACTGGGCAGTGGATAATCACAGGAGTGGGCAGTAGATAATCACTGGAGTGGGCAGTGGATAATCACTGGAGTAGGCAGTGGATAATCACTGGAGTAGGCAGTGGATAATCATTGGAGTGGGCAGTAGATAATCACTGGAGTAGGCAGTGGATAATCACTGGAGTGGGTAGTGGATAATCACAGGAGTGGGCAGTAGATAATCACTGGAGTGGGCAGTGGATAATCACTGGAATGGGCAGTAGATAATCACTGGTGTGGGCAATAGTTAATCACTGGAGTAGACTGTGGATAATCGCTGGAGTTAGCAGTGGATAATCACAGGAGTTGGCAGTAGATAATCACTGGAGTGGGGAGTAGATAATCACTGGAGTGGGCAGGAGATAATCACTGGAGTGGGCACTGGATAATCACTGGAGTGGGCAGTAGATACTCTCTGGAGTGGGCAGTAGATAATCACTGGAGTGGGCAATAGTTAATCACTGGAGTAGACTGTGGATAATCGCTGGAGTTAGCAGTGGATAATCACAGGAGTTGGCAGTAGATAATCACTGGAGTGGGAAGTAGATAATCACTGGAGTGGGCAGTGGATAATCACTGGAGTGGGCAGTGAATAATCACAGGAGTGTGCAGTAGATAATCACTGGAGTGGCTAGGAGATAATCACTGGAGTGGGCTGTGGATAATCACTGGAGTGGGCAGTGGATAATCACTGGAGTAGCGAGTAGATAATCACTGGAGTAGGCAGTAGATAATCACTGGAGTAGGCAGCAGACAATCACTGGAGTGGTTAGTGGATAATCATTGGAGTGGGCAGTAGATAATCACTGGAGTAGGCAGTGGATAATCACTGGAGCGGGCAGTGGATAATCACTGGAGTGTGCAGTGGACAATTACAGGAGTGGGCAGCAGACAATGACTGGAGTGGGAAGTAGATAATCACTGGAGTGGGAAGTAGATAATCACTGGAGTGGGCAGTAGATAATCACTGGAGTGGGAAGTAGATAATCACTGGAGTGGGCAGTGGATAATCACAGGAGTGGGCAGTAGATAATCACAGGAGTGGGCAGTAGATAATCACTGGAGTAGGCAGTCGATAATCACTGGAGTGGGCAGTGGATAATCACCAGAGTGGGCAGTGGATAATCACCGGAGTGGGCAGTAGATAATCACTGGAGTGGGCAGTGAATAATCACTGGAGTGGGCAGTGGATAATCACAGGAGTGGGCAGAAGATAATCACTGGAGTAGGCAGTCAATAATTACTGGAGTGGGCAGAAGATAATCACTGGAGTAGGCAGTAGATAATCACAGGAGTAGTAACGAGATCATCGCTGGAGTAGGCAGTGGATAATCACTGGAGTATGCAGTGGATAATCACTGAAGTAGGCAGTGGATAGTCACTGTAGTAGGCAGCGGATATTCACCAGAGTAGGCAGTAGTTAATCGCTGGAGTAGGCTGTGGATAATCGCTGGATTAGGCAGTGGATAATCACTGGAGTGGGCAGTGGATAATCACTGGAGTGGGCAGTAGATAATCACTGGAGTAAGCAGTGTATAATCACTGGAGTGGGAAGTAGATAATCATTGGAGTGGGCAGGAGATAATCACTGGAGTAGGCTGTGGATACTCGCTGGAGTGGGCAGTGGATAATCACTGGAGTAAGCAGTGGATAATCACTGGAGTAGGCAGTGGATAATCACTGCCTACTCCAATGATTATCTACTTCCCTCTCCAATGATTATCCACTGCTTACTCCAGTTATTATCCACTGCCTACTCCAGCGATGATCTCGTTACTACTCCTGTGATAATCACAGGAGTGGGCAGTAGATAATCACTGGAGCAGACAGTGGATGATAACTAGAGTAGGCAGTTCATAATCACTGGAGTGGGCACTGGATAATCACAGGAGTGGGCAGCAGACAATCACTGGACTGGGCAGTGGATAATCACAGGAGTGGGCAGTAGATAATCACTGGAGTGGGCAGTGGATAATCACTGGAGTAGGCAGTGGATAATCATTGGAGTGGGCAGTAGATAATCACTGGAGTAGGCAGTGGATAATCACTGGAGTAAGCAGTGGATAATCACAGGAGTGGGCAGCAGACAATCACTGGAGTAGGCAGTAGTTAATCACTGGAGTGGGCAGTAGATAATCACTGGAGTAGGCAGTCGATAATCACTGGAGTGGGCAGTGAATAATCACTGGAGTGGGCAGTGGATAATCACAGGAGTGGGCAGTAGATAATCACAGGAGTGGGCAGTAGATAATCACTGGAATGGGCAGTAGATAATCACTGGAGTGGGCAATAGTTAATCACTGGAGTAGACTGTGGATAATCGCTGGAGTTGGCAGTGGATAATCACAGGAGTTGGCAGTAGATAATCACTGGAGTGGGGAGTAGATAATCACTGGAGTGGGTAGCAGACAATCACTGGAGTGGGCAGTAGATAATCACAGGATTGGGCAGCAGACAATCACTGGAGTAGGCAGTAGTTAATCACTGGAGTGGGCAGTAGATAATCACTGGAGTAGGCAGTGGATAATCACTGGAGCGGGCAGTGGATAATCACTGGAATGGGCAGTGGATAATCACAGGAGTGGGCAGTAGATAATCACTGAAGTGGGCAGTGGATAATCACAGGAGTGGGCAGTAGATAATCACAGGAGTCGGCAGTAGTTAATCACTGGAGTGGGCAGAAGATAATCACTGGAGTAGGCAGTGGATAATCCCTGGACTGGGCAGTGGATAATCACAGGAGTGGGCAGTAGATAATCACTGGAGTGGGCAGTGGATAATCACTGGAGTAGGCAGTGGATAATCATTGGAGTGGGCAGTAGATAATCACTGGAGTAGGCAGTGGATAATCACAGGAGTGGGCAGCAGATAATCACTGGAGTAGGCAGTGGATAATCACTGGAGTAGGCAGTGGATAATCATTGGAGTGGGCAGTAGATAATCACTGGAGTAGGCAGTGGATAATCACTGGAGTGGGTAGTGGATAATCACAGGAGTGGGCAGTAGATAATCACTGGAGTGGGCAGTGGATAATCACTGGAATGGGCAGTAGATAATCACTGGTGTGGGCAATAGTTAATCACTGGAGTAGACTGTGGATAATCGCTGGAGTTAGCAGTGGATAATCACAGGAGTTGGCAGTAGATAATCACTGGAGTGGGGAGTAGATAATCACTGGAGTGGGCAGGAGATAATCACTGGAGTGGGCACTGGATAATCACTGGAGTGGGCAGTAGATACTCTCTGGAGTGGGCAGTAGATAATCACTGGAGTGGGCAATAGTTAATCACTGGAGTAGACTGTGGATAATCGCTGGAGTTAGCAGTGGATAATCACAGGAGTTGGCAGTAGATAATCACTGGAGTGGGAAGTAGATAATCACTGGAGTGGGCAGTGGATAATCACTGGAGTGGGCAGTGAATAATCACAGGAGTGTGCAGTAGATAATCACTGGAGTGGCTAGGAGATAATCACTGGAGTGGGCTGTGGATAATCACTGGAGTGGGCAGTGGATAATCACTGGAGTAGCGAGTAGATAATCACTGGAGTAGGCAGTAGATAATCACTGGAGTAGGCAGCAGACAATCACTGGAGTGGTTAGTGGATAATCATTGGAGTGGGCAGTAGATAATCACTGGAGTAGGCAGTGGATAATCACTGGAGCGGGCAGTGGATAATCACTGGAGTGTGCAGTGGACAATTACAGGAGTGGGCAGCAGACAATGACTGGAGTGGGAAGTAGATAATCACTGGAGTGGGAAGTAGATAATCACTGGAGTGGGCAGTAGATAATCACTGGAGTGGGAAGTAGATAATCACTGGAGTGGGCAGTGGATAATCACAGGAGTGGGCAGTAGATAATCACAGGAGTGGGCAGTAGATAATCACTGGAGTAGGCAGTCGATAATCACTGGAGTGGGCAGTGGATAATCACCAGAGTGGGCAGTGGATAATCACCGGAGTGGGCAGTAGATAATCACTGGAGTGGGCAGTGAATAATCACTGGAGTGGGCAGTGGATAATCACAGGAGTGGGCAGAAGATAATCACTGGAGTAGGCAGTCAATAATTACTGGAGTGGGCAGAAGATAATCACTGGAGTAGGCAGTAGATAATCACAGGAGTAGTAACGAGATCATCGCTGGAGTAGGCAGTGGATAATCACTGGAGTATGCAGTGGATAATCACTGAAGTAGGCAGTGGATAGTCACTGTAGTAGGCAGCGGATATTCACCGGAGTAGGCAGTAGTTAATCGCTGGAGTAGGCTGTGGATAATCGCTGGATTAGGCAGTGGATAATCACTGGAGTGGGCAGTGGATAATCACTGGAGTGGGAAGTAGATAATCATTGGAGTGGGCAGTAGATAATCACTGGAGTAAGCAGTGTATAATCACTGGAGTGGGAAGTAGATAATCATTGGAGTGGGCAGGAGATAATCACTGGAGTAGGCTGTGGATACTCGCTGGAGTGGGCAGTGGATAATCACTGGAGTAAGCAGTGGATAATCACTGGAGTAGGCAGTGGATAA
Organism: Scyliorhinus torazame; assembly: GCF_047496885.1. Taxonomy (NCBI): domain Eukaryota; kingdom Metazoa; phylum Chordata; class Chondrichthyes; order Carcharhiniformes; family Scyliorhinidae; genus Scyliorhinus; species Scyliorhinus torazame. Next base: position 151,474,435 of record NC_092707.1, on the reverse strand, counting down.
TCACTGCCTACTCCAATGATTATCTACTTCCCTCTCCAATGATTATCCACTGCTTACTCCAGTTATTATCCACTGCCTACTCCAGCGATGATCTCGTTACTACTCCTGTGATAATCACAGGAGTGGGCAGTAGATAATCACTGGAGCAGACAGTGGATGATAACTAGAGTAGGCAGTTCATAATCACTGGAGTGGGCACTGGATAATCACAGGAGTGGGCAGCAGACAATCACTGGACTGGGCAGTGGATAATCACAGGAGTGGGCAGTAGATAATCACTGGAGTGGGCAGTGGATAATCACTGGAGTAGGCAGTGGATAATCATTGGAGTGGGCAGTAGATAATCACTGGAGTAGGCAGTGGATAATCACTGGAGTAAGCAGTGGATAATCACAGGAGTGGGCAGCAGACAATCACTGGAGTAGGCAGTAGTTAATCACTGGAGTGGGCAGTCGATAATCACTGGAGTGGGCAGTGAATAATCACTGGAGTGGGCAGTGGATAATCACAGGAGTGGGCAGTAGATAATCACAGGAGTGGGCAGTAGATAATCACTGGAATGGGCAGTAGATAATCACTGGAGTGGGCAATAGTTAATCACTGGAGTAGACTGTGGATAATCGCTGGAGTTGGCAGTGGATAATCACAGGAGTTGGCAGTAGATAATCACTGGAGTGGGGAGTAGATAATCACTGGAGTGGGTAGCAGACAATCACTGGAGTGGGCAGTAGATAATCACAGGATTGGGCAGCAGACAATCACTGGAGTAGGCAGTAGTTAATCACTGGAGTGGGCAGTAGATAATCACTGGAGTAGGCAGTGGATAATCACTGGAGCGGGCAGTGGATAATCACTGGAATGGGCAGTGGATAATCACAGGAGTGGGCAGTAGATAATCACTGAAGTGGGCAGTGGATAATCACAGGAGTGGGCAGGACATAATCACAGGAGTCGGCAGTAGTTAATCACTGGAGTGGGCAGAAGATAATCACTGGAGTAGGCAGTGGATAATCACTGGAGTAGGCAGTGGATAATCACTGGACTGGGCAGTGGATAATCACAGGAGTGGGCAGTAGATAATCACTGGAGTGGGCAGTGGATAATCATTGGAGTAGGCAGTGGATAATCATTGGAGTGGGCAGAAGATAATCACTGGAGTAGGCAGTGGATAATCACTGGAGTAGGCAGTGGATAATCACAGGAGTGGGCAGCAGATAATCACTGGAGTAGGCAGTGGATAATCACTGGAGTAGGCAGTGGATAATCATTGGAGTGGGCAGTAGATAATCACTGGAGTAGGCAGTGGATAATCACTGGAGTGGGCAGTGAATAATCACTGGAGTGGGCAGTGGATAATCACAGGAGTGGGCAGTAGATAATCACAGGAGTGGGCAGTAGATAATCACTGGAATGGGCAGTAGATAATCACTGGAGTGGGCAATAGTTAATCACTGGAGTAGACTGTGGATAATCGCTGGAGTTGGCAGTGGATAATCACAGGAGTTGGCAGTAGATAATCACTGGAGTGGGGAGTAGATAATCACTGGAGTGGGTAGCAGACAATCACTGGAGTGGGCAGTAGATAATCACAGGATTGGGCAGCAGACAATCACTGGAGTAGGCAGTAGTTAATCACTGGAGTGGGCAGTAGATAATCACTGGAGTAGGCAGTGGATAATCACTGGAGCGGGAAGTGGATAATCACTGGAATGGGCAGTGGATAATCACAGGAGTGGGCAGTAGATAATCACTGAAGTGGGCAGTGGATAATCACAGGAGTGGGCAGGACATAATCACAGGAGTCGGCAGTAGTTAATCACTGGAGTGGGCAGAAGATAATCACTGGAGTAGGCAGTGGATAATCACTGGAGTAGGCAGTGGATAATCACTGGACTGGGCAGTGGATAATCACAGGAGTGGGCAGTAGATAATCACTGGAGTGGGCAGTGGATAATCATTGGAGTAGGCAGTGGATAATCATTGGAGTGGGCAGAAGATAATCACTGGAGTAGGCAGTGGATAATCACTGGAGTAGGCAGTGGATAATCACAGGAGTGGGCAGCAGATAATCACTGGAGTAGGCAGTGGATAATCACTGGAGTAGGCAGTGGATAATCATTGGAGTGGGCAGTAGATAATCACTGGAGTAGGCAGTGGATAATCACTGGAGTGGGTAGTGGATAATCACAGGAGTGGGCAGTAGATAATCACTGGAGTGGGCAGTGGATAATCACTGGAATGGGCAGTAGATAATCACTGGTGTGGGCAATAGTTAATCACTGGAGTAGACTGTGGATAATCGCTGGAGTTAGCAGTGGATAATCACAGGAGTTGGCAGTAGATAATCACTGGAGTGGGGAGTAGATAATCACTGGAGTGGGCAGGAGATAATCACTGGAGTGGGCACTGGATAATCACTGGAGTGGGCAGTAGATACTCTCTGGAGTGGGCAGTAGATAATCACTGGAGTGGGCAATAGTTAATCACTGGAGTAGACTGTGGATAATCGCTGGAGTTAGCAGTGGATAATCACAGGAGTTGGCAGTAGATAATCACTGGAGTGGGAAGTAGATAATCACTGGAGTGGGCAGTGGATAATCACTGGAGTGGGCAGTGAATAATCACAGGAGTGTGCAGTAGATAATCACTGGAGTGGCTAGGAGATAATCACTGGAGTGGGCTGTGGATAATCACTGGAGTGGGCAGTGGATAATCACTGGAGTAGCGAGTAGATAATCACTGGAGTAGGCAGTTGATAATCACTGGAGTAGGCAGCAGAAAATCACTGGAGTGGGCAGTGGATAATCATTGGAGTGGGCAGTAGATAATCACTGGAGTAGGCAGTGGATAATCACTGGAGCGGGCAGTGGATAATCACTGGAGTGTGCAGTGGACAATTACAGGAGTGGGCAGCAGACAATGACTGGAGTGGGAAGTAGATAATCACTGGAGTGGGAAGTAGATAATCACAGGAGTGGGCAGTAGATAATCACTGGAGTGGGAAGTAGATAATCACTGGAGTGGGCAGTGGATAATCACAGGAGTGGGCAGTAGATAATCACAGGAGTGGGCAGTAGATAATCACTGGAGTAGGCAGTCGATAATCACTGGAGTGGGCAGTGGATAATCACCAGAGTGGGCAGTGGATAATCACCGGAGTGGGCAGTAGATAATCACTGGAGTGGGCAGTGAATAATCACTGGAGTGGGCAGTGGATAATCACAGGAGTGGGCAGAAGATAATCACTGGAGTAGGCAGTCAATAATCACTGGAGTGGGCAGAAGATAATCACTGGAGTAGGCAGTAGATAATCACAGGAGTAGTAACGAGATCATCGCTGGAGTAGGCAGTGGATAATCACTGGAGTATGCAGTGGATAATCACTGAAGTAGGCAGTGGATAGTCACTGTAGTAGGCAGCGGATATTCACCGGAGTAGGCAGTAGTTAATCGCTGGAGTAGGCTGTGGATAATCGCTGGATTAGGCAGTGGATAATCACTGGAGTGGGCAGTGGATAATCACTGGAGTGGGAAGTAGATAATCATTGGAGTGGGCAGTAGATAATCACTGGAGTAAGCAGTGGATAATCACTGGAGTGGGAAGTAGATAATCATTGGAGTGGGCAGGAGATAATCACTGGAGTAGGCTGTGGATACTCGCTGGAGTGGGCAGTGGATAATCACTGGAGTAAGCAGTGGACAATCACTGGAGTAGGCAGTGGATAATCACTGCCTACTCCAATGATTATCTACTTCCCTCTCCAATGATTATCCACTGCTTACTCCAGTTATTATCCACTGCCTACTCCAGCGATGATCTCGTTACTACTCCTGTGATAATCACAGGAGTGGGCAGTAGATAATCACTGGAGCAGACAGTGGATGATAACTAGAGTAGGCAGTTCATAATCACTGGAGTGGGCACTGGATAATCACAGGAGTGGGCAGCAGACAATCACTGGAGTAGGCAGTAGTTAATCACTGGAGTGAGCAGTAGATAATCACTGGAGTAGGCTGTAGATAATCACTGGAGTAGGCAGTGGATAATCACAGAAGTGGGCAGCAGACAATCACTGGAGTGGGCAGTAGTTAATCACTGGAGTGGGCACTCGATTATCAATGGAGTAGGCAGTGGATTATCCTCATGAGGAGGATGAAATTCCCCTTCGCAGGCCCCCACTCCGTAGCCCGGCTTCTAAGGTGCCTCCCCAGCTCCCCTTCCCATTTCTGTTTTATTTCCTCTACCGAAAACCTCTACCTCTCTCCATCAACTCCCCCTATGTGTCTGAGATCCTCCCCTCCCCTATCTTGTCCTTCTTTTGCAGCACCAGGGGTGGTAATTTCGGGAACGTGTTCAACTCCTTCCTAACAAAGTCTTTGGTTGCCACAGATGGGTGCCCACAGTGACATACTTTCCGTCTTAAAATGCTGCCGGTATTGATTCCATACCCTTAACGCTGATACCACTACCGGACTTGGGGAGTACCTGGCCAGTGAGAACGGAAGAGGTTCCATTAGCAGCGGCGCCAAACTCGACCCTCTACACATGGCTTCCTCTATCTGACCCAATACCGACCTCTCCCCCACTGCCCACTTCCTGACCTTCTCCACATTCGCCGCTCAGGAATAATTCAGCAGGCTCAGCAGCGCAAACCCCCCTCTCTGTCTGGCCCTCTCCAAAAACACCCTCCTCATCTGGGCTACCTTGCCCGGCCATATAAACTCCAAGATCATCCTATTGACCGTACCAATGAAAGACTTGGGCACTAAATCGGGAGATTTTGGAAGACGAACAGAAACTTGGGCAGCACTATCATTTAAACTGTCCAGCCAACAACAATGGTGAAACATCCCATCTCTTAAAATACTTTCACCCCCTCCACCAGATTCGCCAAACTTAGCTGTGCAACCGGGGCCAACTCTACGCCACTCGTATCCCTAGTATCGAAAAGTCGCCCAACCAGCCAAACGGGAGCTTCTCCAAACCCTTCCCCTGCACCCATGCGCTGATCGGGAATACCTTGCTCCTTCCCATGTTGGGCTTATATCGAGCTTATATGAACCAAACTCTACCAATATCCCCATGATCCTATCAAAGCTCTCCACCGGATTTGGACTGAACAAAAAAGGTTATCAGTGTATGTGAGACCCAATGCTCCATTCCCCACTTCACAATATCCCCCCCCCCACCTCAACCCTGAGGCCCTAAGTGCCCGAGGCTCGATTGCCAAAGCGAAAAGCAACAGACACAGCAGACTCCCCTGCCTCGTTCCCCGGTGCAGACCAAAATACCCCAAATTAGCATTGTTCATATGAACACTCGCCTTGGGGGCCCTTTACAGCGACCTGACATAATCTTCGAACTCCTGCCCGAACCCAAACCATCCCAACACCTCAAACAAATACACCCACTCAGTCCGGTCAAACGCTTTCTCCGCACCCATAGACACTATCACCTCCGTTTCCTGGCCATCCGAGGGCATCAGGATCATGTTCACCAGCCTTCTAATGTTCGCCAACAGCTGAAGCTCTTTCACGAACCCAATTTGGTCGTCGCCTATCACCCCGACAAACAGTCCAAAATACCCGTTGCCAACACCTTCGGCAACAGCTTCGCATCCACATTTAACAGCGGTATCAGGCAGTACGATCCACATTCCCTTTTGTTGGGAGGTGTTGACGGCACTGATCATAATCTGAATATATAGCTGCTGGTCCTCTCGTATGATTGCATGGAATGATGTTGGTTCTGTACTGGGCCTGAGACTGGGGTTAGGTTACGTTGTGTGGTTTATATGTGACACCTTCTGCACTGTCAATTCTATGATAAAAAACCCTTTTCGAACAGGGGTTCTCCCAAATTTTCTTTGTTTTTCTTATGGGTGGGTGTAAAAAAATCCGTGATTGGAATCCTGCAGGGGTTTCGATCCTGAAGGGGTACAGGAGAGAAAGTGGCAGTGTGTCATTGGTACCTCTGATGATGCTGGAGTTGAGGGAGGTGTATATTGGTGCGTGCCCCAAAATGCTGCAAAATATTTCTCTGGATCTTTCGTGGCAAATATGAACAATCGCTTCGTGCGAAGGTGTGCACCATATTGCCATGTTTTCACGGCCTTATCGTAGCTCTCCATTCTTCTCTGGTGGGGCTTATAGAGATATGTAGCTCTGTCTAATGATTGTATCAACCCAGTTGTACTGCTGTTCTCCTGCCCCCCTCTGTATTCATGTACTTTGAGCCTTAACTTTCTTTTGTGTGCTTCGCCATTCCTGTGGTTTTGTTGCGTTGTTTGTTAAAATGCAAAACCTCAATAAACATAATTTTTACCATAACAGAGAATGTGATATAATCTCCAAGTAATGTGAACTCAAATACAACTGGGAGGGGAGTATGTGATTCACCAGGCAGTACAAGTGGGAGGCTGTCTGATCCACAGCAAAGTGAGGGTCCCTGCCTGAAATTCCCTGACGGAATAAATTTGTACAGAAAATTTGCTGACCTCATGAGAAAACAATGCATGATTAATCACTGCCAGGAAGGGTGCTCTGATATACGTGGCCCAATATCCTTCTCATTTCTCATCCAGGAGAACAAAAAGTCCCCATCAGGAACACAATAGAGAAATGCTTTAAGTTCAACCTCTCTCTCTAACCACCCAACTGAAAGTATGTGAGGAAGTGGGGAGAAGCAACTGTGAATGTGACAATTAACTTGCAGTTCAAGAGCAATATTAACTCTGAGCTGTATCCTCTGGTCGCTCCTGCAGCGGACATGTGGTGGGCAGGAGAACTTCATTTGGCGTGAGGCCAAAAATCAGATTCCCGACTGCAGGATCAACTTCAGCAATCCTCTTCTCAGCACATTGAAGGCCAGTTAAAGTTGGGTCAAGATTCCTGATCAACAACGTCAGAGAGCTCATTGGCACACACTTGCATGTTATACATGCTCATTGGAAGTCCACCTCGACAGAATTAAATTCCCCCTCCCCGACCCAATTTAAGATGGGGTGGAGGTGTGGACCTTGGGTGGGGTGCTCTTTCCAGGAGCCGGTGCGGACTCGATGGGCCGGGTGGCCTCCTTCTGCACGGTAGATTCTATGAGTGGGCGGGAAAGCTGGAAAGGACTTCAACGTTGGGACTCACTCCCACTCTCCCTGGCGGGAAGAGTGCAGACGATCAAGATGAACGTACTGCCAAGGTTCCTCTTCCTGTTTAGATCCATCCCGATCTTCATCCCCAAGGCCTTTTTCCAAAACGTAGACAGTCTAATCATGGCGTTTGTGTGGGGGTTGGGGGGGGGGGCAAGAACCCGAGAATTCCCAAACCGACACTGCAAAGAGGGAAAGTCAGAAGGGGCCTGGCTCTACCTAACCTATAATACTACCACTGGGCAGCAACGGCAGAAAAAGTGAGGGGATGGGTACAAGAACCCGACACAGATTGGGTACAAATGGAGGAGGCATCCTGTAAAGGAACAACCCTCCGGGCCCTGGCCACAGCAGCATTCCCATCGCTCTCAATAAGATACACAATGAGCCCAGTGGTAGCGGCCACGCTGAGAACATGGACCCAATTGAGACAACACTTCAGGATAACCAAAATGTCCCTTTTGGCCCCGATTTGCGGCAATCACAGATTCCCCCCAGCCATGCTGGATACCACCTTCAAAAGATGGAGGCGGGACGGGGGCACACTGACGGTCGAGGACTTCTACGTAGGGCCCAGATTGGTGACACTGGACGAACTGACGAGGAAGTGGAAACTATCAAGAGGACAGGAATTGAGACACCTCCAAATAAAGCACTTCCTCCGCAAAGAGACAGAGAAACTGACGAATGTGATATAAAATAGTTACTTTAGAGTTACTAGTTAATGTAATGTAGAAATAAGCCACTTTGATTTTTGCAGTTAGGGACAAAGGAATTTGAGACCGCATGGAAAAAGCAGGAAGAGGTGTGTCTATGAGGGTGATGCTTCATTGATAGGGGCCAGAGAAAGGGATTGGAAGTGAGCCAATCAGAATAGATCGAACAGGTCAGGAGGGACCTAGGCTGACCTATGTCCGTCGAGTATGTGAAACTTGATACCATTTGAACTGATTTTGCAGAGATCCCTTTGTCTGGTAGTTCAGTCGTTTTCTGGAGTGTAAGAGGCAGGACGTCCTGTTACATTCTGTAAGATGATTAAGCTTGCAAGCTAAATAAATAACTTCTGTTTACGTGCGAATCCGTCTCAACTTTTATTGAGGCCAGACTGACAGAGAAAGAAATTTGGAGATCAACAAAACCACACTACTGGAGGACCTGATAGGCACAAGCAGCGAGAAGGGGGGGCTATGTGGGAGAATATACGGACAGCTACTGGACAGAGCCCGAACACCACTGGAAGCAACCAGACACAAATGGGAGGACGAACTGGGAACAGAGGTAGGATGGGGAATCTGGAGCGAAGCACTGAGCAGGGTGAACTCCGCCTCCTCCTGCGCAAGGCTAAGCCTAATGCAGCTCAAAGTGGTGCACAGAGCGCACCTGACCAGAACCCGAATGAGCAGGTTCTTCCCGGAGGTGGAGGACAAATGTGAATGGTGCCAGAGGGGCCCGGCCAACCACATCCACATGTTTTGGGCTTGCCCCAAGCTGGCTGGGTTCTGGACAGCCTTCTCCAAGGCAATGTCCAAGGTTGTGGGGGTGAGGGTGAAGCCATGCCCAATAGTGGCAATCTTCGGGGTATCAGAGCAGCCAGAGCTACACATGGGGAAGAGGGCCAACGCCCTCACTTTCACTTCCCTAATCGCCCGCCGGAGAATCCTGCTCGGCTGGCGGCCGACAGCACCACCCGCAGACTGGCTCGCTGGGGTGGGAGGGGGGGATGGGGAAACCACAAGAGAAGAGGAAGAGTGCTGAAATCAATGGGGGACGGGGGGGGATGGAGGGGGGATATCATAGACCGATCCAGAGGGCAGCAAAATGCACGTACAGTTCGTCAAATGAAGGGCAAAACAAACCTCCCTGTAAAATAAAGCAAATTAGCGCGGGCAAGAAAAATGTAATGTATAAAAAAATGTTAAAGCTGGAAGGGGCGGTGCAGGATGTCTGGGGAGGGATGTTGCAACGTGCCTGGGGAGGGACAGGCCAGGATATCTGGGAAGGGGCGTTGCAGGATGACCGGGAGGGATGGTGCAGGATGTCCGGGGAGGGATGGTGCAGGATGTCCGGGGAGGGACGGTGCAGAATGTCCGGGGAGGGACGGTGCAGGATGTCTGGGGAGGGACGGTGCAGGATGTCTCGGGAGGGACGGTGCAGGATGTCCAGGGAGGGATGGTGCAGGATGTCCGGGGAGGGACGGTGCAGGATGTCTGGGGAGGGTTGGTGCAGGATGTCCGGGGAGGGATGGTGCAGGATGCCTGGGGAGGGATGGTGCAGGATGTCTGGGGAGGGACGGTGCAGGATGTCTGGGAAGGGACGGTGCAGGATGTCTGGGGAGGAACGGTGCAGCTTGTCTGGGGAGTGACGAGGCAGGATGTCCAGGGAGGGATGGTGCAGGATGTCCGGGGAGGGATGGTGCAGGATGTCCGGGGAGGGATGGTGCAGGATGTCCGGGGAGGGGCGTTGCAGAATGTCCGGGGAGGGACGGTGCAGGATGTCTGGGGAGGGACGGTGCAGGATGTCCAGGGAGGGACGGTGCAGGATGTCCAGGGAGGGACGGTGCAGAATGTCCGGGGAGGGACGGTGCAGGATGTCTGGGGAGGGACGGTGCAGGATGTCCGGGGAGGGATGGTGCAGGATGTCTGGGGAGGGACGGTGCAGGATGTCCGGGGAGGGATGGTGCAGGATGTCCGGGGAGGGACGGTGCAGGATGTCTGGGGAGGGTTGGTGCAGGATGTCCAGGGAGGGACGGTGCAGGATGTCCAGGGAGGGATGGTGCGGAATGTCCGGGGAGGGACGGTGCAGGATGTCCGGGGAGGGACGGTGCAGGATGTCCGGGGAGGGATGGTGCAGGATGTCTGGGGAGGGACGGTGCAGGCTGTCCGGGGAGGGATGGTGCAGGATGTCCGGGGAGGGACGGTGCAGGATGTCTGGGGAGGGTTGGTGCAGGATGTCCAGGGAGGGACGGTGCAGGATGTCCGGGGAGGGATGGTGCAGGATGTCCGGGAGGGATGGTGCAGGATGTCTGGGGAGGGGCGTTGCAAGGTGTCTGGGGAGGGACTGTTGCTAACTTTTGGTTGGTTCAATTGGCTCTGTTTTATAACCTTTGCTCTAGAGTCGCCAGGTATCTTTATGATACCACCACGAGGTTCAAGTTCAAGTAATGATCAATAACTCAATACACCAATTAGTAAGATTCAAATCAAAGCACATTTATTTACACACAGTCAAATCTATTCATGCATAAATTCTACTTTCTAGGCTACTTCTATCACTAACAGGCCAATACTTAGCTTCGGACTGGCCCACCAGGTCAGGGGAACAAACGGCCTTTCGTTCGGGTTCTGAGTCTGCGGGATTCAAAAGCTGTTATGGACTGGTAGCTAGGAGCGCCTATCTCGTAGAGAGCGTTGACTTGAAACTTATGTTCTTTGGAGGCAGCTGGACAGGCCACTGTCAAGGGTTGGTTCGCGTTGCTGAGTGACCCTGTCAAGAAGGACGATTTGAACTTGGCGGCTTTACTTTATAGTCCCCAGGGGCTTCCCGCCCTTCGGGGCGGACCCCGTACCTGGTTTCAAGTGATTGGACTTCGTTCCAATCGCTTGGTTCGATTTCTCCAATGCTGGAGCTGTTCCCTGATCGTTGGGCGGTCTTTAAGTGTCCGTTAACCTCTTTTCTGTTGACTCCTGCTGGCGCCGAGGAGTCTGGCTTGGCCTTGTTTACCTCAAATGTTTCGATTGTTCCCGGGGATCGCTCATTAGTATGTAGATGGCTGCTACATTATTATGCCGATGGTTGCTGGTATCGATGCTGTCTGGGCTTTTGCAGAGTCTAATACACAGTAACTTGCACCTGCTAATTTCTGCCTGTGTTGGCTGAATTTCCCTTCAGCCTTTGCTGTTCTCCATTTTACGGCGGGAATTGGCCAACCCAGGTGGCTACACTCCCTCCTTGTGATCCTAACGCGAAGCGTGCAGGATCACATCACTGCGTTGTTCTTCATTCCCTGACCTGGTGAGCACACTTTTATGGCCTCTACACTGACCATAACACGAATATCATAGAATATCATAGAATTTACAGTGCAGAAGGAGGCCATTCGGCCCATCGAGTCTGCACCTGCACCCTACCCAAGGTCAACACCTCCACCCTATCCCCATAACCCAGTACCCCACCCAACACTAAGGTCAATTTTGGACTCTAAGGGCAATTTATCATGGCCAATCCACCGAACCTGCACATCTTTGGACTATGCAGGAAAATGTTTAACTGACAATTCTAAGTGGCGCTATGCCAAAACAGGGACATGCCTTACAAAATAAGCAAAATGGTACCTCTAACTATCCTCAATAAACTACACTCACTCAAACATTCAATCATACTAACTTCCTAAATAATACAAACAAAATCATAGCAGCATTATTCACATTTTTCCTGGCTTGGCAGTCAAGCTCAGGATTGTACAATCGCTCATGAAACACATTTCTTTATTCACAAAAAGGAATGCAAACAAATGTTCTTTATTATAGATCGCGGGGGTCGGGGTCTGGTCATAACCGAAAATAAGGGATCTGATCATTTATACCGGGGTGTGAGCGCGGTAGGCTCTCCTTCGCCATTTCCTCAGACGAATAGTCTGCACGATGCAGCAGAGTATCGCCAATACTAGTAGGGATTCTATTAAGTAGGACAGGGAGTACCAGGTTATAAACCTGTCACACCAAGATGGTGTGGTGTCGCTTGTGACTGGGCTCTGGGTATTATGGGGAAGTGAATCATTAATGGCTGGGGGTGGTTGAGGTCAGGGGGTTCGCGTTCGCGCGCAACCAAATGTTCATTAGGGCGATGAGCAACACGGAGGATGTCCTCATGGTTCTTCTTTTTCTTCTCTTCTCTTCTGTTTCTGGAGCTTCTGGAGTTCTGTGGGATCAAGCATAGTGTCTGTCACTACCTTGTTTAATATCTCGTATGATAGCATGTCTGTCCTTTAGTGCCAATTACTCCCTTTATAATTGGTCACTATGTGTGACTCCCTCATTTTTTTTCCGAAAACCGAATTTCAGGACAAGACACACTTACAAATACTGAAACAGTGCGAGCCGTCTCGCAGGCTGTGCGATTTACCATCCAAATGTTTGAGGATGTAAATAGCAGCGGGTTGGCAACCTAAGGGTTACCTGAAAACAAAAACAAAACTTTTTGAACGAAAATTGCCGAAATGAGGTGCGTATGGGCCGCGACGGGTAAGATTTGGATGGAATCCCCGGGTAGGACGGCGACCAATGCCGTGTGTGCTCTACCTGAGCATAGCTGACCAGAGGGGGGGTTCCCAGGCAGGGCGGGTCCCAATGCCGTTTCTCCACTGGCTGAGCAACCGACAAGAACGGGCAAGAAATGTAGTCATCGTGGGGGGTTGCCGTATTGGTTCTTCCTTCGAACCAGAAGGGCAGTTACGAACGGGGGTCTGTGTTTCTGTCGACAGACAAGTTCGTCTGAACTGGCATCTGGGACATTAACAAGTCTCTGTGGACAAACTAGTTCCTCTGAACTAGCGTCCGGGACAAACTAGTTTCTGTGACTGCCAGTGGGCGTCAGAAGGGTGGGGCTGTGGAAAAAAGAAATTCTGGACTTACATACAACATTTAACAGTACAACTACAAACAACATAAAACATAGTGGAAGGTTCCATCAGAAAGGACACCGTTTTCTCCCAAGCGGTTCCTTTTTAAAACATCATCTGGACACCTCAGTTATCAGTTGCGAACAGGGTCGCAAAGGGGTTATCGCTTTGGGAGTCAGACTCAAAGTCATCATCTTCTCCCGGATGTCAAACTCTCGAATGTATCAGGGCGGACAGGGCTGCATGGTGTGATTTGGGATCCCTCTCGTCATTCCGGACGAGTCTGTATGAGTTATCTCGGTGCCAAAAGGATCTGTCCAATTCTGTTGGAATGGAGTCGGGGTCATCATTGCAGGTCGGTGGTCGGTGGTGGGGTTTGTTGGGGAAAGTGATGATGAAGGGATCACTCGAATCATGCTCAGGTTCGCTGGGTGTGGGTCCTGTTGCATGGGGATTGTAGGGAGGCGTGCTGTGGCTATCGTCCGAGTCACAGTCGCTGCTGCTGCAGTCTGTGGGCATTCCGGGGCGGAGTCTAGAGTTCGGGGGTGGAGTCGGGGTTGAGTCCGTGGCTGGGCTGGACGTGTTGGGGGAGGGTCGGGTTATGTTGGCTGTGGGCGGGGCGTGATCTGCTGCGTCCAGCATGACGTGATGTGCATGTGTTCCATATGCCTTAAGCTGGTTGATATGGAACCACGCAGTCTTTCCGTTGGGATACTTTATTTTGTAGACAGAAGGGTTTACTTTGTCCGCAATGGAGTATGGACCCGAATATTTAGGTGACAGGAATATGCTTGGGTTGTATGTGGAGAGCATGACTTGCTGTCCTACACTGAACTCAGTCGCATGTACTGTCTTATCGAAACAGGCCTTGCTCTGTTTCTTTCTTGTGCCCAATTTCGCTGCGGCTGCTAGGGTAGCCACGTAAAATGGCTGATTCCCGATTAGAATGGTCAAACCCCGATTTAAAATGGCGAACGAAAGAGGCTGATGGGAAAATCAGCCAACAGGACTCAAACGGACAGCTGAAGGTAAAACAATGTATTCGCCTCTGGGGAAGTCAGCCTAGACCGATACCTGCAGCCATCAACATCACAATAACCCAGCCATCTGCATAGTAAGCAGCCATCCCCGGGAACAATTGCTACACATTAGTAACATAAAGCCGATCCAGACCTGTCGGCGCCAGCAGGGGCTGACACAAAGAAAGGTAAACGACCACCCCCCGATCAAGGAATCACCCCATTATTGGAGCATATCGAACCAAGTGATTGGGACCAAGTCCAATCACTTGGAACCAGGTACGAGGTCCGCCCCGAGAGGCGGGAAGCCCCTGGGGACTATAAGAATAGGGGCCAAGTTCAAATCGACCCTTCTCTTCCTGCTCGCAACCTTCGAGACCCTTCTACAAGAAAACTGTAAGTCGTACTCCAGCGATCGCTACCAGATAGGCGCTCCTGACTATCGACTTGTACCAGCTTTTGAATCCCGCAGGCTCAGAATCAATTCGAAAGACCATTCGTTTCCCTGACCTGGTGGGCCATTTCCAAAGTTAAGTATTGGTCTTTAGTGGTAGGTAGTAGTCTAGAAGTAGGATTATTGCATAAGTATTAATTGCTGTATATAATAAATGAGCGTTGATTTAACTCTTACTAAGCGGTGTTTTGAATTATTAATCATTACTTGGACTTGAACCACGTGGCGGTATCAGAAAGATACCTGGCGACTCATGAGCAAAGGTAACAGAATAAGAATAAAGTAAACTAAGGCTAAAACGAGCAACACTAGCTGAGCCGTTTTTACATTTTCCACTAATTGTTTGACTGCGTTCTCGTGTGTGAGGGCCGTCACTTCGCGGCTGGCCAAATCTAATGCTAATAAATATTCTGTGCCTTTCATGGGGCATCCGGTCATGAGGGTGTGTGGGGTGTAACCTGTAGATGTTGAAACTGTATTTTGCAAAAACATCAGTGCAAAAGGCAGGACTGAATCCCAAGTGGTGTTTTGCTGGACCATTTTTCTGAGGGTTGATTTTAGGGTCCGATTCATGCATTCCATGATACCACTTGACTGGGGGTGGTATGCGATGTGGAATTTTTGGGTAATGCAAATATCGTGAGGACGTTCTTCATGACACATCCCGTAAAATGGGAACCTTGGTCGGATTCAATGCTACGGGGGCGTCCCCATCTCGTGACGATGTGGTGGGTTAAAATCTTGGCTGTGGTCTTTGCCGTGTTCGTTCTGGATGGGAATGCTTCCACCCATTTTGTAAACGTGTCTATCACCACGAATACATATTTATAACCATTCCTGCAAGGGGGCATGGTCTAACATAATCGATCTGGAGGTTAGTCCAGGGGCCGTTAACGGGTCGGGTGTGACTAAGCTGAGCCTTCTTGGCATATCTGTCCGGATTGTTCTGGGCAATTCTGGGCAACATCTTCTTTTAAACTCGGCCCCAACAGAGCTGCCTGAGATGGGCTGTAGTGGGATCAATTCCCTGATGTCCATGACTGTCATGGAACAAACAAATGAGCTGATTCCTGTCCTGTTCAGAAACCACATAAAGGGTGTCTTTTAACACCACACCGTCATGTGTGGTCAGAGCATTTTTAAACCTGTCGTAAGGTGCCGTAAATCTTCCTGAGATTGCTATCCTGCTTCTGGGCCTGCACTAAATCCTCGATAGTAGTCTGCGAGACCTGAACTGCATTCACTGGTGCGCTTTCGGGGGGTGTCCAAAAATATCCGTGCCTGGAACCTGCCTTAGCCAGGACGTCGGATTTTACATTTCCAGGGGGCGGAGGAATGATGGTGACTATGAACTTTAACTATTCCAAAGGTCCTGCCCTGTGCTTTTTCTAGAATGTGACGGAGCAATGGGGCTGAAGGGAGGGGTTTTCCGTCTGTGGAAACAAATCCTCTTGCTTTCCACAGGGGGAGGAATTCCGTAAGGCTGTTGCAGATATAGAGGCTGTCCGAATATATGTCTGCTGGGCTGGGGAAGGAATCTGGGTGTTCCACTATGTATGCGATGGCCGCTAGTTCTGCCGCCTGAGTGCCTAAGTGTCCTGGAAGTTTTATTGCTATTTCTTCTAGGGCGCGTTCCTGCGCATCCTCAACGTAAATGCCGCATCCTGTTATGCGCTTCCCTTCTAATATTGTGGAAGAACCATCCACATATATTCTAATGGGTTCGCACTTGTCTGTGTGCTTGAGGCTCTGGGTTGAACTACTTATCTTTCTGGGGAGCGTTTTAGCAATAAAGGGGCCTGTGTTGTGGTGTGGAGAGATGATTTCACATTCATGGGGGGTTCCGGGGTACTGTAAATTGTTGGCTAAAAAAGTGTGGGTCTTGGTCCTTTTAACAGTGATGTCCCGTCCCTGCAAAAGAAGGTCCATCTGGCTGCTCTTATTTGACTGACTGTACCGTCCTTAAGTCGTCCGTCCAGTAAAAGTTGGGTGGGGGTGTGTTCCGTCAGGATTGTGATGGGGTTCAGTCCGGTTTTGTAAGAAAAATACTGAACTGCCCAGAAAACTGCGAACAGGTGCCTTTCACAGGCTAAAAATCTCTGCTCCACAGCATCTAAAACTCTGGAGGCGTAAGCCACGGGCCTTAACTGTTCGTGCCGTTCCTGGAGGAGCACGGCTGAAAGGGTGCGATCTGTCCTTGCTACCTCTATAGCGTAAGGGGAAAGCGGGTCTGAAACTTGTAGTGCGGGGGCTGCTATGAGTGCTCTTTTCAACCAGTCCACAGCATCCGTATGCTGCGGAAGCCATTCCCAGGGGGCTCCTTTCTTTAGGAGTTCCGAAAGGGGTGCTGCCTTGCTGGCAAAACCGTCAATGTGGTTTCGGCAGTAGCCAACCAGTCCTAAAAATGACCGGAGGGCTGAAACGTTCTGGGGAAGGGGCAGTTTAGCAATCGAGTCAATCCTTTTATGGTCGATCTCGCGTTTACCGTGCGTGATAATTGTATCCAAATATATCACTTTGGTTTCCAAAATCTGGGCCTTTTTGGGGTTGACTTTACAACCAATTTTCTGTAGGAGTTCCAGGAGTTCGGACAGAAGCTCGATGTGCTCTTCCTTGGTGTCTGTCTGCAGTAGTAGGTCGTCTACGTACTGGACCAGACATTCGGGGCGAGAAAATTTGGCTAAACCATTTGCCAGCTGTCGGTGGAAAATGGAGGGGGAGTTGTGGAAGCCTTGTGGCAGGCATGTCCACGTGTACTGCTGATTTTTAAACGTGAAGGCAAATTTGTATTGGCACGCTTTTGCCAATGGAATGGACCAGAATCCATTACTGACATCCAAAACCGTAAAGTATTGTGAGTTGAGTCCCTGTTTGAGCATGGTCTCGGGACTTGTGGCTACCGTGGGGGCTGCTGCAGGGGTGACTTTGTTGAGTTCCCGGTAATCGATGGTCAGTCGCTATGATCCATCGGGCTTTCTCACTGGCCAAATCGGGGCATTATTAGTGGAGGCTACTGATCTAAGTACATTTTGCTCTAATAAGCTGTTGATAACTTTTGCGATTTCTCCCTCTGCCTCTTGGGGAAATCCATATTGTTTTTGGGGTCTAGGGTCAGGTCCTGTGATTTGTACTGAACCAGTCATCCGGCCACAGTCGTGTTTGTGGGTCGCGAATGCTGTCCTGTTCTTTTGTAAAACTGCCCTAACCTGCTTGTGCCCTAACCGCTAATCGTGGTCGGGTCAAACCAAAATTTGCCGACTGCGCTAATTTTGCTTGCATATTCTCCTATGGTGAGCGTTGCGGGGGCTCTTGCGGATTTTGCCATTTTCCAGACACATTGATTGACTGGATCGAAGGATAGATTGTGGGAATTCATAAAATCTATGCCTAAAATGTGTTCTGCTGTATGGGGTAGATCGACTAAAACTATGGGGTGCTTGGTGGTGATGTTGCCGATTTGAATGGGTACAGGGGCTGTGATGTGTCCCTGCTGTGAGTGGCTTGTAAAGCCGCTGAGGGTGACGGTGGCTGTAGTGGGCCACGTGTCCTTTTGAAACATGGTGGAGGAATTTATTGTGGTGCGGGACCCTCCTGTGTCCCAGAGAAACCCGATGGGTTGTCCCCGTATTTTTGCTGCAGCTACTGGTCGGCCGGACCTATCCCAAAGGGTGTCGCAGACCCAACTGGGGGAGCCCGAACACCATCAGTCCGTTCCGGTCAGGTCCGTCTGATCTGAATGGGTGCTAACGCTATGTATTGACTTTGTCCTGTTCTTATTTAGAGTGCCTGTCTGCGGGCTCTCTGTTGCTTTTGTGGGGCATTGCATTCTCTTGCAAAGTGTCCCAACTGTCCACAGTTGTAACACTCCTGTGACTTTTGTGGGGGACTGTTCTTGCCTTCATTTACCCATGCGGGGTTCTGGTGTGCCTTAACTGCGTGTATGTCTGCTTCTGCCTGCTGTTCTTCGGGATTTTTGTTCGTGGGTTTGTTTTGAACAGATTGCTCCCAGGTGCGGGACAATCTTTTTACAACCCATTTCTCATTATGAGCCTCCTCTGAGGGATCATAATTCGCACCAGCTTTTTGTCCTGTTTCTGTGGCATGGGTGATAAGGGTGCGGGTCCATTTGGCCATGTTGTCTGGGGACAAATGGGTGCGGTCTAAGTCTCCAAAATGGATACACAGGCGTCCAGCAAACCCTGTGGGGTGCTCGGTTTTCTTTTGTCTGCATTTATTGAGGCCATCTACGGGGTCACCCCTGTTATACCCGATCGTGTCTAGGATCGCGGTATGCATTTCTGCAAGGGTGCCTCCTCCTACATTCTGTGGGTCGGGAAGGGCTGCTACGACCGAAGGGTCTAAACTCAAAACTGTGAGCTTTACTTGCTCTCGCTCATCTAGGCCGGACATGGTGGCCTGCTGTTTTACTCTGGCAAAAAAGTGGTGGGTGTCTGAGGTGGGGAGGAACCGTTTGATTTTATCGCACGCGTCCCGTAATTGGGTCACTGTTAAGGGGGTGGTGTACAGAAATTCCGTATCGTCCGATGTGGCTGTGCGGTGGGTGGTTACTGGGTTCATTGGTGCCTGAACTATCTGCTCTGTGGGGGGTTGGGGCGCTTTTCTCTTCTGGGGCTTTCCCTGTGCACATGTTCCCTGAACATATCTCTGCACTGTCTCACTCAATTCTTCCCAATCAGGGCCGTCTTCCTCATCTAGCTGTGATCCAAAGGTTTCCTGGAATCCTTTTTGAACTGAAAGCAGAGATTGCAGTTCTGCAATCTGCTTCAGGCACTTTGCGTGATCTAATGAGCTTTGTCTTTGCTCCGTGGTGGCAGCATGGAGTGCTCGTAACGCTGCCTTCAGGTCACTACACTGCCTCTGCAATGCCTCTACCTGCTTCTCGGTCTCCTCTCGTACCAGGACTGCACGGTGCGTATCCTGATAGGCCTTTTCGTACTGGGATTGGAAGCTGCTTAAGTGCGCCAGACAAGACTGGTGTGCCCACTTGGCATCATCCACCTCTCCGTCTTTTGCTGCCAACTTCCTCCTTAACTCTACGTTCTTTTTCTCTACCTCACTGACATCGACCTTGCTCATTCGATGTATGCCTTCTATCTCTTTCCGGAGTGTCCTAACGACCTCCTCTGTGCCTCGCAATTGTGCCAAACAGGACACAAGGCTTGCAAGCTTTTCCTAA
The DNA here is from genome assembly GCF_047496885.1 of Scyliorhinus torazame. Taxonomy (NCBI): domain Eukaryota; kingdom Metazoa; phylum Chordata; class Chondrichthyes; order Carcharhiniformes; family Scyliorhinidae; genus Scyliorhinus; species Scyliorhinus torazame. Next base: position 151,455,004 of record NC_092707.1, on the reverse strand, counting down.
GCTCTTCTTGTGAATCTCGCTCAGGTTCTCCCACCAAGTATGTCCTATACTTCCGGGTCCTGTTTCCTCATTGTTACAGAATTCGCTCCAAAGGGGCTTTTGAGGTACTTTCTGATTTCCTCTTCCCAAATAGGACACTGTCTTTCTCTACTGCTGGTCGCTGCAACCACAAATTTTTCTGGGGTCATGAGGCATTGCATGGCCTGCATTGCTATCTTTCCTATCTGAATGCTTTCTTAAATTTGGAACGAGGGGGACGAAGGCGGTGCTGTAATTACGGGTACGGCTTTCGCTATTTTCCGGAATACTAACTCCCAGTTTACCTTATAACCCTGTTAGTTACGCATGCATTTACACACTTCCGAATTATGAGGATTGATCAGAACTGCTTGAACACTTGTGGTTTTTCTGTTCCCAATTGGATTTCTAATTCAAATTTTGGGTTCTCCCGGAGTGGTTAAGCCACTTCTAGATCAGGTCCCGTCAGGATGTCGCCAGTAATATGTTGCTAACTTTTGGTTGGTTCAATTGGCTCTGTTTTATAACCTTTGCTCTAGAGACGCCAGGTAACTTTATGATACCACCACGAGGTTCAAGTTCAAGTAATGATCAATAACTCAATAGACCAATTAGTAAGATTTAAATCAATACACATTTATTATACACAGTAAATCGCTACTCATGCATAAATTCTACCTTCTAAGCCATTTCTATCACTAACAGGCCGATACTTAGCTTCGGACTGGCCCACCAGGTCAGGGGAACAAATGGCCTTTTGTTCGGGTTCGGAGTCTGCGGGATTCAAAAGCTGGTATGGACTGGTAGCTAGGAGCGCCTATCTCGTAGCGAGCATTGACTTGAAACTTACGTTCTTAGGAGGCAGCTGGACAGGTCACTGTCAAGGTTTGGTTCGCGTTGCTGAGTGACCCTGTCAGAAGGACGATTTGAACTCGGGGGCTTTACTTTATAGTCCCCAGGGGCTTCCCGCCCTTCGGGGCGGACCCTGTACCTGGTTTCAAGTGATTGGACTTCGTTCCAATCGCTTGGTTCGATTTCTCCAATGCTGGAGCTGTTCCCTGATCGTTGGGCGGTCCTTAAGTGTCCGTTAACATCTTTTGTGTTGGCTCCTGCTGGCACCGAGGAGTCTGGCTTGGCCTTGTTTACCTCAAATGTTTCGATTGTTCTCGGGGATCACTCATTAGTATGTAGATGGCTGCTACATTATTATGCTGATGGTTGCTGGTATCGATGCTGTCTGGGCTTTTGCAGAGTCTAATACATAGTAACTTGCACCTGCTAGTTTCTGCCTGTGTTGGCTGAATTTCCCTTCAGCTTTTGCTGTTCTCCATTTTACGTCAGGAATTGGCCAACCCAGGTGGCTACAGGACGGTGCAGGATGTCTGGGGAGGGACGGTGCAGGATGTCAGGGGAGAGATGGTGGAGGATGTCTGGGGAGGGGTGTTGCAAGGTGTCTGGGGAAGGATAGTGCAGGATGTCTGTGGAGGGACAGTGCAGGATGTCCGGGGAGGAATGGTGCAGGATGTCTGGGAGGTACGGTGCAAGATGTCCGGGGAGAGATGGTGCAAGATGTCCGGGGAGGGATGGTGCAGGATGTCTGGGGAGGGATGGTGCAGGATGATCGGGGAGGACGGTGCAGGGTGTCTGGGGAGGGACGGTGCAGGATGTCAGGGGAGGGATGGTGGAGGATGTCTGGGGAGGGGTGTTGCAAGGTGTCTGGGGAAGGATAGTGCAGGATGTCTGTGGAGGGACGGTGCAGGATGTCCGGGGAGGAATGGTGCAGGATGTCTGGGAGGGACGGTGCAAGATGTCCGGGGAGAGATGGTGCAGGATGTCCGGGGAGGGATGGTGCAGGATGTCTGGGGAGGGATGGTGCAGGATGACCGGGGAGGACGGTGCAGGGTGTCTGGGGAGGGACGGAGCAGGATGTCCGGGGAGGGACGGTGCAGGATGTTTGGGGAGGGACGGTGCAGGATGTCCGGGGAGGAATGGTGTAGGATGTCTGGGAGGGACGGTGCAAGATGTCTGGAGAGAGATGGTGCAGGATGTCTGGGGAGGGACGGTGCAGGATGTCCGGGGAGGGACGGTGCAGGATGTCTGGGGAGGGACGGTGCAGGATGTCTGGGGAGGGATGGTGCAGGATGTCCGGGGAGTAAAGGTGCAGGATGTCCGGGGAGAGATGGTGCAGGATGTCCGGGGAGGGATGGTGCAGGATGTCCGGGGAGGGACGGTGCAGGATGTCTGGGGAGGGATGGTGCAGGATGTCTGAGGGGTGATGGTGCAGGATGTCCGAGGGGGGATGGTGCAGGATGTCCAGGGAGGGACGGTGCAGGATGTCCGTGGATGGATGGCGCAGGATGTCCGGGGAGAGACGGTGCAGGATGTCCGGGGAGGGATGGTGCAGGAAGTTCGGGGAGGGATGGTGCAGGATGTCCTGGGAGGTACGGTCCGGGATTATTGTTAGGACCTTTCAAAATAGCAGCAGCTTCTGACACTATTTTGAGGCCATTATTGCCCCATTCAATCACCAGCTGATGCGCCAATCAAAATTCACTTCATCGTGTAAGGCTTGCCAGTTTTGGTTTAACATATTCCTGGAGATTTGGTCGTGTGACATTTGACCACATGGTACGTGTGACTCTGAGCAACATAAAGACTGTGAGTTTTACGCAAAGCATCAGTTGGAGGAAGTTGCAGGAGGCTAACATTCCAGGTCATCGGTTGGCTGAAACCCATTGCTATCGAGGTACTCATTCCCTGAAACATCGATGATCAACTACTGTTAAAAGAAATTCCCTATAAAAATGAGCACATTAGCCGCAGAAATGAAAAGCGATTAGCTGACGCTTTGTTTATCCAGTAAGCAGTGAGGGAAGTGACAAGGCTATGTTCAGATGTTCACTTAAAAGTCAATTTACTTCATTGAAGGGAGCAAGAAAATGTTGAATGGAGAAAGATAATAATCAAAGAGAACAAGTTTGGTTCAGGCAGTACCTGATCTTGTCTCTCAAAATCTTCCCTCAAGGCACCAAACCAAATGAATTACTTTAAACGGCACCAACTTTTCTTACATGTGTCCATCCAGCAGACATTTGGTACACAGTAAGATTCCACAGAAATCCACAGCACAGAAACTGGCCCTTCAGCCCAACTGATCTATGAACAAGGAGCAGGAATAGGCCATTCAACACTCGAGCCTCATCCACCATTTAATAAGATCATGGCTAACGCTGGCCGAGGCAGCAACACCCACATCCTGTAAATTATTTTTTTTTAAATCTGATAGTAACCACAAATCGGCGTCCCCCTTACCACTTGCTTGCCAAGAACCTATCCACCTCTGCTTTAAAAATATTCAAAGATTCCACTTCCACCGCCTTTTCAAGAAGAGTTCCATAGACTCATGATCCACCGAGAGAAAATGTTTCACCTCCTCATCGTTTTAAATGGGTGACCCATTTTTAAACAGTGACCTCCTCATTCTCCCACAAGAGGAAACATCCTCTGCACATCCATCCTGTCAATAACCCTCGGGATCTTATGTGTTTCAAACAAGTCACCTCTAAGTCTTCTAAACTCCAGCCGACATAAGTCTAGCATGTCCAACCTTTCCGCAAAAGACAACTAACCCATTCTATTAGTCTGGTAAACTTTCTCTGAACTGCTCCCAACACATTTGCAACAACAGTGCACAGTACTCCAGATGTGGTCTCAGTAATGCCCTGTATATCTAAAGCATAATGTCCCTACTTTTTTATTCTATCCCCCTCACAATAAATGATCACATTCTATTAGCTTTCCAAATTACTTACTGTACTTGTACACCAGCCTTTTGTGATTCATGCACTTGGACACCCAAATCGTTCTGAATCTCAGAGCTCTGCGATATCTCACCATTTAGATAATAAGCTTCTCTTTTATTCTTCCTGTCAAAATGGACAATTTCACTTTTTCCAACATTATACTCCATTTGCCAAAGATTTCACTTAACCTACCTATATCCCTTTATAGCCTCCTTATGTCCTCTTCACAACTTACTTTCCTGTCTATCTTTGTGTCTTCAGCAAATTTAGCAACCATTCCATCGGTCCCTTCACCCAAATCATTTATAGAAATTGTAAACAGTTGAGGTCCCAGCACTGATCCCTGTGGGGTACCATTTGTTACATCTTGCCAACCTGGAAAAGACCCATTGATGCCTAATCTCTGTTTTCTGTTAGCTAGCCGATCTTTTATCCATGCCAATATGTCACCCCCTATACCTTCAGCATTTATGTTCCACTGACAGGTGGATGTACCTTTGAGAAATGGGTGTTTATCAAATAGCTGCAGTGATGTCAGTGTGTGGGTGGAGCTGGGCTGTCTGTCTTTCACTTTCGTTTTTGAGCTGGCAGCTGCAGTGTGTTTTTGGTTTTGTTTTCAGAGGTGGATAGCTGCATTCAAAGCATTATATCAGCTGTATATAATGATCTCTCTCTCTACAAGCTAAAGAATCATTGATGATTTCAAAGTAATACCTGTTTCTGTAGAGCATTTAAACCTGCTGTCTTTATTTTAAAAAGGATTTAACTTATGGATGTTGTTTGGGAAGTTATTAAGGGTTACCAATAGAATGTTGTATTTGGGAAAGTATCAGTGTTGGTAGTTGATAAGATGTTTACTGTGTGTTTATAAAATGTTAACTGGATTCATAGAACAAACATTGTTTTGTTTTATACATACTTTAGATCTCTGTTGCATCGCACCTGTAAAGTGGGCCCTTGGGCTCCCCATAACCAAAATCTATTTAAAGCTGTGGGTCAGGTGAAGTCCATGATATACTTTGGTGTTCTCTAAACCCTGGCCCATAATATCCACATTAACCTTCGATGTGGCTGTTTTGGTCACCTTATTAATGGAAAGATCTGGAGAGTTTCAGAAAATGTAAACCAATACATCAATTATCTTAGTCAAGGTCAACAAATTTTAATGATTGACAAAAGTGTCCCCAGTCGCCCCACTCGCCCGATGGTACTGCCCCACTCACCCCACATGTCCTAAATCCTCTCCCCCCCCTTTCCCCCTTATCCCCCTTTACCCCCAACCCCCATCCCCCAGTGCCCTCTCAGCAACCCTTGACTTGCTTAGCCTCCGTGCTCTACCGTCTAGGTGTGTACCCAGGATGCACATCAGAGGTGGAGACAGCCTGCTTCCTACCAGGTCCTCTGGCCCACAATGCCCCAGGCTGGAATCCATCACACCGAGCATTTATCAGCACGCAGCTCCAACAAATTACTCAGTACCCTGACTTCTCTGGTGACTGTAATTTTCCTGAGCTGCCCCCTCCCTTCCATTTCCTGGTTTATAGCTCCTTCTGGGATGTTATTTGTATCCTCCATAGTGAAGACTGATGAAAAATACAGTCAAATTCATCTGCCATTTCCTTGTTTTCCATTATCAATGAACCAGACTCACTTCCTATTGGACCAACGCTCACTTTGTTAACTTGTTTCTTTTAAAATATTTATTGAAATGTTTACTATCTTGTCACTGGGCTGGTGATCCAGAGACCCAGGGACCTGGGTTTGAATTCCACCACAGCAGATGGTGAAACTTGAATTCAATAAAAATCTGGAATTAAAAGTCTAATGATGATCAATGAAACCTTTGTCGATCGTCATAAAAACCCATCTGGTTCACTAATGTCCTTGATGGAAGGAAATCTGTCGTCCTTACCTGGTCTGGTCTACATGTGACTCCAGACCCACAGCAATGTGGTTGACTCTTAAATGCCCTCAATAAATGTTGGCCCAGCCAGCGACACTTACATCCCATGAACAAATTTAAAAAATGCTTTTTCTTTAAGTTTGATCCTATCTTTAACCACGGATGGTGTGTCCTTTGGGCTTTTTCATACTCGGATAGTATCTGTTCTGTGTATTCTGAAGTAATCCCTTAATTGTCTGGCACTGCATCTCTATCGACGTATCCCTTAACCTCATTTGCCAATTCACTTTAACCAGCTCTATTTTCATGCCCTCATAGTTGCCCTTCTTTAAGTTTATAAACATAGGGTAGAATCTTGAGCTCACATTCACCGCCTGCAGGATCAGTGGTGAGGGTGGAAAATCTCGCGAGGATCAGGAAACGTGATTCTCACCGTGACATTGCGTTTCCTGTTTTTCCCCGATGGCAGCCAGCAACTCCCCCGAGTTCCACCCTCCTTGACAACGGCGCATCTTGCAGTCAGTACCTGGTACATTGCGGCAAAGTGGGGCATGTGCCGCCAGGACATGCGCCGCGGCCCTCCAGCTCAAGAGGGCACCCACCTGGGGCATCGTGAGCCAGAGGACCTGGTAGGAAGCAGGCTGTCTCCACCTCTGATGTGCATCCTGGGTACACACCTAGACGGTAGAGCACGGAGGCTAAGCAAGTTGAGGGTCACTGATAGGGCACTGGGGGATGGGGGTAGGAGGTAAGGGGGGATGAGGGGGGAAGGGGTGGAGAGGATTTAGGACATGTGGGGTGAGTGGGGCAGCACCATCGGGAGAGTGGGGCGACTGGGGACACTTTTGTCAATCATTAAAATCTGTTGACCTTGACTAAGATGATGCCTCTGGCACTTTTGTCCGCATTGCGGGCCAAGCACCAATCCCATGTCCCATCTCCCTGGACATGAAGTGTGATGCTGTCCACAGCTGAGCGGCCTGAGTTCTGGAGCGAGGCAGGTGTTATCCTAGGAAAAGCAGAGAAATAAAGGCAAGCTGTATTCACTCCAAGCCCTTGTTCTCACTTTTTATCTGTTCATTTTGCATCTTCTTCAGTCTGTCAATTCCACTTTGTAGAGAGATGACTTAATTTCCTTTTCAGCCAGCTTGCCTGATAGCTTCTTTGCCTGTCACCTCAGCATCAAGTGTGCAGCTCTCCAAATGGAGTTATTAATAACCTGATGTTTCTCACATAGTTGATGCTCACCTACTGATTGTCATCTTGCCTTAAGGCAGCAAAGGCAACTCTACTCTCAGACAGTCTGAGAAGAGATTGTGCAAATCATATTCTCAGAGCAGCCCAAAGTCTTTCATGCCCAATAAATTACGTTTGAAGTGCGGTCCCTGTTGTTCTGCAGACAAGCACATAGCAGCAAATGGGTCTGATAACTGAGTCATGTGATTTCAGCGGAATGTGAAATCATGTGGGATTGTAACAGGGATCATCTCGGCGTGTTCACTCCGAGTGGGGCAGTTTAAAATCAGGGGGCGGGACCAAGAGTCATCCAGACTCAAAACGTTATCTCCCTTTTCTCTCCACAGACGTTGTCAGACCTGTTGAGATTGTCCAGTATATTCTGTGTTTGTTCCTCTTCCAGAGGCAGCCTCCCGCACGACAGTCTGTGCAGGCTCCAGGGCAGCGCAAAGTCCATTTAGCCACGCCCCCTTGTGCCACAGGGGCACAGGAATGCCCACTGAGGGCAAGCATTTAAACTGCAGATTTATACAGGAGACAACAGGCAATGTGTTTTACAAGCTTTTTAAAGGTGTGTTGAAGTTTTCTTCAATATTTTTCTCTTGCTCTTTTATATGCATTGCTGTTATTATTGCTTCTTTTGAAGTAATTTAATTTTTTTATGATTACAGGTGATTATTATTTATAAGTGAACATAGAATTTGTTACTTGTGTTAAATTTGTGAAACTATTTAAATCTGCGCTGTATTATTATATAACTTTACGTGTGGCATGCTTAAAAGTGTTTGTATGTTTTCATTTAGATTATGATCATTAGATTTTAAAAGCGCTCCAGGGCTTTTTGCTGTCACTGTCCTTGTAACATCTGATATTTTTTTGATTTGTGTTTATAGAATCATGGAATCACTGCAGTGCAGAAGAAAGCCATTCGGCCCATTGTGTCTGCACCGACGCTCCTAAAGAGCATCCTATCCAGGCCCACGCCCGAGCCCTGTCCCCGTAACCCCACCTAACCTTTGGACACTGAGAGTCCATTTAGCAAGGCCAATCCACCTAACCTGCATATCTTTGGACTGTGGGAAGAAACCAAAGTACCCAGAGGAAACGGTAGTGGCACGGTGGTCAGCACAGCTGCCCCACAGCGTCAGTGAAGCAGGTTCAATTCTGGCCTTAGGTGACTGTTTGTGTGGAGTTTGTATGTTCTCCCTGTGTCTGCGTGGGTTTCCTCCAGGTGTTCTGCCTTCCTCCCACAGTCCAAAGATGTGCAGGTTAGGTGGATCAGCCATGCTAAATTAACTCCTTAGTGTCCAAGGGTGTACAAGTTAGCTTCCGGGGATAGGGCGGGGTTTGGGCCTAGATAGGATGCTCTTTCAGACGGTCGGTGCTGGCTCAATGGTGCTTTCTGCACTGTAGGACTATAGGAATTCTATGGGCATTATTTATTCAACTTGTTTTTACTTTTTCCCATTAAGGGGCAATTTAGTGTGGCCATTCCATTTGCCCTGCACATCATTGGGTTGTGGGAGTGAGACCCACGCAGACACGGGGAGAATGTGCAATCTCCACGTGGACAGTGACCCGGGGCCAGGATCGAACCCGTGTCTTCAGAGCCGTGAGACAGCAGTGGATTGGATTGGATTTGTATCATTGTCATGTGTACCAAGGTACAGTGAAAAGTTTTGTTTTGCACACAGTCCAGACAGATCATTCCATACATGAAACAAAAACATGGGGCATACATAAATACCCCCAAAAAACATAGGGCATACATAAATACCCCCAAAAAACATAGGGCATACATAAATACCCGCAAAAGACATAGGGCATACATAAATACCCCCCAAAAACATAGGGCATACATAAATACCCCCAAAAAACATAGGGCATACATAAATACCCCAAAAAAACATAGGGCATACATAAATACCCCCAAAAAACATAGGGCATACATAAATACCCCCAAAAACATAGGGCATACATAAATACCCCATAAAAACATAGGGCATACATAAATACCCCATAAAAACATAGGGCATACATAAATACCCCCAAAAAACATAGGGCATACATAAATACCCCATAAAAACATAGGGCATACATAAATACCCCCAAATAAACATGGGGCATACATAAATACCCCCAAAAAACATAGGGCATACATAAATACCCCATAAAAACATAGGGCATACATAAATACCCCCAAAAAACATAGGGCATACATAAATACCCCATAAAAACATAGGGCATACATAAATACCCCCAAAAAACATAGGGCATACATAAATACCCCATAAAAACATAGGGCATACATAAATACCCCAAAAAAACATAGGGCATACATAAATACCCCATAAAAACATCGGGCATACATAAATACCCCCAAAAAACATAGGGCATACATAAATACCCCAAAAACACATAGGGCATACATAAATACCCCCAAAAAACATAGGGCATACATAAATACCCCCAAAAAACATAGGGCATACATAAATACCCCCAAAAAACATAGGGCATACATAAATACCTCAAAAAACATAGGGCATACATAAATACCCCAAATAAACATAGGGCATACATAAATACCCTCAAAAAACATAGGGCATACATAAATACCCCAAATAAACATGGGGCATACATAAATACCCCCAAAAAACATGGGGCATACATAAATACCCCCAAAAAACATGGGGCATACATAAATAGCCCAAATAAACATGGGGCATACATAAATACCCCCAAAAAACATAGGGCATACATAAATACCCCCCAAAAACATAGGGCATACATAAATACCCCCAAAAAACATAGGGCATACATAAATACCCAAAAAAACATAGGGCATACATAAATACCCCCCAAAAACATAGGGCATACATAAATACCCCAAATAAACATGGGGCATACATAAATACCCCCCAAAAACATGGGGCATACATAAATACCCCAAAAAAACATAGGGCATACATAAATACCCCCAAAAAACATAGGGCATACATAAATACCCCCAAAAAACATAGGGCATACATAAATACCCCCAAAAAACATAGGGCATACATAAATACCCCAAAAAACATAGGGCATACATAAATACCCCAAAAAAACATAGGGCATACATAAATACCCCCAAAAAACATAGGGCATACATAAATACCCTCAAAAAACATAGGGCATACATAAATATCCCAAATAAACATGGGGCATACATAAATACCCCCAAAAAACATGGGGCATACATAAATACCCCCAAAAAACATGGGGCATACATAAATAGCCCAAATAAACATGGGGCATACATAAATACCCCCAAAAAACATCGGGCATACATAAATACCCCCAAAAAACATAGGGCATACATAAATACCCCCAAAAAACATAGGGCATACATAAATACCCCCAAAAACATAGGGCATACATAAATACCCCCAAAAAACATAGGGCATACATAAATACCCCAAATAAACATGGGGCATACATAAATACCCCCCAAAAACATGGGGCATACATAAATACCCAAAAAAAACATAGGGCATACATAAATACCCCCAAAAAACATAGGGCATACATAAATACCCCAAAAAAACATAGGGCATGCATAAATACCCCAAAAAAACATAGGGCATACATAAATACCCAAAAAAAACATAGGGCATACATAAATACCCCCAAAAAACATGGGGCATACATAAATACCCCCAAAAAACATAGGGCATACATAAATACCCCAAAAAAACATAGGGCATACATAAATACCCCCAAAACACATAGGGCATACATAAATACACAATGTAAATAGCTGGACATCGACATCGGGTGAAGCATACAGGTGTGTAGTATTACTCAGTAGAGAAGATGTGTAAAGAGATCCGTTCAGTCCATAAGAGGGCTGTTTAGGAGTCTGGTAACAGCGGGGAAGAAGCTGTTTTTGAATTTGTTAGTGCGTGTTCTCAGACATCTGTATCTCTTGGCCGATGGAAGAAGTTGGAAGAGTGACTAAGCCGGGTGGGAGGGGTCTTTGAGTATGCTGCCCGCTTTCCCCAGGCAGCAGGAGGTGGAGACAGAGTCAATTAATGGGAGGCAGGTTTGTGTGATAGACTGGGCTGTGCTCACAACTCTCTGTAGTTTCATACATCTTGGGTCGAGCAGTTGCCATACCAGGCTGTGATGCAACCAGATAGGATGCTTTCTGTGGTGCATCTGTAAAAATTGGTAAGAGTCATGTGGACATGCCAAATTTCCTTAGTTTCATGAGAACCAATTTAGCAGTGCTAACATTGCGTCACCGTGCTGCCGTAGAAATCCTATGATTCTTTTCTATAGGACTGTGGGAGGAAACCGGAGCACCCGGGGGAAACCCATGCAAGCATGGGGAGAATGTGCAGACTCCACACAGACAGTGACCCAAGCCAGGAATCGAACCTGGAACTCTGGAGCTCTGAAGCAACTGTGCTAACCACTGTGCTCCGTGCTGCCCATGAGTCACGAGCACTTCCCCAGTTGTTTGCATTTACAGTGAGGATCCTCATTTGTGCCTCACACCCTATCATCACATCTAAAGAATGAAACCCCTTCCTGTTGATGGTGACAGTGCCATTTCTTGGTACCTTCAATGCAATATGTGTTCAATCGACAGCCCTGGTTACTTTTGGGAAACCAGAAATCCTGTAGAATACGATGGACCTCTCCTTTATCTTCACAGGTGATGTGTCAAAAATTGAGGGGCTGGTTTAGAACAGTGGGCTAAACACCTGGCTTGTAATGCAGAACAATGCCAGCAGCGCTAGTTCAATTCCCGTACCGGTCTCCCCGAACAGGTGCAGGAATGTGGCGACTAGGGGCTTTTCACAGTAACTTCATTGAAGACTACTTGTGACAATAAGCGATTATTATTATAAGCTCTGAAGCCCTACAATAAAATGCATTCATTACCTGGTGAATGTAGGTCTTCGCAGCATTCTGTGAAATGTTACATATATCAATAATGCCATGTTGGAAGGACCCAGGCGCAAATAAAATAAATTCAGGGATGTCATATGTTTAATTTCCACTGTTGAGGCAGTGCAGCAGTTAGAGTTTAGCTTTAGGTCTTCCTTCAACATTTCACAAAGGCATCCCATTGTTTTCTTGCTGAAGCATCATCTCCTGGCACACATCATCTCTCATATAATTTAATACAATGCCATTTGCCTGCACACTCTTAGGGGTGAGTAATTGATTAGCTTCCTCGCCTGGCTGAGATGATGCCTGACTCTTTTCTCATGATCCCTGAACCTATGTTAAAGCCACAAAAGAAGTTCAAGGATTTTAAGAAGCCAAGCTACAAGTGTGATGCTCCAATGGAGGTAAAGCATGGCTTCCGATTTTGAATCTGCACTCGATTTTGCAATACCTGTCAGAGAGATACAGGAGGCTTGCATGCGTCAACTAAGGCATTATATTTTGTTAAAGCATTTGAAGTAATCAGTGGGGCTTGCATGGATGAACATTACATCAGGAAGACTCGTAAACAGCACAGCTTAAAATACAATGCAAAATCCAAATGTTAAGTGCTGTCAATATCCAGTTGACCACTTTAAAATCACTCAAGCATGAAGGGGTGATTGGAATGTACTTAACTCTCTTTGAAATGGTTGATGTTTGCAGACATTGACATTCAAGCACTTCACAGTTGCTCTACTGTGAAGGAAGATAAATGAAGCAAAGCTGACGCTGTGTGTGTGTGTGTGTGTGTGTGGAAGCTGTCAATCACAGCCTAGTAAGGGAAACAGATGAATGGCTTGCAGCTCATGGATCTGAAGGGTTTATAATAATAATATTCTTTATTATTGTCACAAGTAGGCTTCCATTAACACTGCAATGAAGATACTATGAAAATCCCCTTGTCGCCACACTCCGGCGCTTGTTCGGAGACACTGAGGAGAATTCAGAATGTCCAATTCACCTCACAATACGGCGTTCAGGATTTGTGGGAGGAAACCGGAGCACCCGGAGGAAACCCACGCAGACACAAGGAGAACGTGCAGATTCCGCATAGACAGTGACTCAAGCCAGGAATCGAACCTGGGTCCCTGGCGCTTTGAAGAAACAGTGCCAACCACTGTGCTACCTTGCCACCCTTAAACACAGCTGACTGGTTTCTCTTTCCAGGAAATGACATGTCGTGCTTCCTGTGACTGAGCCAGCAGGTGTATTGCCCAGATGAATGTTACAACATTAATTTGTTTCACTGCCTTTATCTGGACTGCTTTCCAGCTTCTAGACAGGGGTCTCTTTTCTGGAGGGGTCTGTGGGGGTCCCCTCTTGTAGGGGGGTCTTTGGGGGGTTCCCCTTATTTAAAGTGTCTCTTGGGGGTCTCTTTATTTAGGGGAACTCGGGGGGCTGGTGGGGGTTATCTGGTGGAGGTGGAGTGGGCAGGCGGCCCTCGGATGGACTTTGGGGGTGACTCCCTTAGCCCACTGTGAGGTCCACCATGTCAGACTCATGTTTGTCCGTGCCTGTCGTCATCCTAGCCCAACTCATTTCCAGCCCAGAAGATAAGAGAATCACCCACTTGCATCCTCCCGCTGGAGTAGGGTGCAATACTTGATCAAGGGATTCTCTGAGCCTCCACGCCGCAATCGCGCTCGGAGAGGGGGTGGAGAATGGGGCATCAGTCCCGCGAAAGAGGCCCCCGCGGAGATTCTCCGTCGACAACCGGCCGTGTTTCCGCCGGCGTGGTTCACTCACGGTGGGGGATGGGGTGATCCGTCACCAGGGAGGGCCTCCAGGATGGCCAGGCTCGCGATCGAGGGCCACCGATCGGCGGGCGCACGCGATCTGGGGGTGGGGCCTATATTATCAGGGCCGGCCCGCTGTGTGGGTCCGCCATGTTGCGTGGGGCCGTCACCACAGGCGGCCACTGCATCAGGAAAGTCCAGAGTGATTCGTGCCCGTTTTCTCGCGGGCGTGGGGACATAGCCCCATTAAACAGATCAGTGCCCGACACCGGTCCCATTTTTAAAAATAAGGCGGGACTCCCTGCCTCACCGGGAACTCTCATACCGTTGGTCCGAGGCAGGGAATTTCGCCCAGGGTTTGTGGTTCTGAAGGATGAAGTACATGAGCTGCTTACCAGCATTACAAACCTTGTGGTTATAAATAGTTGTTGCTCCTTTGATAATTGCTCATCAGAAACCCTGACAACATAAAGCTAACAAGAGTGCGAGTGTTGCGATGTTTGCTTTGCACCCACAACTGAGATGCTATCAGAAACTGGTGCTGGTGCAGGGACCATTTGGAGGTTTCTGCGCCCGAGGGAACGGGAGTACTCGTTTTTCTCAGCAGTCCATAAAGTATACTCACTGATCAACTTTTTTGTGGTGGGGAAGGCTTTGCTGGCTGGGGTTAAGGGGTCGGAATATTCGGCAGGTGCAGGTGGCGTTTGCGAGCGGGTCGGCTGCATCGAGTGGAGCTCCTGCCGGTGGCCACTATTTGCAGCGCTTTCGGGGGTTTCCCCGATTCTTCACTCCCCTCCCCCCCCCGATTACTGTCGGCCTTTGGGGCCGTCCCAGGCATCAAGCGGGCCGGTTTGAAAACCGGCGAGTAACCCCGCACGGATGTCGGGTGACTGGTGCTGAGGCGGCGGGCCTAGCACGTGCGGAGGTCGGAGCAGCGGGGGCGGAGCCAAACGGAGGTCGAGGCGGCAGGCCCGAAGCCAGGGCGCGATGTAGGTGAGATGTCCCACATCGGGTGGCTCCCGCCTAGAATGTTGTAAGAAGACTGACGTCCGGTCCCAGGAGAATTCTGGAGGAATACGAAAAGGAAGAGAAAGAAGTTTTAAAGAAACTTGGTGAAAGTTTTTGCTCTTTTTTTGAAGGAAGTATTTTTTGTCTTTCTATAATAAAAAAAAATTAAAGAAGGAAAGAAGGGTGAAAAAAAAAGGAAAAATAAGAAGTCGTTAAAGGATGCGAAAAGCAGCGTCGAAGAAGGGAGGAAACGCAGGCTCGCCGTTGAATGAGAGGGCCAACAAAAGCGCTGACAAGATGGCGGATGCCGGACCGCATGGTGGGGCTGCACTACTTACGGTGGAGAAGATGACCGAGGTGATGGCGAAGGAGCTGGAAAAGCAGTTTGAAAGGCACATAGAGGCTTTGAGGAAGGCAATGGCGGTCGCCAGGTCATTGGTGGAGGAGGCAATCGCCCCGGTGAGGGTAGCTGTGGCAAAGACATCAGCCGAGGTGAGAGAGCAGGGCGAGAAGATGAAGGAAGTGGAGGAGACCATGTCGCAGCACAGCGACCAGGTCACCTCGATGGGGGACGAGCTGCAGAGGGTGGTGAAGGTCAACAGAGGACTCCGAGCAAAGCTCAAGAACTTGGAGAACCGCTCGAGGTGGCACAATCTGAGAATTGTGGGCTTGCCCAAAGGGACAGAGGGCCCAATGCCAACAGAGTACTTTGCTAAGAATTAGCGGAGTTGATGGGGGAGGGTGAGAACCCCCCCCGGTCCGAGCTGGACCGAGTTGGCGAATGGTACAACTCAGTTTTATTGCTAACATTTATTTACAGTGGTAAACTGGTTACTGAGGTTCGATCATAACCCTAGAATCTGTGGACCTATTCCTAATACTATCTTGTAGTGGCACTCAGCACATGGTGTATGTCTGAGTGGCTTGCTATGAGCTCTGTGCCCTGAGCTGTCTCCTGCTGGAATGTCCAGGAAGTGTCGTGTTCCCTGTTTTGTACTGTGTATGCTCTTGCCTGTGATTGGCTGTGGTGTTGTGCGTGTGTTGATTGGTCCGTTGATCTGTCCATCAGTATGTATGTGCTATGATGTTTACCTGAATATCATGACATCCCCCCTTTTGTACAAGAACATGTGCCTATGTGATTATAAATAGAGGTGTGTACTGAGTGCAGCTGAATGTGTGTGTGTGCAATATCTACAGCATGTACATGGGGCTAAACTATATACCGGGGCGATGTTGGGTGCGACAACAACGAGGTTGTACCATAAACAAAGAACGGGGAAATGTTGAACGACAAAAACGAACTCCTGTAACGACAAGGAAGAACAGAAACATATTAACACAGTGGTATTATGAGTTCAATGTACAAACAGGCTCATAAGTCCAGTCTAGTAGGTGGGCGACGGATTCAGGTTGACCGCCTCAAGGGTGGGTCTGGATCTACCGGCTAAGGAGTGGGCCTAGCCAGGGGTGACGACGGAAGGGGCATGGTGGCAGGAAGCTCTACAAAGTCGATATCAGGAACAACAGGAGGGCACGGTGTCGGTGTAAGTTCCCATAGCGAGCGTGGAAGTAGGCTAAGAGCCCAGCGATTGCGCCTACGAATGAAGTCATCAGGCATGCGAACCAGGAACGAGGGGGAGCCATGCGTCGGAGAACTTCGGCAGGTGCTGACCATCCACCTTCTGGCAGGTGGATGCGGACGTCGTCTCCAGGCGCCAGGGCGGGAAGATCAGTTGCCCGTATGTCATATGCCATCTTCTGGCGAATGCGCTGCTGTTGCATTCTGTGTAGTACCGGAGCATGGTTGGTTGTGAGTACCAGAATGGCTGGCACAGTGGTCCTGAGGGCACGACCCAGCAACAGCTGGGCTGGTGAGAGGCCAGTGGCTAGTGGGGCCAAGCGATAGGCCAGCAGGGCTAGGCAGAAATCCGATCCGGCAGCAGCAGCCTTGCAGAGGAGCCGCTTAACGATGTGAATGCCCTTTTCCGCCTTTCCATTGGACTGGGGATGCAGAGGGCTGGACATCACGTGTGTGCAGCCATACGAAGCAGCAAAGGACGACCATTCCTGGCTGGCAAAACAGGGCCCATTGTCCGACATGACAGTAATCGGAATGCCGTGGCGAGCGAAGGTGTCTTTGCAGGCCCTTATGACAGCGGACAATGTTAAATCGTGCAGGCGTATGACCCCTGGATAGTTGGAAAAGTAATCAATGACGATTACATAGTCCCTGCCAAGCGGGTGAAAAAGGTCCACACCCACCTTCGCCCAGGGGGACGTCATCAGCTCATGGGGCTGAAGCGTCTCAGGAAGTTGCGCCGGTTGAAACCTTTGGCAGCTGGGGCAGTTGAGCACCATATTGGCGATGTCGTCGCTGATGCCCGGCCAGTATACCGCCTCTCGGGCCCTCCGTCTGCACTTCTCGACCCCCAGATGGCCTTCGTGTAGTTGGTCGAGGACCAGCTTGTGCATGCTGTGCGGAATCACAATCCGGTCCAGCTTTAGAAGGATACCATCAATGACGACCAAGTTGTCTCGGACGTTGTAGAACTGTGGGCACTGTCCTTTGAACCACCCACCCGTCATGTGGCGCATCACCTGTTGTAGAAGGGGGTCAGCCGCAGCTTCCCGGAGAATATGGTCCAGACTGGAGTCGTCAGCCGGCAGATTTGCCGATGTGAAGGCCACCTGCGCTTCGACCTGACAGATGAACCCCTCCGAATCGGGCGGTGTGCTCACTGCTCTGGATAGGGCATCCGCAATGATAAGGTCCTTTCCCAGGGTGTAGACCAGTTGGAAGTCATACCTCCTAAGTTTAAGTAGGATGCGCTGGAGGCGAGGGGTAATCTCGTTCAGGTCCTTATTTACGATCCTGACGAGGGGGCGATGGTCAGTCTCAACGGTAAACTGTGGGAGACCATACACGTAGTCATGGAACTTGTCTATTCCGGTCAGCAAGCCCAGGCACTCCATTTCAATCTGCGCGTAGCGCTGTTCTGTGGGGGTCATGGCCCGCGAGGCATAGGCGACCGGGGCCCATGACGCAGTATCATCCCGCTGTAGGAATACCGCCCCAATGCCGGACTGGCTGGCATCAGTCGAAATTTTAGTGTCACGAGATGTGTCGAAAAACGCCAATACCGGGGCTGTGGTGAGCTTATTTTGAGCTCCTCCCATTCCTTCTGGTGTGTGGGCAGCCACTGGAACTCCGTGGACTTCTTGACGAGGTGGCGAAGAGCCGTCGTGTGGGAGGCAAGGTTGGGAATGAACCTCCCCAGGAAGTTGACCATGCCTAGGAAGCGTAGCACTGCTTTCTTGTCTGCCGGCTGCGGCATGGCTTTGATGGCGCTCACCATGTCTGCATCCGGACGGACCCCTGACCGGGAGATATGATCCCCCAGGAACTTCAGCTCGGTTTGGCCGAAAGAACACTTGGCTCGGTTGAGGCGCAGGCCGTTTTCCCGTATGCGCGCAAAGACGTGCTGGAGACGATTGATGTGCTCCTGTGGTGTGGTGGACCAGATGATGATGTCATCCACGTAGACGCTCACCCCTTCGATGCCCTCCATCATCTGCTCCATGATCCTGTGAAAGACTTTGGATGCCGAGATGATGCCAAATGCCATTCTGTTATAGCAGAACCTGCCGAAAGGAGTGTTGAAGGTGCACAGCTTTCGGCTGGACTGATCCAGTTGGATCTGCCAAAAACCCTTCGAGGTATCAAGCTTTGTGAAGATTTTAGCCCGGGCCATTTCGCTCGTGATCTCTTCCCATTTGGGTATGGGGTAATGTTCCCTCATTATGTTGTTGTTGAGGTCTTTTGGATCAATGCAGATCCGGAGCTCGCCGGAGGGCATCTGAACACACACCATGGAGCTGACCCATGGTGTGGGGTCCGTGACCCGGGATAGCACCCCTTGGTCCTGGAGATCCTGCAGCTACTGCTTGAGGCGGTCTTTGAGTGGCGCTGGGACCCTGCGTGGTGCGTGAATGACCGGGGTGGCGTCCGGTTTGAGCCGAATTCTGGAGGTGTAGGGCAGTGTTCCCATGCCCTCGAATGCCTCCTGGTTGTGGGCGAGGAGCGATTGGAGCTGTGCCCTGAATTCTGCATCCGGGAAGTCAGATGTGCCTTCTGGAGACAGCATGGACTCGTTGCACGAGGTGGAGAACCTTGCATGCCTGTGCGCCCAGCAGGGAGTCCTTTGATGACCCGACTATCTCGAATGAGAGTGTGGCTGTGTGTGTTGTGTGTCACCTGGAGCTGGCAGGATCCCATAGCTGGGATAACGTTCCCATTGTAGTCGACCATCTTGCAACGGGATGGCCGAATTGGTGGTCTGACCTTCATGGCGTAGAAGGCTGACCATGCTATGAGGTTGGCGGAGGCGCCAGTGTCCAGACGGAATGTTATTGGTGATCGGTTGATCACGGACTTCTGGGAAGGTTCCCCCCCCCCCCAACCAATAAATTCTGGTGGAGAGGAAACCCGAGACACTACATGTGTAGTGTCTCCCACCCGCCCTCCTCCTCTAACCTAATAATAAGACCCATTGGTGTGAGGTAAGTGCCATATTATATATATATATATTTTTTAATTTATTTATTAACCAGAACTTGGTTGGAAGTTAGAGGGATGGCAGGGAAGGGAGTGCAATGTTCCTCCTGCAGGATGTTTGAGGCGAGGGATGCCGTTAGTGTCCCTGCTGATTTTACCTGCAGGAAGTGCAGCCATCTCCAGCTCCTCCAAGACCGAGTTGGGGAACTGGAGCTGGAGTTGGATGAACTTCGGATCATTCGGGAGGCAGAGGGGGTCATAGATAGCAGCTTCAGGGAATTAGTTACACCAAAGATTGGAGATAGATGGGTAACTGTAAGAGGGACTGGGAAGAAGCAGTCAGTGCAGGGATCCCCTGCGGTCGTTCCCCTGAGTAACAAGTATACCGCTTTGGATACTTGTGGGGGGGTGGACTTAACAGGGGTAAGCCACGGGGTACGGGCCTCTGGCACGGAGTCTGTCCCTGTTGCTCAGAAGGGAAGGGGGAGAGGAGCAGAGCATTAGTAATTGGGGACTCGATAGTCAGGGGCACAGATAGGAGATTTTGTGGGAGCGAGAGAGACTCACGTTTGGTATGTTGCCTCCCAGGTGCAAGGGTACGTGATGTCTCGGATCGTGTTTTCCGGGTCCTTAAGGGGGAGGGGGAACAGCCCCAAGTCGTGGTCCACATTGGCACTAACGACATAGGTAGGAAAGGGGACAAGGATGTCAGGCAAGCTTTCAGGGAGCTAGTATGGAAGCTCAGAACGAGAACAAACAGAGTTGTTATCTCTAGGTTGTTACCCGTGCCACGTGATAATGAGATGAGGAATAGGGAGAGAGAGCAATTAAACACGTGGCTACAGGGGTGGTGCAGGCGGGAGGGATTCAGATTTCTGGATAACTGGGGCTCTTTCTGGGGAAGGTGGGACCTCTACAGACAGGATGGTCTACATCTGAACCTGTGGGGCACTAATATCCTGGGGGGGGAGATTTGCTATTGCTCTTTGGGGGGGTTTAAACTAATGCAGCAGGGGCATGGGAACCTGCATTGTAGTTTTAGGGTAGGAGAGATTGAGAGTATAGAGGTCAGGAGCACAGATTGGACTTCGCAGGAGGGGGCCAGTGTTCAGGTAAGTGGTTTGAAGTGTGTCTACTTCAATGCCAGGAGTATACGAAATAAGGTAGGGGAACTGGCAGCATGGGTTGGTACCTGGGACTTCGATGTTGTGGCCATTTCGGAGATATGGATAGAGCAGGGACAGGAATGGTTGTTGCAGGTACCGGGGTTTAGGTGTTTTAGTAAGCTCAGAGAAGGAGGCAAAAGAGGGGGCGGTGTGGCGCTGCTAGTCAAAAGCAGTATCACGGTGGCGGAGAGGATGCTAGATGGGGACTCTTCTTCCGAGGTAGTATGGGCTGAGGTTAGAAACAGGAAAGGAGAGGTCACCCTGTCGGGAGTTTTCTAAAGGCCTCCAAATAGTTCTAGGGATGTAGAGGAAAGGATGGCGAGGATGATCCTGGATAAGAGCGAAAGTAACAGGGTAGTTATTATGGGAGACTTTAACTTTCCAAATATTGACTGGAAAAGATATAGTTCGAGTACATTAGATGGGTCGTTTTTTGTACAATGTGTGCAGGAGGGTTTCCTGACACAATATGTTGACAGGCCAACAAGAGGAGAGGCCACATTGGATTTGGTTTTGGGTAATGAACCAGGCCAGGTGTTAGATTTGGAGGTAGGTGAGCACTTTGGGGACAGTGACCACAATTCGGTGACGTTTACGTTAGTGATGGAAAGGGATAAGTATACCCCGCAGGGCAAGAGTTATAGCTGGGGGAAGGGCAATTATGATGCCATTAGACATGACTTGGGGGGGATAGGTTGGAGAAGTAGGCTGCAAGTGTTGGGCACACTGGATATGTGGAGCTTGTTCAAGGAACAGCTACTGCGTGTTCTTGATAAGTACGTACCGGTCAGGCAGGGAGGAAGGCGTAGAGCGAGGGAACCGTGGTTTACCAAAGAAGTGGAATCTCTTGTTAAGAGGAAGAAGGAGGTGTTCTAAGTGAAGATGAGGTGTGAAGTTTCAGTTGGGGCGCTTGATAGTTACAAGGTAGCGAGGAAGGATCTAAAGAGAGAGCTAAGACGAGCAAGGAGAGGACATGAGAAGTATTTGGCAGGTAGGATCAAGGAAAACCCAAAAGCTTTCTATAGGTATGTCAGGAATAAAAGAATGACTAGGGTAAGAGTAAGGCCAGTCAAGGACAGGGATGGGAAGTTGTGTGTGGAGTCTAAAGAGATAGGCGAGATACTAAATGAATATTTTTCGTCAGTATTCACTCAGGAAAAAGAGAATGTTGTGGAGGAGAATGCTGAGACCCAGGCTATTGGAATAGATGGTATTGAGGTACGTAGGGAAGAGGTGTTGGCAATTCTGGACAGGCTGAAAATAGATAAGTCCCCGGGACGTGATGGGATTTATCCTAGGATTCTCTGGGAAGCCAGGGAAGAGATTGCT
This sequence comes from Scyliorhinus torazame, assembly GCF_047496885.1. Taxonomy (NCBI): domain Eukaryota; kingdom Metazoa; phylum Chordata; class Chondrichthyes; order Carcharhiniformes; family Scyliorhinidae; genus Scyliorhinus; species Scyliorhinus torazame. The sequence continues at coordinate 151,433,267 of NC_092707.1, read as the reverse complement.
GAGCCTTTGGCTTTGATTTTTATGTCATCATTGACTACAGGAATAGTGCCAGAGGACTGGAGGATAGCAAATGTGGTTCCGTTGTTCAAGAAGGGGAGTAGAGACAACCCCGGCAACTATAGACCGGTGAGCCTCACGTCTGTTGTGGGTAAAGTCTTGGAGGGGATTATAAGAGACAAGATTTATAATCATCTCGATAGTAATAATATGATTAGGGATAGTTAGCATGGCTTTGTGAAGGGTAGGTCATGCCTCATAAACCTTATCGAGTTCTTTGAGAAGGTGACTGAACAGGTAGACGAGGGTAGAGCAGTTGATGTGGTGTATATGGATTTCAGTAAAGCGTTTGATAAGGTTCCCCATGGTAGGCTATTGCAGAAAATACGGAGGCTGGGGTTTGAGGGTGATTTAGAGATGAGTATCAGAAATTGGCTAGCTGAAAGAAGACAGAGGGTGGTGGTTGATGGGAAATGTTCAGAATGGAGTTCAGTTACAAGTGGCGTACCACAAGGCTCTGTTCTGGGTCCGTTGCTGTTTGTCATTTTTATAAATGACCTAGAGGAGGGCGCAGAAGGGTGGGTGAGTAAATTTGCAGACGACACTAAAGTCGGTGGTGTTGTCGACAGTGCGGAAGGATGTTGCAGGTTACAGAGGGACATAGATAAGCTGCAGAGCTGGGCTGAGAGGTGGCAAATTGAGTTTAATGTAGAGAAGTGTGAGGTGATTCACTTTGGAAGGAATAACAGGAATGCGGAATATTTGGCTAATGGTAAAGTTCTTGGAAGTGTGGATGAGCAGAGGGATCTCGGTGTCCATGTACATAGATCCCTGAAAGTTGCCACCCAGGTTGATAGGGTTGTGAAGAAGGCCTATGGAGTGTTGGCCTTTATTGGTAGAGGGATTGAGTTCCGGAGTCATGAGGTCATGTTGCAGCTGTACAGAACTCTGGTACGGCCGCATTTGGAGTATTGCGTACAGTTCTGGTCACCTCATTATAGGAAGGACGTGGAAGCTTTGGAGCGGGTGCAGAGGAGATTTACCAGGATGTTGCCTGGTATGGAGGGAAAATTTTATGAGGAAAGGCTGATGGACTTGAGGTTGTTTTCGTTAGAGAGAAGAAGGTTAAGAGGAGACTTAATAGAGGCATACAAAATGATCAGGGGGTTAGATAGGGTGGACAGTGAGAGCCTGCTCCCGCGGATGGAAATGGCTAGCACGAGGGGACATAGCCTTAAACTGAGGGGTAATAGATATAGGACAGAGGTCAGAGGTAGGTTCTTTACGCAAAGAGTGGTGAGGCCGTGGAATGCCCTACCTGCAACAGTAGTGAACTCGCCAACATTAAGGGCATTTAAAAGTTTATTGGATAAGCATATGGATGATAATGGCATAGTGTAGGTTAGATGGCTTTTGTTTTTTGACTTCCCATGTCGGTGCAACATCGTGGGCCGAAGGGCCTGTACTGCGCTGTATCGTTCTATGTCCTATGTTCTATGTTAGGGTGGCACACCATTCATCACCCGGATTGACAGTGTTCACCTGCAACGGCTGGTGGGTCCTGGCTGGAGACATCCGGTTCCCATCAATGACCGCAACACGGAAGGCGTCCCGGTCGTCTGTGTCACTGGTCTGGATATCGTCTGGGCACGACTCGTAGTAAGGAGGCTGAATGGTCTGCACGTCCCTGCGAGGTTGTCGGAGTTGGGGAACATTGGCAGGTTGAGCTGCTCGACAGCAGGCAGCGTAGTGGCCCATCTTGCCACAGCGGAGGCATTGTCGGTTTCTTGCGGGACATTGCCGCTTTAAATGTGCGGCTCCGCAGTTTCCGTACGTCGTGACGTCATGGCGTTCGTTGCGACACCGTGCATGCGCAGTTCGGTCTTGCGTCGAGCACGCCTGCGCATCACGTCCCTCTGTGTCAACGTAATTTTTGGCGCGCACAAACGCGGGAGGCCTCAAAAAGTGCGCGAAATGGCCGCCCGCGTCCGGGCCGCGGGCCGGGAGGATCTCGATCGCCTGGACCCGTGCAGCCTCGTAGGACGCCTGCCTCGCCGATCCGGCCGTGTAGGACCCCTGCCGCGCCGATTCGGCCGCCTGAAATTGGGAGTAGCGGCTAGTCGCGTTTTCATGCAGGACACAGGCTTCGATTGTGAAGGCTAGGGTGAGGCCTTTTATTTTTAAGAGCTGCTGGCGTCGGGTGCCCAAGGTGACCCCAAAAATGATCTGGTCCCGAATCATGGAATCGGAGGTGGTGTCATAACCGCAGGACTGCGCGAGGATACGGAGATGCGTAAGGAAGGATTGAAAGGGCTCATCCTTACCCGAAACTCTCATTGACCTCGACGTTGAAGTGTTGGTCGAGTTTGAGAAGGACCGTCTTGTACTTGGTCTTGTCCTCACCTTCCGCGAACACCAGGGAGTTGTAGACATGGATGGCACGTTGACCTGCCGTGGAGGGGAGGATGGCGATCTTTCTGGTGTCCGAAGCGCTCTCCTTTTCGTTGGCTTCCAAGAAGAGCTGGAAGCGCTGTTTGAACAGCTTCCAATTAACGCCGAGGTTTCCAGCGACTTGTAGCGGCTGCGGCATGCTGACGGTGTCCATGGCGCAGGATGGCAGATTCCGGAGGATCCGTAGGTAGGTCCCACAGTTACTCATGGTACTATGATGTGTTGGGTACTCTGCTACACAGACGAACCAACATGGTTGCCAATGGTACAACTCAGTTTTATTGCTAACATTTATTTACGGTGGTAAACCGGTTACTGAGGTTTGATCATAACCCTAGAATCTGTGGACCTATTCCTAATACTATCTTGTAGTGGTACTCAGCACATGGTGGATGTCTGAGTGGTTTGCTATGAGCTCTGTGCCCTGAGCTGTCTCCTGCTGGAATGCCCAGGAAGTGTTGTGTTCCCTGTTTTGTACTGTGTATGCTCTTGCCTGTGATTGGCTGTGGTGTTGTGTGTGTGTTGATTGGTCCATTGATCTGTCTATCAGTATGTGTGTGCTATGATGTTTACCTGAATGTCATGACAGGATGGTGCTGGAGTTCGGATCTACCAGGACTTGACGGTGGAGTTGGCATAAAGACGAGGGCGAGTGAAGGCAGCACTGTACAAAAAAGGGGTGCGATTTGGTATGGTATACCCGGCAAAGCTGAGGGTGACGTATGATGCCAAAGATTTTTATTTCGAGACAGCGGAGGCGACTGAGGAGTTCGTGAGGGCAGAAGTCTTGGGACAGACGTGAGGAGCGGAGCTGGAAGAGAGACTGTGGACTGTGATTGGGGAGCTATAACTTTCTTTTTTACTGACGTGCATTGTAATTTACTTCACTTCACATTGTTACAGAGTTCAAGTTATTGGTTGGATTGATTGGCATTCTGTGTTGCGACGGTTATATTTTATTTTAATGAATGGTATGGGTTGGATTGTTGTTTTAGTTTTTCCTATCGCTGGGACTGGGTGGGAGGGGACGGTATACCTTGGCGGGGTAGCCACCCGTGCTAGCTAACTAAAGTCGACTAGTGAACGGAGGTGAGGTGAGAGGAGGGCTGTAGACATTGGAGCCTTGTTAGCAGGTTTTGAGGGCCCACGAGGTGAGCGAGGCGGGGGGGAGGGATTGATGCTGGGAGATGTTTTTTCGAGAGGAAATGTAGGGGGGTTATGGGAGGGGGGAAGGCGTTCAATGTTAATAATGGTTCGGGGCAGGTCAGGCTCATGGGGCAGGGCCTGGTGGTATGATGATGGTGGATTAGAAGGGCGGGGGGGGGGGGGGTGAGAGACCCCCAGTTAGGATAGTCACGTGTAACGTGAGAGGGTTAGGAGGTCTGGTCAAGAAGTCAAGGTTGCTTGCGCATCTTAAAAGTTTGAAAGCCGATGTAGCAATGCTGTAGGAGACTCAATTGAGGGTGAAGGATCAGCTGAGACTTAAAAAGGGCTGGGTTAGTCAGGTGTTTCACTCTGGGTTTGACGGAAGGGCTCGAGGGGTAGCGGTAATGGTCAGCAAAAGAGTACGCTTCCAGATGGAGAAGGTGGTGGCAGATCAGGGGGGGTAGTTGTGACAAGGGTGCTGGAGGGTTGGTTAGTGGTGCTGTTAAGTGTACACAGTCCCAATTGGGACGATGTAGGATTCGCAAAGAAGGTGTTTGGGGCCATACCTGACTTGGACACACACAAACTGATGGTGGGGGGGGGGGGGACTGGAACTTGGTGCAGGAGCCAAGGTTGGACAGGTCATGGCCGTGCTCGCTGATCCCATCAGGGAGGGCGAAGGCATTGGCTGGGCTAATAGTGGAAATGGGAGGGGTGGACCCTTGGAGGTTTCTGCACCCGAGGGAACGGGAGTACTCGTTTTTCTCAGCAGTCCATAAGGTATACTCACGGATCAACTTTTTTGTGGTGGGGAAGGCTTTGCTGGCTGGGTTAAGGGGTCGGAATACTCGGCAATTGCAGTATCAGATCACGCTCCGCATTGGCTGGATATGGTGCTGGAGAAGAGGGTAGCGCAGAGGCCGGGGTGGAAATTAGATGTGGGACTTTTGGAGGACCAAGGGTTCTGTGACAAAATTGAAAAGGTAATTGAGGAATATGTAAGTTTCAAATGTACGGGTGAGGTGTCAAAGGCAGTTGTTTGGAAGGGTCTAAAGGTGGCGGTGAGGGGGGAGGTGATTACGTTTAAGGCCAGGGTGGATAAAGAGGAGAGGTTGGAGCGGCAGAGGGTAATAGATGAGATGTTGGAGGTAGATAGGAGGTATGCAGAGGATGGGGACCCGGCGAAGCTGGAAAAGAGGAAGGAACTACAGGTGAGCTTTGACCGACTATCTACCAGGAAGGCGGTGCGCCAACTGAGACGAGCAAGGGGTGCAGTTTACGAACATGGAGACAGGAAGGTGGTGCGCCAACTGAGGCGAGCAAGGGGTGCAGTTTACGAACATGGAGATAAGGCTGGAGAACATAGAACATGGAGATATGTTAGCAGGTCAGGTCCGGAGGGAAGCAGCGGCAAGGGAAATTGTTCAGGTGAGGGATAGGGCAGGGAAGTTGATGGTGGCTCCGGATCTGATTAACAAGGTTTTTGAGGAATTTTATGAGAAGTTGTACAGGTCAGAGCCACCTGGGGGAGACCATGAGATGCAGGAATTTCTAGATGGGTTGGAGTACCCGAGGTTAGGGGAGCCAGGGCTACATTAGAAGGAGCAATAGTTTTTTGGGGGTAGAGGATAGGTGTGCGAGATGCTCGAGAAGCCCAGCGAATCACACCCACATGTTCTGGTCATGTCCGGCACTACAGGGGTTCTGGGTGGGGGTGACAAAGGTGCTTTCGAAAGTAGTGGGGGTCCAGGTCGAACCAAGCTGGGGGTTGGCTATATTTGGGGTTGCACAAGAGCCGGGAGTACAGGAGGCGAGAGAGGCCAATGTTTTGGCCTTTGCGTCCCTAGTAGCCCGGCGCAGGATACTGTTGATGTGGAAGGAAGCCAAGCCCCCGGGTGTGGAGACCTGGATAAATGACATGGCAGGGTTTATAAATCTGGAACGGATTAAGTTCGTCCTAAGGGGATCGACTCAAGGGTTCACCAGGCGGTGGCAACCGTTCGTCGAATACCTCACAGAAAGATAGAGGGAATGGACAAGAAGAAGGTAGCAGCAGCAGCCCAGGGGGGGGGAGGGGGGGGAGGGGGGGGGGAGGAACCAGAAGGACTCTCAGGGTTGTTAATATATATGTATAATATGTATAGGTCGTTGCTATAAATAATTGTATATTGGACTGTTAAATCATATTTTTGGAGAGTGTTTATCTGAGACAAGGCAGTTGCCATTTAGTTTTAGTTTTAGTTTTTGTTATATATTATTTACTCTTTGTTTATAAAACAGGTCATTGTTATTTATATTGTTATATTATTGTGTAAAGGATACACAATGTACTGTGATGGTTGACCAAAAATTTTCAATAAAATATTTAGAACAAAAAAAAGAAGGAGCAATAATGGAGCAGGAGATAAAGGATGCGATTGGGAGGATGCAGTCGGGGAAGGTGGCAGGGCCGGATGGGTTTCCGGTGGAATATTATAAAAAATTCAAGGATAAGCTGGCACCCCTGATGGTGAGAATGTTTGAAGAGACAATAGGGAAGGGGGTGTTGCCGCAAACCTTGGGGCAGGCATCGATTTCCCTGTTGCTAAAAAAATGTTAAGGATGAAACGGAGTGTGGGTCGTATAGGCCCATATCACTTCTGAATGTGGACACAAAAGTATTGGCGAAGGTACTGGCGGGTAGGCTGGAGGAGTGCCTCCCGAAGGTGATAGGTGAAGATCAGACAGGGTTCGTGAGAGGGAGGCAGCTCCTTTCAAACGTTAGAAGGGTATTGAACGTCGTTATGGCAGGGCGAGGATGAGCCGATTCTTTGAAGGAGTAGAGGATGTGTGTGAACATTGTGGGGTGGGGGGGGGGGGGGGGCGCTAATCACGTTCATATGTTTTGGTCCTGTCCAAAGCTAGAGGATTACTGGAAGGAGGTTTTAGGGTAATTTCTAAAGTGGTGCACGTGAAACTGGGCCCGGGCCCTCAGGAGGCCATATTCAGGGTGTCGGACCAGCCAGGGTTGGAAACTGGTGCGCAGGCAGATGTTGTAGCCTTCGCCTCGTTGATCGCCTGAAGGCGGATCCTGATGGGTTGGAGAGCAATCTCTCCACCCTGTGCCCTGGCGTGGCGGGGGGACCTGTTGGAATTCTTGACTCTTGAGAGGGCTAAGTTTGAACTGAGAGGAAGGATGGAGGAGTTCTACAATTCATGGGCATTATTCATTATGCACTTTCAAGAACTGGATAACTTCGAACATTAGTTGGGGCGTGTGGGTGGGAGGGTTGGGGGGAGGGGGGCTGTGTGTGTTAATGGCGGCTCTGGGTGATTCCTGATTCCTATTTGTCATTTGTTTCTGTGAACATGCAGGCTAATGTTTGGGGTTTGGTGGGAGGATGGGATCGTTGTTATTGATATGGGGATTTACATATTTGTTACTGATTATTGTTTATTGTTGGTGGGTATAAATTTGGGAGAAAATGTGAAAAAGGAAGAGAATGAAAAAATATATTTTTTTAAAGTGCTGGTGCAGAAGTGGCGGCCCAGCTCGCTGCCCCCTTACCTCAGATTTTATGCAACCAATGGTTGAAAACTTGCTCTCTGTGTGAAACCATCACAGGATCAAACATTTTTTATTCCCATTTGGATTTAAGCTCAATAATTTCAAGCGAGGGTAGCACGGTGGTGCAGTGGGTTAGCCCTGTTGCCTCACGGCGCCGAGGTCCCAGGTTCGGTCCCGGCTCTGGGTCACTGTCCGTGTGGAGTTTGCACATTCTCCCCGTGTTTGTGTGGGTTTCGCCCCCACAACCCAAAGATGTGCAGGGTAGGTGGACTGACCATGCTAAATTGCCCCTTAATTGGAAAAAATGAATTGGGTACTCTAAATTTATTTATAAAAAATTTAAAAAACATACTTTCAAGCGAGCTCTGCAGGTTCTGTGCCATTCTGTACAGTGGCACTGTTTTGCCACATGGTGCATATTGGGATTCTCTTTTCCTGCTGGCTGTGCCCCCTGCCCGAGGGTTTCCTGGAGGCATGGGGTGGCTTCAATTGGAAATCCCATTGACAAGCAGTAGGAAGAGAGAATCCCGCAACTAGCGAACGGTATCCCGCCGAGAAACACGACGCTGGAGTCCAGGGAATCCAGCCCCAGGTATTAAAGTGGACACCATGGTAACTGAGTACGTTAAACGTGCTCAGCCTGATGCTGCAGAACCGGACTTGTGCAAGTGTCTGGCGGAAGGGTCGAAACTGCTGATCTTTGTGTCGGACTAACCCTCACCCTCTGTTGTTCCAATTGGTTGGCCCAGGATAAAAAAAACAGGAGCAGAGAATCTACCAATTGATATGGAAAGGTTGCTGATCTCCGTTGTTGTAATATAGGAAACACAGCAGCCAATTTGTGCACAGCAAGCTCCCACAAAAAAAAACCATGATATTGGCCAGATTCTCTTTTTTTGTGAAAAATATTGGCCAGTGCATTAGGGATAACTCCCCTGCTTTTTATCGGACTTGTGCCACCCGAGCAGGCAAATGGCCTCCCAGTTTAACATCTAATCCAAAAGACAGCACTACTGACAGTGCAGCACTCCCTCGGTGGATTGTCAGCTTTCATTCAGGACTCAGGCCATTAGGAGAATCTAATTCACACAGAGAGGGTCAGGATGTGGAACGCCCTAAGATGGTAGAAATAAAATCTGTAATTAGATAAATATTTGAAAAAGAGAAAAAAAGGGTGGAGCGGGAAGGGAGTTGGAAAGGAGTTAAGTGGATAAACCTTTGGAACGAGCTAGCATTATGGTAATGAGCAGGGGGAGTGGGCATCTCTTGTGTTGCAAAATATTCTAGGGAAAAGAGGGGGGAAATTGAAGGAAAAATAATTAGACCAACTAATATTGACATAAATTTGTCATCAGGTTCCAACACGTGATGCTGCAGATTTGGGATACTAGGAACTCCAATGGAGGGGCTGACATTTTGCTTTATGAAACACCCAACCCCTTCCTCAGTGGTGTTTCTGAGCTGTGGTAGTTGGTACAGATACCGAACACTTCCTGCTACATGCTTAACTTTCATTAGCTGTCAACTTGTGGCTGTCAAAATAAAATGTAACTTCAAACAGCTTTAGCACATTGCCTGTGGCAGTGGCTTAGAGATATTAAAAGGAAATGTGCTGAGGGCTGGGTGGCTCAGAGAGCTCAGTGGTTAGAAGATTCACTTCAGGTCCTGTGGTTGCCTGGCTGGGTGCAATCGTCTGATACATCAATTGTCCCTAGCAACTCCCATGCTGATTTTCACAAGCCTATGGAGATAGATTAGAAAGGGAAGCACTTCATTCCTCACAGACACAGACAGGGATGCAGTTAAGTAGGGCAGTTAAGTAGGGCTTTGAAAACTATGTTATTCACTGAGTTGGCAGAGTTGGAGCGCTAGAGTGCTGAGCTTTGAATGGCTGAATCATTCTTGCTTGTTTCTCAACCTCCCTTATCTCAACTTAAATCAGTGACAATATGAAGGAGGCTAAAAAAGAAAGGCGCGCAACTTTGTTCTCGATTTGTGAAGAGAGAGCACAGTTCATTTGATTCAGTGTCAATGGGTTTCCATTCGTAGAATTAATTGCATGTAAGCTTGACATCCCAAAGATGTGGTCATGCTTTACCAAAGCCATGGGCAGCCTCTTGCTGATGAAACAACAACATTCACTGATGGGTCGCGTGCCCTCCAGGATGTGAGCCCACCCTGAGCCCTGCCAACAAGGCCCTTGAGGATTAGGCAGTGACAACAACAACAGAAAGCAAAATAGAACCAACAACAACATTAACAACAGCATCACTATTAACGACAGAAACATTAATAACAACATTAACAACAAAAACAACATTAATAACAACAATATTAACATCAACAACAACATTAACAACATTAACATCAACAATAGCATTAACAACAGTAAGAACAACAACAAAATTAACAACAATAACATTAACAACAACAAAATTAACAACAGTAACATTCACAACAACAACAATAACAATGTTAATAACAACATTAATGTCAACAATACCATTAAAGGCAACAACATTAATAACAACACAACATTAACAACAACAACAACATTAACAGCAACAACAGCAGTGGCAACATTAACAGCAATAACAGCAGGAAGGACAGTAGAGGGAGCTTTATTCTAGACTTAACCTGTACCAAGCCTGGGAGTGTTTCATGGATCAGTGCAGAGTTTTACTCTGTATCCAGCCTGTACTGTACCTACCCTCAGAGTGTTTGCTGGGGCAGTGGAGAGGGAACTTCACCCCGTATCTAACTCTAACTGTACCTACCTTTTGAGGGGCAGTGCAGAGGGAGTTTTTCCTTGAAACTAACTCATACTGTACCTGCCCTCGGAGTGTTTGTTGGGGCAGTGCAGAGGGAATTTACTCTGTATCTATCTCATTCTGTAACTATCATAGAATCGTTCCAGCACTACAGCACAGAAGGCGGTCATTTTGCCCATTGTTTCCATAATGTTTCTCTTCTGCCCTCCTTCCAGTACACTCCTTTATGGATACTTAGAAAAATTTTTAAAATTGACGAAATCCGAGGCCACTCAGCATATCTTGTCTGCGCCGTCTGAAAAATGGGCCACCTAGTCTATTTCCATTTTGTAGGGCATGGTCCATAGCTCTGGAGGTTACAGGACTTCAGGTACATATTCAGACATCTTTTAAATGAGTTGAGGGGTT